>NC_057865.1:193233513-193540211 GCF_019393635.1 Dromiciops gliroides
GAAAGAAGAGGGTCTAGTATAGAACCTTGGAGAACCCTTAGAGGTAGCTAATATCAGGAGGGGCTGGGGATGGGTAATGTTCTTCTCCACATATCATCTTGGACTTCTCCCAGCTCTCCAGACAGGACAGAGGCCTATGGTTTCAGATCAGCTCAAGGCAGGTGGCAGCCAGCTCCCCAGATGGCTCATGCAGCATACCAGAGAAAATGAGCCAGATTTCCCTTTTTATATACAAATGGTCTCATTTCTGATGCATGTCAATGTTTCAGGTTTCCAGTTCCCAGGGACTCTGGGGCAGGGATGAGCTAGAGGGGATGGCAGATTTAAGACCCTCTATAAAAACCTAATTTTGTAGATACAGAGAAATATATATGCAGTGATTTAGAGTCATAAAGCAAAATAATGACAAGCAATAAATTGCATAGTTAAGGAAGATATGTACACAGTCATTATTGCAACAGATTCTTTTTTTAAGTTTTTTTTTTCAACAACAGATTCTTTATCTTCAAACTAACTTGACCACTCCTAAGGGAAGAGAGGGCAGTTAGGTGGTTTAGTGAATAGAGTGTTGGGCCTGGAGTCAGGAAGACCTGAATTCAAATCTGGTCTCAGACTCTTACTAGCTGTGTAACCCTGGGCAAGTCACTTCAACCTGTTTGTCTCAGTTTCCTCAATTTAAATGAGCTGGAGAAGGAAATGGTAAACCCCTTCAGTATCTTTGCCAAGAAAACCCCAAATGGAGTCAAGGCAAGTTGGATATGACTGAAAAAAAAAGCAACAAGGGAAGTTACTATGAGGTACATTCTTTTGTGAAAAGACAAGGAGGACCTTTGCTTAAGGAGTTTACAGCTCTCCCTTGATACACATTCTAATAGTCAATGTCAGTTAATTCACAAAATAAAGTACAGCCTTTGTAGTTATAAAAATCCTGAACACTAGACAAATTTATTTATATTATAAAAAGGGTTATAGCAATTATAAACCAGACTTTATGAGATGTTTTGCAGCATGGGCTCATAGATTTGAGAAAGGACAGCAGAGGTAATTAAGTCTCACCCCATTTCTTTGTAGAGGAGGAAAGTGAAGGTTAAGGGACTTGTCCAAAGTCACAAGTAAGTGTTGAAACCATAACTTGAACTTGGGTCCACTAACTCCAATACAATTGTGTCTTCCACTGTAGCACACCACTTCTTTCATATCTTAGGAGGTCCCAGGACAGACTTTGGGGGTTTGCCTTTGTATCCTGAACCCCAAACCAAGTGCCTTTCATGCAGCCTTTCTGAAAATTATTATTGTTGTTGTTGTTTTTAATCTCTAAAACAACCCTGTTTAAAAAGGTCCTACTATTAACCCCAATTGATAGAAGAGGAAAGGTAATGGAGAAATAGGTAGGGAGTTTAGGATAGGGGTAGGGGTTTGGGGTCCTTAGGAATTCCTCTTTAAAGAATTACACCCTCTTGCACACAAATCCAATAGAATAAGATAATAGTTTATTTAGGGGCTGGGGAATGGAAACAAAGAGAGAAATACCTGGACTTCTTCTCATGGGGAGAAGACCTGGCACAGAGCATGCCTCTGAAATACCAATCTCCTCAAGCAGGAAACAGGAAGATACTTTTATAGAGAACTGATCATCTGACTGTGGAAAGTTCCCTTATTGAAGGAGGACCATCCCCCACTGGTGGTGGCTGGAGGAGTTGGGTGAGGGATGGCTGTGGTTCTCTCAAACCATCTCTCTGCTCCTTAGGCCACAAAGGCAGTAGTCAAACCTAATCTTATCTCCCCAGGGGTGAGGGAGACTGGAATGAAGGGTGGTGGTCCTGGAGCTAGCTCAGTAGAGATCTGGTTCCACTTACCTCTTCAGGTATGTCTGTCCTTTGGTTTAATTTCTCAAGGAGAAGGTTCTTTGATGTACCCCAGAGAAATTCTGGGGTGACCTGGGCCCATAACAGGAAACAAGTTCATAGAGGGTTGTTTTCTGGTGGTCACATAGCTAAAAATTGTCAGAGACAGAATTTGAACCCAGGTCTATACTCCAAGTGGCATCTTCCACCATTTGTTCTCTATTACACAATCTCTCCTATAACATAAGTTTGAGAGTTTCACTTGAATTCTTACACAATTTATATAATGGCACTGTGTTACTATTTAGGAGTACAGACTCTGGAAATTATAATAGAAATCTATGCAAATCAATGAGAATAATTGTTCCCCACTGAATGATCTTTCATTTCAGTGGAAAAAACAAAAGAACTTCCTCCCTACACTAGGTTCTTGAGACAGCTACACTTCACAAGGGACAAGTCAAGAAGAGAATGGATTTCTGAAACTTAGGTGGGGAAAGTGGGTATTTGAATTTGAGCTAAAATAGGATCAGTTAAGTCAAGTCAAAAGGAATTTATTAAGTGCCTTCCATGCCTCAGGTACTCTTCTAACTGCTGGAAAATTAGCCACCATTCACCCTTAATGACAGTTTCTCTCCTTCATGGAGAGTCAGCTAGGTGATGCAGAGGATAGACTGTTAGCCAAGGAATCAAGGAAGACTTGGAATTCTCTCAGATAATTACTATCTGTGTGAACCTGGGCAAGTCATATAACTTCTCCCACACTCAGTTTCCTTTGTCTAAGATAAAAATAGGATTGTTGTGAGATTCAGATGAGATAGCATATGTAAAATGCTTTGTACATCTTAAAGTCCCCTATAAGCTTTTGTATTACCTTTATAAGCTATAATAGCTCTATAAGCTATTAAAGGAGAAATAACTTTAGGCACTTTGTTAAATGATTTGAAATATTTGTCATTCGCTGCAGTGCCTGCTTATTATAACATACTGACTTGAATCCCATACTGTATGCTCTACTTTTTTCACTATGCCAGCTTTTTTTTAAGCATCAGTTTATGGTTTTTGAGAGGGCAGTTGGGGACTCAGGGTCCACTTAAAGACTATATTTATTGAAATTTATTGGCCAATTATATCAATTTGAAAGTCCTTTTTAGAACAGACTTATATACAGTAATGGAGCAGAATACAACTCACTCATTTGACCATGGAATTGAGGTCATTTGAATAGGTTGGTACCTTTCTGAATAATGTAAAATAGTGAACTTATTAGTAAATGAATCTGTTCATCAAATATTGATCAAGTGGCAAAGGTCAAATATGAATGGATTACAATGTACTGATACAGTTAAGAATAAAATATCTGATTGTATATGGAATTGACTTTGCAAATGAGTGTGTGTGTGTGTGTGTGTGTGTGTGTGTGTGTGTGTAGGGGTACTTTTTGGTGAGTATCTGAGAGGTAGATTGTAAATGATTGTCTGCCTGGGCAAATGAGTTTGAGCATAGGTCTCTTAAATACTACATTCTGTGTAGCACTATAGGTGTTGACTAATGCTTGCTTTTTCTTAGGTAGTAGAGTATGAGACTTGTATAGATAAATGTGTATGAATGAGTTTGCTGTACAAGGCTATTTGATTGGATCTTTGTGAGAGCATATGTGTGGCTAGATATGTGGTTGGTTATCTCTGATTAACTTTGTGATTAGATGTGACACCGTGTGATTGAATAGTTTGACAATTTTCGTGAATCATTTGTAAGTGAGAGGGTTAGTTTATGAGTGAATCTCTAGTCATTAAGCAGACACTAGAGTTCCCTCCAATACTTTAATTTTCCAATTACTCAGTCTATTCAGCTCCCATGACCTGCTTATTCTTCTACTCCATCTCAGTCAAACACAGGGATGGATGGTCATATCCCTAGTCATACCATAATCCTAACATGTTCTACTTCCTTATTCAAGAACTTTTTCTACCCTAATATCCTACCATTCCATCTCTCACTGTGCCCTACTGCTAAATGTATTTTTCATTCTCACCATGACTTTCCATCCCTGTACTCCTCCATACTTTCCCAAGCCATCATCCCTCCTTTTTTGCTATACTTTACTTTTTCCCCCAATCTTGACCCCTTACTAAATTAGTGTATAGTTGTAGATTATCCTCTACTTTTGAATCTCTTTCTACTTTTTCCTGTTGCTAATCATACTTTGGGAAATTCTAACCTGGGATTATGCTCACCATCTACCTCCTTCACTCCTATTCATGTGCTTCTATGTAGAGTTAGGGGAAATGATACAACTATGTTATCAAGGTCCATTACAAATTTGTGTTATATGGGCTCCACCGGACCCAATGCATCAATATAATCCTGTTACACCTCCCTAACTAATTCTTTACCTCACCACATCTGCAATGATCTCTTAAATGCCAAATACAATAGCTTTTTTCAGTCCTAATCTTCTTTGACCTCTCTGCAGTATTTGAATGAATGAATGAATAAAGCATTTACTAAGCATTACTATGTACAAAGCACAGTGCTAAATGCTGGGATTACAAATAGAAAAGGAAGAAGGTCCCTGTTCTCAAGGATCTCACATTCTAATGTGATGTAGCACCTATCTCACAGGGTTATGTGAGGCACAAATGAGATAATATTTATAAATGTTTAGCACAGTGCCTGGAACATAGTATTAGATGATCAATAAATATTCATTTCCCCCCCCCCATTCTAATGGGAGAGACAACACATGGTGAAAGTTTCATTTCCAAGTCAGATAGAAAGGTGCTATGGTCCTTAGGGTGCAGTGACAAAGCAGATGATCTAATCCCTTTTCTTTAATGTTACTTCCATTGATAAACTCCTATCTGTTTCTGATGTTGGACCATTTGTCACTGGGCTGGAGGTATTGCTATTCCAAAGGTTCAGAATCCTGGTCTGTCTCCATCAGGGTCTGAGGGCAAATGATCAAGGTGGAGGCAGTTTGATCTGCCTCTTCTCTCTCCCCCAGGGGCCTTGCTGTTTCAGCCACTTTGGCTTTCTTGTCCTGTGAGTGGCATTTGTTTGGCAGTTGTTGGGGATGGCTGGCACCCTTGTCCACAGGAATGGCTGAGGGAGTTGGACTGAAAACAACAATAGTAGTCTGGGGATACTGCCATTCTCAGGGGTTCTGTACTTATCTTCCGTCTAGTGGACAGTTATTGGCTGGTAGCTATCACTGAGGATGAAAGTGGCCCTCTTCCCATTTCTCCCTTCAACAAAGGAACTGGACTGGTCATCTGGGAAACACTGATTCCTCCAGGCTCTTGGGTACACGTTCCTGAGTTGTATCCATGGGGCTATAAGAGGAGATGGTGGTCAAGGTGAAGGCAGTGATTTGACTCATCCAGCACATGCTGCTCTCCCCCAAGACATCCTGCTGCTTCAAAGAGGCTGCTTGGCTTCCCCTTGGGTGGCAATTGATAGACAATTAGTGGGGAAGGCTAAGTACTGGAGATACAAAGACAAAATACAGTCCCTCTCTTATATATGTCTATGTATACACATATACAAATACACAATACATATATATACACATACACATACACACATGTATATATAACATGTGTACATGCATACATTATCTTTACAAATAGTATTTACAGACAATATGTTTGTATGTATACACAAAATATATACAAAGTATATATATATATGTGTGTGTATGTGTGTATATATGTGTATATATATATATATATATAAATTTTGGCTCTCATTGGTGAGCTATATATGATATATATGTGTGTGTGGATATATAATACTTGTCTATATGTATGTATGCATACACAAGATACATACAAATTATTCTTAGCACAGTAATCTGGCACACAGCAGGCATTTAATAAATGCTTGATGATTGATTATCTGATGACAAAAGGTGCTCATTGAAACACCTTATTTTCTCCTGTGCTTCTCTGCTTGTGGTGTAAAAGACAAGAACTCTTGTAAAGAACTGGTAATTTTATTCATGTTCATTAAGTATACTGAGGCCCTATAACCAGTAATAGCCTTATGGTGCATTGCCTTCTTCACCACAGCAGAATATTAACTTCATGTGATAGAGTTTGCCTTGTGGGGATGTCACGGGACTTTCCAAAGGTGCTTTCAGAGCCTATTGTACATTGCATCTTTGTGACTAACCCTTTTTCATTGTAATCTGTTCTGTGGAGTTTCCAGCAGAAGTTTCTTAATGTCATTCAATGCTACAAGGCAAAGCAAACATTTTGGCATAGAGTGATGGCAGCTACCTGATTCTCCCTGTCATCTTACCCATTGATGTGTTCTTGCCTCATCCCTGCTCCCTGTTTTCCTCTCATTCTTCCCCTTTTATATTCAGCTTGTATAAGTTTCAAGGCTTGATTCTCTTAAATTAAGCCAAATTGCCTGAATGGCCAGTCTCAGGATGTTTTGTCTCACCTTAACAAAGAGAAGAGGAAGAATGTGTGATATGCAGTCATCAGCAGTGTTTATTCAAATGCCTAAGATTCTTCCACATGATTTTAGGGAAGTGTAAAATATCTGTGGCTGCTGCTACTTCCACTTCTGTGGTTGGGGAAAAATTGGAATCCCTAGAGAAGGGGGCCAGAGGTCACCATAACTATCAGAAGAAGCTTCACTATGAAAGAAAGCAATCCGGTGTAGGGAGAACCAGAAAATTTTGCTTTTAAAGCTAGAAAGGAAAGAGGAAACAGAAAGGGGAAGAAAACATTGAAGGAAAAGAATTTACGAAGCATCTTTCTGTTTCAGTGGTATGTCCCATGTCAGCTCCCAGGCTTCTTTATGCTCAGTGGATAGACATGGCTATCTCTTACTTTTATTAATGAAAATTAGCACTAATCCAAAATTATATATAAAATCATTAGTTCTCCCATTTCTATTAATGGTAATTACTACTGCCCTGCAGAAATTTATCTCATTGAATACAGAAAAAGAGAGTCCAATTTCTATGAAAAGGATCACCAGAGCCATACTCTCACCCATGTTCTCCTTTTATTTAACTTTAAAGTCATGACATTTCAAGGGATATGTAGAAGTAGAAATGAAGGTTCACAGAATATTGAGGTAGAAGGGACTTTCCAGGTCATCAAGTCCAACTCTGTTATTTTGCAGATGAGCAGACTGAGGCATAGAAAAGTTGAAGTGACTTGTCCAGGGTCATGCAGCCAGTGTCAGAGACAAGGTTTGAACCTTGATCTTCCTGACTCTAAATCCATTACTTTATCCTCATGCCATGTTGCTTCAAACAGAGAACTTGATACATTAAATTCTATTTATTATCTTAAACATCTCCAGAAGTTACAGACCAACTGGGAGATTTACCTAGGTAATGTGGAGGACTATTTAGTATATTCTCTCTCTCTCCCTCTCTCTCTCTCTCTCTCTCTCTCTCTCTCTCTCTCTCTCCCACTACCCCATGATTACTTTCAGTATTTCCTTTCTTCCCATTTGTATTTTGTTTGTTTGTTTTTGAGACTGGATATCCCTATCTTATCCAGGTTAGAGGTGCTGTGACCACTTGTTGGGCCCAATCCTACTACTTCTTAGCCTTGGAGTTTTGACCTTTCACAGCCTTGTGGCTCCTCAATCCCATTAATTCACCCTTTTGGTGCTAGATCTAGGTATGGACTCCCAAGTGACTTGCCCCACTGAAGCTTAGAACTCCCAAGCTTAAGCTATCCATGAGCCTATTGCATATATGTGCCACCACCCCTGTTTTTTTTTAATAGGTAAGTAAACTATAATATAGAGCAACTATAATTGACAGAGTGTGTATCACTTGGCACTTTTCTTCTACTTCTCTATCAAAATGAACAGTCTGTTTCAACATCATTTCTCTATGGAACCAATATTAGGCATTGCATCTAATCTGAGTTATATTCTCTTTGAAGAAACTATAAAGATATATCCTTGATTCTTCTCTCAGTCACTCCTAATTTGCTCATTTGTCAATTTCTATTGATTCTACCTTGATTACATCTCTCATATTTGTCCCTTTCTGTATATTCATTCAGTTCCTATACTTATTAAGGTTTTCCTCACCTTTGTCTAAACTATTATGATTTCCTTCCAACTGGTTTTCCTACTTCTAGGCTCTCTTCTCTTCACCATTGTCTCTAAGATAAAATGCGAAATCCTCAGCCTGGCCTTTAAGTTCCTACACAATTCAGGTAAAACTACTTTCCCTTGGGAGCTCTATGTTCTAGACAAGCCATTCTTTAAATTCAAAACTATATCCTATCTCTTCATATTAATATTGGCTTGGAAGGTATTTTTCCTTATCTTTGCCTCTCATAACCCTTGTCTTCCTTTGGGGCCCAAGTTGGGGTAAGGGGGCAATTTTTTATGAAGCATTCCTTGACTATGATTGTTAATGCCCTATCACCTCAAATTACTTTGTATCTATTGATTTGCATATATATTCTAAAAGTAAAATATAAACTTCTTAAGGGCTGCTTTGATTTGTTTTATTTACTGTCCTAGAACCTAGCTAAGTTCTTTGAATGAGAAAATGAAAAAGTATTTAAGTGCTTACCCTGTGCCAAGCACTTTGGATCCAAATAGCTAGAATGAGACAATATCTCCTCTCTTAAACCTCATGTTGGGGGATATAATACCTATAAAATAAACCAGCTGTAGGCCTAAAAGTCCCCAGAATTTAGTGACAAGGTGATTTAAAAAGCCCAGAGTTCTAGAGGGCACATTAGCAGAACAAATAGTAAGGGTAAGAAGGTTTAAGGTTGCAGTGGCAAAACATGACAGTCTTTTTAGGAAGGCTTCCAGAATTTGACTCCCAGTTCATTCGAGAGGTGTGAATAGCAATGTTTTTCTTTTTATCTAACTTCCATATTGGAAGGCTAGAGTTCTGAGGGAATGGATGCTGTTGTCAGTGTTTGTCCTTCATTCTCAAAGTAGACCATGACATCTGGAGGTGATGTCATGACTTGCACTGAATTTGGATTTAAGTGAGGAAGGGCTGTGCAAGGTTAGCAACCTCACTCTTTCCTCCAGAGCCATTTGGGACCAGTGACAAGATGTACATCAGGATGACTGGAGATTGCCCTGAATGTTTAAGGCAATTGGGGTTAAGTGACTTGCCCAGGGTCACACAGTTAGTAAGTGTCTGAGGCCAGATTTTAACTCAGGTCCTCTTGACTCCAGGGCCTATGCTCTATCTGCTGTGCCACCTAGCTGCCCTCTAAGGAATGGATGTAGGGAAGGCAAGAAGGAAGAGTGCTCATAGATTCTTCCCAAAGGGTCTAGGTAGATTGGGGGCTGTCAGGGAAGGGATTCAGGGATAGGAAACTTATGGTTCTTTCATACCACTCTCTGGGATCTGTGTTGCCAATCCTCATCTTTTTCCTACTTAACTATCTCATTAACAAACCTCCTTTTGCATTGAACCTTTCCACGTAATAATGAGTAACTAAAAATTCTGGGCCATGTCTGACAGCATATACAACACGTTGGATTCATTATCTGTTCTCTGTGACCTCCATTGGTTTTTCAATTACTCATATTTTGATTTCCTTTTAGTGATTTGTCTTGTGGTAGCCAGGATTTTGTTCTTTTGGTTTTGTTTAGAAGGTACTTAATAATTTTAAATGAATTGAATTCAATAGAGCTGTGCAATAATGGGATAGATTACTTATGTGTATTCACTGGAATATTTAATCAGAGGCTAGATGATCATTTGACAGATAATGTTAAAGAGATTCCTGCATAGAGCAAGATGCTGGACTATTTAGCCCTTAATATTGTCTTTTTTAAACTTTGTTATTTTAATACTATCTATAGCATGGGAACCATTCCCTTTCACAGGAAGCAAAGACTCTTTCTTTCTTCCATATAAAGACTAGACACCCTTTTAATGTCAGTAGCTTCACTGGCTAGGATTCCATCTCTGGTGAGAAATCACCCTTCTTTCATCATCAACAACAAATTCCCTTTGAATAGAGGGAATTGCCATGCAAGGCTTATCACACCAACAAGGATGCTCTACAAGAAGAATGAGAAGAATGAAGAAAGAGGAGGTTGAGAACAAATGGCTTAGAAGCATCTGGTTGGACTGAAAGGGGCCATATATGGGAAGGCCAAAACTAGAGCATCAGGACATTTGGCAATTACAGTATAATTTTCTACCATTCTGTGTTCACATTCAAAGAATTCATACTTTAGCCATAGACTAGTTTGTGAACTTTTCATTGTTCAGTTGTTTTCAGTCCTGTCCAACTCCTTGTAACCCTATTTGAGGTTTTCTTGGCAAAGATATTGGAGTGGTTTGCCATTTTCTTCTCCAGTTCATTTTACAGTTGAAGAAACTGAGGCAAACAGGATTAAGTGACTTGCCCAAGTTCACACACATAGTAAAGGTACAAAGCCAATTTAAATATTGATATTGAGATATTGAGTCTTCCTGACTCCAGAACTGGAGCTCTATCTACTGTACCATCTAGCTGAACTAGGAATCTGGAAAATAGACATTTCTTCTAATGAGAGAAATCCTTTCTTTCATCTATTAATTTTCCTCTTCCCCTTCCTTTATGAATTATGAATCATCCTTCATTATGGATTAAAAATCCATCCTTTTCCTTTGTTCCAAAGCATCTTACATCTTACTCATGTGGCAGCATGCTGAATCTGTGGTAAGATTCATCATACTTGAGTGACCCTGGACAAGTCATTTATCTCCTTGGGGGTGTTAAATGAAAATGTTGGATTAGATGACCTCTGAAATCTTCCTGTGCTAAATCTATGATCCTCTCAATCCTTATTGAGGATTCTTATTGATTTCTTATCATATTGATTCTTTGAGAATCCTTATTGATCCTTTCAGTCCTTTGTGATGACACCCAGAAAACAAAAACTTTGTTCTGAGTGCACAGGTACTATGAAACTCTAAGGACCCTGAAGAGTCAGGTTTTGTCCTCTGCTGCTTCAAATTTATTACTTTTTATTTCTAAAAACAGGCAGGTGTTTTAGGAGTCTGAGTTCAAGATGCTGGTTGTTGATAAAGTTGTTTTTCAACATGTTTACTTAAATTCATATTTTCCCTTTGTATCCTTTCTTAGTTACTCCACCTCACTCTCTTCTCTCCACTGAGAACATATTTTATCTATGTCATATACCTTAGCACAATCATGAATTGCTTTGTGTTATCTTACTATAATTTTTAATATCTTTTCTTATGTTAGCGGATTGAAGGTAAAGGTCAAATTTCATGCTTTTCTTGTATCCCCCATAACTCCCATTTTGAACAGTTCTTGGCTCATGGGAGGTATTTAAGAAGTACTTGTTAACAAGTACTAACAAAAATGGTCAAAGCTATCCTCAGGAAAATGTGCTCTTGCGTGACTAAGGGCTTTAAAGAGAAATGAAAAAGGGAGAAAGACCATTTATGTAAATGTGTGTGGAGTTTTTATATTTAGTTTACATTCAGGCTATTGTGAATAGATAATGGGTTTTGGAGGTAGATATCATGGAGTTAGGCAACACTGGAAGGAGCTCATTCCTTGTGATCCGTAGCCAACTTTCCTAATGCCATAATCCTTCTGGTTAAAATTTCTTGAAAACTGACAAGGAAAATACTAGCACTCAAATGATATTTGACCCTTGGGAAAACATCACATCCACAACATGTAACTTTCTAATTATACTTGTTTTGTCAATGAACTGATGCTGTGCCTTGCATTTTGTTCCTGGTGCTCATGAAGGCAAAACCTAGAATTTCTTTTAAGTGACTGAACTTGTTTCACAAGACCATTCATTTGTAATGTACATACAAACTCACTTATGGTGGTTCTCCTTCTTCAAAAATCTAGAAACTCAGAAACTATTATAAGAACCATAGAAATCTAGTTTTATGGGCTTCTTGATAAGCATGTGCTAATTTCCTATGTGCTTACTGTGTGCTTTTTGACCTTAATTGCGAGGAATAAAGACTGTTTGTCTTTCATAGCTCTTCTAGAAGTCCAAGAACATCCCCAACCAGACTGGTACTATTAATAACACATTTAAAAAAAATAAAACTAAATAAAGTCAAATAGAAAGTTTACATTGAAGCTTTGTTAGCCTGCTTGCCTTCCCATTTTCACACTAATTCAGTGAAATGATTTTAAGATTGACAGATGTTATCTGTAAAATTATAGTATTGCAAATAAATGAATGACATTTATTACCAGTGTTTCATCTACCTAGTCCTTATCCTTTTCCTACATGATAATCTTGATTATTGTTATTATTATATATTTTCTATACTGTGTGTGCTATTACATTTGATAAGTGTTTTCCCTGGTTGGTACCATTCTCATTATCCATCAATATTCAACAATAATCAGGCAGCCAGCACTCCACAATATTGTGTATATTCTAAAGGGAAAAGTCATCCCACCTCAAAGCATCTTAGAGTCTAAATTAGCCTTGATAATAGGACTATGCTGTACAGAAACATGTTTCTTAGAATTCTAAAGTTCCCTGGGAAGTTTTTGTTCTTTGATCTCACTTGAAGCATAGGTTTGTTTTAAAATGTTTTCCATCTCAAGGATATTCTATGGACTGTTTTTTTTTCTTCTTCTGAAGGTATTAGAGGAAGCATCAAGCAGAGTAGATCAGCTTTCCTCCCATTTGCTGATACTTACTGAAAGAGCTGATGGCAAACAGATCCTTACTGCCTCAATATGTACTTCTCCAAAGTCATACCCAATAAGACCTGACAAACTGACATGCCCAATCCATCAGCAGCAATAGGGGAAGGAAGTTAAAAGGGAGAGCATCTTAAAACTGACTAATTTGTGTGTGGAAGAGAGATACTATGAATATGTTAGGGGAGTTTCCTTAAGTCATAACCATCTGTTTTTAGAAGGAATGTCATTTTTGTTTGTTCTAAATTAATTTTATTGATGAAATGTGTCTTTAGGTCACAGTAATTTCTGAGGATCAGGCGATAACAAGTCTCCCTCTCTATATATTGAACTCTCTCCTGTGCAAAGGAGTAATAGCTAGGCAAAAACACTGGCTATAGTGACTGCATCAGACAGCATAAACAACATTCTTCCCAATAGTCACCTGCCTGTCTGCCCTGAGAAGGGAGATAGATTTCATTATCTATTCTCTCATACTTTCAATGGTATTTCAGTACTTCAGATTTTTATTGCCTTTTAATGTCTTACATTGTTTTAGTGATATGTATTGAGCTTTTGCTGTGAGCTGATCTTAACTCTAGAAATTAAAATATTTCATAGTTGATGATGAGTTCTACTTATTTCTTTCTGAATCTGTTCCTACAAAGCTTCCCACATGCTTTGTCAACACAGTCTCACTATCCTCTAAATTTACAACATAACTTCTCTTTTGTCACCCTACTACCAGAGATCCTGTCTGTTCCACACTTGAGGTTCTACTTACCTACCTGGAGAAAACTCCAAACCCAGATGACTTGGAACTACAGGTTCAGCTCACCATAGATAAATACTTCAAGGATAAATACTTCATAGATAAATACTTCATTGTTCATCTTCCTTCAAATGACATAGTTCACAACCCCCTATGGTTTAATAGACAATCTTTGAGTATTGATAGGGTTGAAAAAGTCCTTACCCTGATCCCAAAATAGTGAAGAATGTCTCTAAGCATAGCCAGCCTAGTCTATGGGTATCAGTGTAACCATGATATAAAGTCAATCAACTCCTTGGCTGTTAATTTGAAAATACCCAGTATAACTTAGACCTGTGACACAAATTCTTTTTTTGGTGCCTCCCATTTAATCCCATTTTCAGTCCTTCTGGAAATTCCTCCAGAAGACTGTCTGGTCAGGGGTCAACTATGCTTCTAATGTATCCAACTTTACTCATACTGGATGGTTGTCTTTAAAAAAATAATGAAGGATGGATGGATGAATAGAGAAATGTTTTAGTTATTAAAGGATCATGGCAAAAAATCAAATCCTCACTGTCCCTCAACCCAGAATTTTTTAATGTGGATACAAGAGGCCTGATGGCTTATAATCTTGGACCATCAGAGATTTCAAAATACTATTGCTGCTTGAGAGAGGAGAGGAAATTCACTCCTCCTCCTCCTCTTCTTCTTGTTCTTGTTCTTGTTCTCTCTTTCTGCCTTTCCCTATGTCTCTCCACACACACACACACACACACACACACACACACACACACACACACACATACCACTCTCACATTTTGCTTCATTGACTAAAACATTGTCAGACATCAGGTGAGGGTAGCAATGAAATGTAACATCCTTAGTACAGACTGAACAAGATTAAAATGTCATTAAGGAATATGTAAGAAAATAAATAAATTATAATAGAATATAAACAGTGTTGATATGTGGTTTTCTAAGTCAACATGTGGCCCATATACTCTAAGAAATGGTAAAAGGCAAAGAATGAACTCTGTCCTCAGAACTGATTCTTGCTTTTTAAAAGAAATCTTCTATCGCTGCTCATCATCTAGTCAACTACAGCTTCCTTGTGTCCTGTCAGTTGCCTTCATTCATTGCTGAACATACTATAATTTCCTCCAGTTGATTGAGTAACTTCTTCAATTTGATCAGCAACTAACAATTGATCACTCTATTATATTTTTTAAAAACCACAATGTTTTCAGGTTTCTGAAGAAAACTCCTAACCATATCTTTTATATAATATTTCTAATCCTGGATAGGTTTATAATAAGTTGGAGAAGCTTAAGAATTGTCCTTTTGAGTGTGAAGACAGTGTTTTGCAGTAGGTTTAGTAAAATCCATAGTTTTTGGAAATCCTGATAATAAGTCTTTTGTGAGGTCCATACTTACTACACCTGGTGAGCCCACAGATAACACTCATCCCCAAATATATGTTTATATCCATCCATTCAATCAAATATCATTTTACAAATTCTTATTGGTTACCATCTATTTTGATACATATAGAGAAGACCTGCCCCAAACCAGAGACAATAAAAGGTGTAGGAGGACAATTTCCTCTCCCAGAAGTTAAGTCCAATTCCAAGTGAACTCCAAATGGAGCATGTAGGACTCTCTTAACAAGTAAGGGGGACCAAGTTTTCTGGAAGTCACTTCTCTCTCCTCCTCCCATCCTCCTTATATTCAAATGAGAAATCAAACTACTCTTTAGTCATTCTTGTTTGTCCTTTGATTTTGAAGAGGACCATGACATGAGGAGGTGCTGTCATAACTTGCAGTGAATTTGATTTAATTGAGGCAGGTCTATGCAAAGTCACCAACCTCATTCTATCCTCTGGAGCCATTTGGGTCCAGTGGCAAGATATAGGTCAAGGTGACTGGAGATGGCCCCAGATTTTTATTCTGGGTGAAAATGAATGAGTCCGTTGAACACATAGGCAACTCTAAATTTCTCCATTAGGTCCCTGAAAAACTATAAGCCTGGATAAAATTTCTCCAATGAATCCCGGCAACACACAGGGAACCCTAAAATTTCTCCAAAGAATCCCTGAAACATATAGGACACTCCAAATGGAGCTCCACCCTCATCCCACACTAGGATGGGCTGATTTGCTTAAAAGAAATCAAATTCAGAAAAGCTCAAAGATACATAGAAAATCCCTCAAATGGATTAAACACATGGAAATGTTTACCCAGTGTTTCTAGGCCATCAGGAAAACCTTAGCCTATTGAGCTGCAGGTCATAAGGATCTTGGCAAGGTGACCGGACTCATGTCACAATCGGGCAAGCAGTCTACAACTGTTCACAAGTAAAATTAAAAAAAAAATAATTTGAATGATTTTTCACATTAGGCCCTCAATATCCTTATCTCTAAAGACATGACACACTCCCTTAACCAGGCACTCCCTTCACTAGGAGTCCTCTCTTTGTCTCTACTTGCGCCAGTACTCTAGGGATAAAACATCCTTATTGCTACCATATTTATAATAGTGTAATAAACAGATATTGATAATTATGTATTCAGTTTATGAAAAAAGTTATCTAAAAAAGTTTAGCCTAACTTATAAAAGAAACACTTTGGAAAACAGATTAGTCTTGAAAACAAAAGAAATAAATACTATTTTTTCTAGCGCATCCCTGTCATATTAAGAATGGAGATCCAGCATAAGAATCTAACCAGAGAGATCCTTGCAAGTACATAGGCCACCTAAAATACATTCCACATGGATTCACATGGTGGAGTATATTACTAGGCTACTGCCTCTCCTTAGCAGCATTCCCACCCTCACCCCGGTAGTATAGTCACAGGTTGGGTCCTGCAGGAGATTATCAATCCAGATTCAGGGTACTCTATGGGCCTGTACTTCTAAAGTTACAGCTCAGAAACTCCCCATTCTTGTTTATACCTTTCATTAGTCAGCCAGAGGACATAATTAGCCTAAAGTTTAGGTATTTACTAAAGTGGCATGATAAGAAGAGTGGCAATAAAGCATCTTTTTCATAAAAGTGGTACACTGGGACATAGTTTTTCACAAATGCAGGCAGCATCAACAGAAAGAATGACTACCCATAGAGTTCATAATTGATGAGGTACCCTTGGTGAGAATTCATGGTCAAGGCAACCCATACTAGTGCAGCAGGGGACACTGAAATCTTTTCATGATGTCCTCATTCTGCTTTTCAATGGATAATTTCTGCTGGGTGTCACTGCAGTGGTCCTGAGAGAGGCTTTTGACTAATGACTGGTTGTGGTCTTTGCCATCTCCAGCTTTAGTCTCAACTGACATCCTGTTCTAATTAAGGAAGGAAATAAGCATTTATTAAGCACCTACTATTACAGACATTATGCTAAATGCTTTGCAAATATCCCATTTGATCCTTACAACAACTCTGGGAAGTAAATATTATCCCCATTTTACAGTTGAAGAAAATGAGGAAGACAAAGGTTGTGATTTATCCAGTCACATAGCCAGTAAGTGTCTGAGGATGGATTTGAACTCAGGTCATCTTAACTCCTGGCCCAGCCCTCTATCCAGTGCACCACCTACCTGCCTAGGGTACTGCCACACACTTTTGGAAAGAACTGAGATTCATACTCTCCGACCACCAAGAGTCTCATTTCTGGGGCCTGCCATCTCCTGGGTAATTTCACAGATCCAGGCACTAAATTCTCAATACCTCTAACCAATTCAGTTTAACTGAACTTGACTTGCTAGATAGACCCTATTCTACTGCGCATTGCCATTTTCTGTTAAGAGATGCCAGTACCAATGGAGAAAGAGACATTCCTTTTACTTTACTGCATTCTGTAGGTGATACAAAGGAAAAAGGTGAAAAATGACCTCTCCACAGAGGCAGCCAATTTCTAGAAGTTGTCTTTGTCCAGTGACTAAATGCCCTGTAATCCCATTAGGCATGTCGAGGAACTTCTTTCAATTGAATCTGGTCTAGCAATAGCCCAATTCTATTATATTATCAGGTCATTAGGAACTGTCAATATTCTCTTGTTAGGCTGTTTAGGAAATTTCCTAAATACTTCCTTTACACATGTTTCTAGAAAATCATTTTTTCTGTCATTTCTCAGGGCATAATGATATGTCACTATAGTGATTTAGGGATAGGGACTGGACCTGTGATTTCATTGATATAGGGAACTCATAGGTGAGCAAAATTTAATGAAGATCAGCATCTTCTTTGCAACTTATGGTCTTAGAGAATTGTCTAGAACACTGAGAGATTAAGTGCTCTGCACACAGCCAGTATGCTTCAGAGGTGGGACTAAAACCCAGGTTTCACTTCCTGGTTCTAAGGTGAGATCTCTGGCCAGCACAGCCAGCACACTGTCACATACCATAGCTTTTTTTCCCCAACCATTCTCTACTTTATTGGCATCTACTCCCCCTCCCCCCTCCCCTCCCCCAAACATTTGCTACCCAAAAGACCGATGCTGTAAATGTTTTAGCATATTTTGAACCTTCCCCACCTTGTATTTAAATTCCTTGGGGTTATAAATACATTACTGGGATCATTGAGTCAAAAGGGTTATGATAATTTAACCACTTTTCTCACATAATTCCAAACTGTTACCCTACTTTCTTCAATTGTGCAAATCACGACCCAGCTCTTCTCCTGTGACTCATTCATTTCCTTCATAGTTAAGAGAAGTCATAGAAGGTGGACCTGACTCTGGGTATCCATCATACTAGGTAGTTTCTGGGGTTCTGGGACTCTGTTTTTTTTTTTAAATATATATGTCGTGGGTACCTATGTAGCTTTTTATGGGTTTCTATATCTGTTATTCTTCATTGGTTACACAGCTATCCCATTTCCTTTGTCAGCCATCTATATTTTGGACACTATCTTTTGTACTACCTTTTTTATACACTTCATTTAACCATTGTCCTTTAAGCAATATGCCATTCTGGTGCCTTGGGAATTGTGGAATTCCATGAGGACAAGTCATATACCATTATTGGAAAAATATTGATACAAAGAAGATGGGTTGTTTTTGTTGTAGAGAAAAATTGGGTGTTATAGAAAGTTCTATAAATTTCTCAAATGCAATTATTGGTTCATACAATCATAGTTTTAGAGCTGGAAGGGAGTCTTGAGGTCATTTAATCATAGAATCTTAGATCCAGAATTGGAAAGGATTTCCTAGGCCTTCTAATCTAATATCCTCATTTTAAAGATGAGGAAACAGAGACACAGATATTAAGTGATTTCTCCAAGATCACACAGATGTACTAAGTAACCTCATTCAAACCCAATTTCTTTTATTCTAAATCCAGAAATCCTCCTCCTCCTCCTTCTTCCTGTCAATTTGGGGCCTTATTCATTGTCCATGGGGTAGCTAGATAGCAGAGTGGATAGTGTTGGCCCTGGACTCAAGAGGACCTGAGTTTAAATCTTACCTCAGACACTTACTAGCTGTGTGACTCTGGGCAAGTCACTTAACCCCAATTGCCTTAAACATTCAGGGCCATCTCCAGTCATCCTAACATATATCCTGTCACTTGACTCCAATGGCTTTGGAGAGAGAGTGAAGTTGTTGACCTTGCACAGCCCTCCCTCACTTAAATCCAATTCAGTGCAAAACATGAAACCATCCCAATGTCATGGTCCTCTTCAAGAACAAAGGTCAACAACAATAATATCATCCATATATAATATCTGTCCAAAATACATATATCAGTGGGCCAGCTCTATGGGGTATTCATCCAACTATATATCATATTCTGGATAATAGATATTTTTCATTGACTTTATTTTTCCTGTATGTATAGTTAGTCTAAACTCTGTTGAAAGACTATGGATTTAGGATGTTCTATGATGTTTGCTATCCATTTCCACTTATAATTCAACTAGCTTTTCCTTTAAGTATTTAAGTATTATTACATTTGATGTATGCATGTAAAGCATGGATATTATTTCACTCTCTTTCAGTCCTTTAGGTATAATGTTATTTTTCTGCTTATTTCTTTTAATCATGTGTATTTTTATTGTTGCCTTGTTTTACATCATGATTGCCACTCCAATTTTGGATTTGCCAGAAGCATAATAAATTCTGCTCCAGCTCCATATTTTAATTCTCTATAAAATTTTCTCCTTCAAGTACATTTCTTATAAACAACATATTGGATTCTGCTTTCTAATAAATTTTTCTTTCTTCTTCCACTTTATGAATAACTTCTTTCCATCCATATTCATATTTATCATTGTTAATTCTGTCTTTCCCCTCAGAGGTCATATCATCTTTTAAGTTTTTCTTTCTTTGTATATCACCATTTTTTAATAAAGGAAAAAGAATAGGATTATTCATAGTAGTAAAGAGCTACATAATTGAAGTTCCATTTTTTACCTCTTCTCTCTTTATCAAACTCAGATCTTGATGAGTAGTCCTTATACTTTATTTCTTGCCTTTTAATAAGCCCTTTATAATCTGCCCTCCAAAGTTGGTTTTAATTATTATTTTCACAAGTTGAAATTTGACTATTGCCTCACCCTATTCTCTGAATTGAACCTTCCTATTTAACTTCCCTGTTTAATTAAACCTCCTTCTTATGTGTTTCCTTGTTGAATTAAGTATATTTCTACACAAAATTGTTTTTCTAATCCCTCTTTGACTGGTGCAGATAAGAATGAAATTCATGGAATGTTTACCCTCACTCTTTCCTCCATATTCGTATATTCTTCTTCTTGCAGACCCCAATTGTGAGAAATAATAAGGTTCTCACCTTTCTCCTCATTTGTTCCCTTATGTTATCCTTTTCTTCTTTTCTTTCCCTTCTTGAAACTAATAAAAAGAAGAAAAGCTTACCTGAGTCCTGAATTTCTTTCTTTGCTCCCTCTGTGATCCTTGAAAAGAGTGAGATTCTAAAGGTATATTAGTTTCTTTTCACTGTATTAGAATATTAATTCCTGATCTTTATTCAGCCCTTTCTAATTGTTCAAATGCATTTACTTTTCTAGGTTCCTCTAATACCTTTGGTTTGTGTTTTGAAAATTCAATAAGCTTTACATTTTCATCAGGAACATTTGAAAGCCTTCTGTTCTTTTATGAATCCATTTACCCCTTTAGGATTAAGTTCAGTTTTGCAGAATCAGTTATTCTTCATTGTAGGCCATTTTTTCTTTTATTTTTTGTATATTGTATTCCAAGATTTTCTCTCCTTTTAAGTAATTGCAAAATAATCTTGTATGATCCTGACAATGGATACTTGAATTCTTTTTTTTTTTTTTTTTGATGAGGCAATTGGGGTTAAGTGACTTGCCCAGGGTCACACAGCTAGTAAGTGTTAAGTGTCTGAGGCTGGATTTGAACTCAGGTCCTCCTGACTCAAGGGCCAGTGCTCTATCCACTGCACCACCGAGCTGCCCCTACTTGAATTCTTTTTAACAACTATTTATGGCACTTTTCCCATTGTCCTGGAAACTCTAGACTTTTGCTATACTATATTTTGGATGTTTTCAATTTGGATTATTTCCCCCAAGAAGTCATGGGTAGATCCTTCCAATTTTTATTTTGCCTAATGGTTTGTTAAGTCTGAGAATTTTCATGCTTCCTTGAAATATATTATCCAGTTATTGTTTTTTCCTATTTAAGATTTCTCGAAGTCTAGTGGCTTTTAATTTATTTCTCCTCATCCTGTATACTAGGTCAGTTTTTAAAATGTAGTATTTGTCATTAATTTTAATAGATATTGTATCTAATTATGATTGTTTATACATTTATTATTCTAAGTTATAACCATGCACATACATTTTAAAAATAAGTTGTGTTGATATGTTTCAGGATTTTTTTTTTTACATTATCTATATTTTTATCTTTCCCCCTCCCAGAGAGCCATTCTTTGGAACCAAGAATAAAAAAGAAAAAAAAAAAGAGTTCATCAAAGCACTCCTACACATTGAAAAATTAAATTAATTGTAGTATTCTATGTCCATACTCCTCTATCCAAACAAATATTCTATTTCCTTTCCATTAATATTGTTGAAGTCACTATCCATATCATTTTACTTATTCAACTTATTTCACTTTCCATCTATCATACAAGTCTTTCTATGTACCTTTGTTTTTATAATATTCATCAGGTCTTATAGCAAAATAAGATTCCTATACCTCAAAATATTTAGCCATTCCCCAGTTGGAAACATTTTGTTACTTTGGTGTATATGGACCCTTTTTCCCCTCTCATTGACCTTTTAGGGGTATATTCCTAACACAGAAATCTCTGGGCATAGACAGTTTAGTAACTTTCCTAAGATAATTTCAAATTACTTTCCAGAATAGTTAGATCATTTCATGTCTTCACCAGCACTGCTCACCAACATAATTCATCCCTTAGTCGTAGCTTTGAAAAGTTTGATTCTCTTCAAAAATTTTTTCATTGTATGAGCTTTAATATTTAGGACATATATCCTTTTTAGGTTATTATAGTATATGTTGTGTTTTCAACTTGCCACAACCAATCTAACATTAACTATTGCTTTCTTTCGTTATTTATATCATTTTGCTGATGTAAACTGAAATCTCAGTGTTATTTTGATTTTTACTTGTCATATTTTTAGTGATTTGAGGCATTCTTTAATGATATCAATAATTGGTAATTCTTTGGATAATTGTTCATAATATTCTTTGCTTATTTATCAGGGGGTGCCTTTTGGTTTTCTTATATATTTCTATTACTTATCTACATACTTTGGATATGAAGCCTTTATCAATGATATTTCATTCAAACATTTTTCCCCAATTGTCTACATCCCTTCTTATCCTAAGTGTATTGATTTTGTCTGTGCAAAGGCAGAAGAGTGTTTATAGATTTCTTGTTTTCTTCTTCAGCAATTTTGATTTAAAGAAGCTCCCTGGTTTTTTCCACTGGTTTTGTTTTGTTTTTGTTTTTGTTTTGTTTTTTTGTTTTTGCTTATTGCTTCATCTAGCACCTTTTAAAATCTTTGCAAGGGTCTTTGTTAGGCATGCCAAGCTCAGCCAAAGCCTGCTAGATTGCCTCTTTGCTGGAAGTCTCCCTGTTCTCACTTATTAGTATTTTAAGATCATATTCTTCCCTTATTGTTGATAGAATTTTAGAAACATGTTTATATTCTTAACTAGTATTGCCTTTGGCTGTTATATTTCTTTGCTTGGAATGGTGAATGATTGAGTGTTCTCCAGCTGAGACAGATTCTAGGTTCTTTCAAACTTTCTTATTTGTTGGTTTATAATAATTATGTTAATGAAGGAAGTGATGTTACTAAATGACAATATCTGTTCCACTCTCCGTTACATATTTTTTGGTACTTGGCAAAGTTACTGGACTGGTTTGCCATTTTCTTCTCCAGATCATTTTACAGGTGAGGAACTAAGGTAAACAGGGCTAAGTGACTTCCCTAGGGTCATATAACTAGTAAGTGTCTGAGACTGGATTGAGCTCATGAAGAGTAAACCTCCTGTTTCACAGTGCTCTATGCACTGTGCCACCTAGCTGCTTCACACACACACACACACACACACACACACACACACACACACACACACACACACACACACATAGTTTTTTGCAGGTTGTCTCCTCCATTAAATTATGAGTTCCTTGAGAGTAGGGATTGTCCTTCACCTTTCTTTGTATCCCCAGCACTTAGCACAATGCCTAACACATGGTAGGTACTTAATACATCTTTGTTAACTGATTGGATCAAGGTGTATATGGTCATAAGTGTCCAGGGCTGAAAAAAAGTCAAGAAAATAAGGATTAAGAAAAGTCCCTTGATTTGGCGATTAGAAATTGAGTAATTCTGTCTTCTCTGATGTCCTCAAAACAGCAATCCTATGTTTTCTTTGACCTCCTCTTTTCCCAAAAATACTTAAAAAGAAAACACCAATTTTTTTCTTCATACCATTCTTCTCCAGCCTCAGTTCATCCTGAAATTATCCTTGAAGGTCTATACTATGTATCATTAAGGCAGTCCAAAAAATTACCTGCCTTGCTCAAAACCTTTAGTGGTTAGCTTTTATATATATACAATCAAAACATATTTGCCTAGCATTTTGGAAGCACATGATCTTATCATCATCTTACTCTATGTTCCAGCTAGATTGGACTACTTTCCAGTTCTCTAAAACATTTTGTTAATTCCTAACTTTATATCATTCCTTACATTATTTCCATCCTCATCTCTGAGTCATATTGGCAGTGTGACCCTGGGTACATACATCACTAACCTCTCAGTTTTTTAGACAGCTCTCTAAGATCAGTAAGTTATAGATCAGGTGTCTCTTTTCATTGACCTCCTATACTGAATAAATCACGAGTCCAGACCAAAAAGAACAAAAAATAATAACAAACTTGTAGTACTTAGAGAAACTGCAGAAGACACGTATTAACTGATACTGAGTGAAATAAGTAGAAATTAAAAAAAATAGCAGGAAAAAATATTACAACAATGTAAATGTAGATAGCATGAAAGGACAATAGAATTCATTAAGTACTGTTGTCATTATTGTTTCCAGGTAATTTATGTTAAAACACATTTTTACCTTCTGATAAGAGCAGAAAATTGCTTATGCTATCAGTTTCAATTACTATGTCAAACAGTTTTGCCTATTTTTTAAAGAAAAAGGTAGTATGGAAAAGGTGCTTATTGGGAAGATAATTATTTTGTTAAAACAAAATGTATTCATACAAATAGCTACATTTACAGGAAAATTACTAAATAGTAAAGGGAGTGGATAAGTAGATTTGTAAGAAGATACGTGGAATAAGAAGAGCATGACATTTGGGAGTTAATTGACAAAGGAAATATATTTAGTAGAGTATTGAGGGAATATAATCTACTATTATGTGCTATAATTTTGCTAAATTTACAAATTCTTTCAATTCATTTTTAGCTGAATCTTTAGCCTTTTGTAAGAAAATATATCATCTAAAAAAAAAGAAAATCCCAGTAATTTCCTCCTCTTTTTCTATGTTTATTTCCTCAAGTTTTCCTTGTGTTATTGGCATAGTTAGTAATTCTAGCACTATGTTAAAAATGGTGATATTGGGCGTCTTTGCTTTATCACCAATCTTATTAGAATGGCATCTATTTTTTTTTCCATTACCAACAGAGGAGTTACTGGTTATCTCATACTCCATGCTTGCCACCAGTGTTTAGTACTTCCGAGAGGCATCATACTTATCAGAGTTTCAAAGAAATTCTGTGGTATTGTATCATGGAATTAAGAAACAACAACATAGAGGGGTACATGAATTGATTGCCAGCCTTGTATAATTAGTATGAAGCTTGAATGGTGCTCCTGAGGTGGCTAAAAGGAAATGGATCACCTCTACCAAGATACGAGACAGAGCTACAGACCATCTGTGGTGAATAGTACTTCCTCTTACAACAATCACCTGAATGACTTTTGTGGGTGCTACCTAGGTGAAGCAGTGGGGTAGGTGAAAAGGGGAAATTAAAGAATGTGATGTATAACCCTCAGGCTTGTGGCCTGAGTGGTATTTGAAAAGAGCTAGTTCTAAAATGGCATTAAAAATAGCCCTTATGTATATACTCCATGAAATCTATAGCTAAAAAAGAGCCCTCACCAAAGCAGAATCAGTAAACTCTTCAATGGAAAAGAAGATGTCCAAACTGGGAAGCAGTGCCAGAATAAAAAAGTGACAGACAACTTTGGATTTGAGAAACAGATGAACAAATGAAGTCTTGGTTATTGAGAGCTGAGTGATAGCTTCAGGACACGGTGATGGTTCTGGAGGTAGAACTAGCTGTGTTTCAAATCCCTGGTAAAAGCCCACCTTCTACAAGAAGCCCTTCAAGATCTCCCGTAATGTTAATGCCTTCCCTCTGTTGATTATCACCCATGTAGACTGCTTATATCTTGTTTGTGCATAGTTGTCTCCTCTTTAGACCATGAGGTCCTTGACAGCAGGGACAGTCTTTTGCCTTTCTCTGTATCTCCAGCACTTAGCTCATGGCACCCAGGAGATGGTTAATAAAAACTTATTGACTGTACTGACTTGATGGTGGTGAAATCAAAGCAGAAACAACTAACCATTAAAAGGCATACCTGTGGGGCAGCTAGGTGGCACAGTGGATAAAGCACCGGCCTTGGATTCAGGAGGACCTGAGTTCAAATCCAGCTTCAGACACTTGACACTTACTAGCTGTGTGACCCTGGGCAAGTCACTTAACCCCAATTGCCTCACCAAAAAACCCCACAAAAAAAAAAGGCATACCTGTGATTGAAAGAAGCATAGGCACAGAAATCATCCCTAGTGAAAGATAAGAAGGCAGAGGACTGCCCAGAGAAGCAGCTCAAGACAGTTATCCTTTTGGTGTATTTGAAACATGAGAGCCTTTCTTCCCTCTTCCCCCACTTTTGTCTGTTTCACAGGTCAAGATGGTGAAGAGATGTCTCTCTATACTTATTGAAGCCGGCTAATACACAATGGACACAGTCTGTCATCCAGACAGTTTTCTGATGTCTCTCAGGGCCTGATATACACTGATTTACATGATCTAAAGAAAAACATCCCCTTTTCTAGAAATATTTCTCACACCATCACAGGGAATTCCAACAAATAGAGATTAACAAGATTAGCAAATAAACACCCTTGTGAGGATTAAGAGCTAAACCATTAGTGATTTACATTTAAATGTGGATTAATCTAGTCTGCCTACTTTCCTTTGAGTATCTTTCTGAGATCCTGGGAGTTTTGATGAGGCTGCTTCTCCTTCTAATCCTTCCTATACACACATCTCACTCATTACCAGATTAACCTTCATATTACATATATCAATCCAGTGCTGAAAGCCTTCAGTGTCTACTACCTACTCAGTGGAATCCAATCTCTCCAAACTGATATTCAAGGACTTCTATAAAATGACTTCAACACACATATCCAGCTTTATCTAACACTATCCCCTCATGAACTCTTTATCCCAGCCACAATGGATGACTCTCTACTGCCTCTGAATATATCTCAAGCTTTTTAAAAACCATACGGGGCAGCTAGGTGGCACAGTGGATAGAGCACCAGCCCTGCAGTCAGGAGTACCTGAGTTCAAATCTGGCCTCAGGCACTTAACACTTACTAGCTGTGTGACCCTGGGCAAGTCACTTAACCCCAATTGCCTCACTAAAGCAAACAAACAAACAAACATATGGAAATACAGGATTTAGAGCTGGAAAGGGTCGTATAAAGCATCTTCAAGTTTTGTCTGTTTGTCACCAACACTGCCATGACCAAAACAATTAATTGTCTTGTGGCCAAACTTCTGGTAATAAGTCCAACTTCCCCATTTTACAGATATAGTCATTGTGGCCTGGAGAGGTGAAATTACTTTCCCAAGGTTGGTAAGGAAAAAAGTCAGAATTTGAATCTACGTGTTCTGCTTATGATGTCAGTGTTCTTTTCACTATACAACACCAACTCTCTATGTCTTTGATAACATAATTCCCTATGCTTAGAAATACCCTGTCCCCACAGCCTTTAAGGCATTAAACATTTGATACCTCTAGCTAGGAGTGAGCCAAAGAGATTACATATGTAAATGGTATAGTAGACTTTAAAAAACACAATATAAATGTAATTTATTGTTATTGTTATTACTGTGTCTTTCTAAACAGTATTCAGTGCCTTCAACTGACCTCAAAACACTTTGTACTCCTTTTAGGTACTTACCGTAGTTCTGATTTATTTTACATTTATCTGTGAATATGTCCTATCACCCTTAATCCCCTGTCATAAGCATCTGAATCTTCCTTATATTTGTTTCTCCTCCAGTACATTTTATTTAGTAGATGCTTTATAAATAGTTGTTGAAAGAATGAAGGAGTGGTGGGAAGGATGAAACAGGGGTTTGGTTGTTTTTGAAGGCAGTCCTAGGTAAGATATTCAAGTCAAAAATTGGGCTAACCACAGGGGAACATGGGAGTACTCTGAGGCTCTTGGTAAAGAAATGGAACAGGAGAAAACAAGAGACAAAATGAGGCCAGGTAAGGGGAGAGGTATGGGGGCAGGGGGAGGATCAGGGGAAAGAAGGTGAGGAGAGCGCAGTAAGATTGCTATTTTGACATACTGCCTTATTCTTTCTTCTCTCTCCTTAACAGAGAGCAAAGTAAATTGCCATTTAATGCTTGTCAGAGCCCTGCTGGCTCTCTGCCCTCTTGCCAGTTAAATGAGATTCAGCTGTGGTCCTGCTGGGGCATGCTTCACAGGGATGAACCAAGGACTAGCTGTGTGCAATTCATACAAGGGGTATGCAGCTGTCTGTAAGCATACCTTAGTGAGAACTACTCCACTTGTACTTGTGGACAGTTCCCATCTCTAGATTCTTTCCTGCCATGAGGGATAAGAGCCATCCTTTCTGCCAATACAGCCCAGCATGGCTGTTGTCCTGGTCATATTAGAAAGAGCATTAAACTTAGAATGGTAGACCCTGAGGCAGCTAGGCAGTACAAGTATAGAACACTGGGGTTGGAATCAAGATGAGCTCAGTTCAAGTCTGCCCTGAAACTCCTCTTAGCCATGTGGCCCTGGTCACTTCACTTAATTTGTTGGGCCTCAGTTTCTTTCACACTTATTTTTACATGCATTTATTATCTCATCCTCCCACTGCCCCACCCCCTGCAATGAACAAAAATAAATGAAGAAGAACAAGAAAATCATCTTAACAAATATTCATAGTTCAGAAAAATAAATTCACCTCCTTTACCAGGTCTAAAAACACGTCTCATTCTGAATTTTAATTTTGTTGCCTCTCTCGTTAGAGATGGTGACCTGCTTGATGTTCTGTCCTTTAAAGATTTAAATTTTTTTCTTTACAATGATGTCATTATAGGAATTATTCTAATTCTTCTCACTTTATAGCATCAGTTCATACAGCTTTTCCCAGTTTATTCTGAAACTCCATTTTTGGCCATTGCTTATGGCCAATAATATTTTGTGATCTACCAGAGTAATTAGTGCTGGACTTAGAGACAGGTATAATTGAGTTCAAATCTTGCCTCAGACACTTACTAGGTCTATGACTCTGGGAAAGTCATTTAACCTCTCTTTACTTCAATTTCTTCTTTTTTAAAAGGAGGTTAATAATAGGAACCAGCTCAAGTACCCATGGGAAATAATTGCTGTGTAGGAATTAGCTGAACTTAGTGTTTTTCAGATGTTTGAGTTCAATTCTTTTGAGCTGTTGAATATTCAAACAAAAGAATCCTTCCTGGGTAATAATTCCTATGTTGTAAACAGTATCAACAATAGCATTTAGTGTGTGTGTTCATACACGTGTGTATATGCGTGTATTATTTTGTAATTTATCAATAAAAAACTCAGAACCACAGAGGTCATTGAATCCAACAAAGAGTTGACCAATAATGCCCTCTATAGAATCACTGGCAAATGGTTATTTAACTCTCACTTGAGAAAATGCAGTGAGTGAGGAACTCATCACCTCTGAGACAGCTGTTGTGTAGTTCTAGTTGTTAGAGATTAATAAGCATTACAGCAGAATACATAGAATGAATTCTGTACCTTGAATCAAGAAAACCTGCATTCAAATCCTGTCTCCAACATTTACTAGCTGTGAGACCTAGGACAAGTCTCTTGTTCTCTTTGCATCTCAGTTTACTCATCCTCAAAGTGGGGATAAAATTATTGATGTAGTACCCACTTCTCAAGGTTGTAAAGTATTTTGCAAATCTTACATACTATGTAAATTTCAGATGCTTTAGGAATTTTTTTCATACTTCAAACCTAAATCTTTCTCCTGGTAAACCAAGTAGAGTAAATCTATTTCTTCTTTTATCCCTTCAAATATGCAGCTATTTTCTATTTTCTAGGCTCAACACCCTCAGTTCATACCTTTGATAGTAATAGTATTTTTATAGAGCACTTTACATTTATTTCTCATTTGAACTCCGCAACATCCCTGTGAGGGTGGTGGTACAAATGTTTCCTCATTTCATAGATGAAGAAACTGAGGTTAAGTATGATTCAGTGACATTCTTGTAGTGATCCAGCTGGCCTATCTCAGAGCTAGCTTTTGAACTCAGGTGTTAAGATTCCTAATCCATATTTCCCCTCTACTCTTCATCTCATTATTAGTTTAACACACCTGACGCTTGGCTCTTATTTATGGGAGAGCACAGCATGGTGGTGTTGTTGGGTTTTTTTTTTTTCAGAAGGCCATCAAGGGTCCTTCTTATGAACTTTGTCTCTTCCACATAGAAATTTGACTAAGTATGATAGTGAATTCAGTTTCTGTGTGTAGAGATGGCTGTTCTCCCCTACCTCCTTGAGTAAAATGATTACACAACTGCTGGATGTGGAGTTAGTAAAATCTGGGTTCAGATCCTGCCTCTGATGTGTCCTAAGTATGTGACAAGGGCAAGTAATTTAACTTCTGTGAGACTCAGTTATCTCAACTGTAAATCAGGGATAATGATATCTGTTGTACCTAACATAGTGTTATAGGTTCAAGTAAGACAATATACTCTTTGCAAACCTGAAAGTTGTTCATAAACATTAGATATTGTTTTAAATAAAATTACACACACACACACACACACACACACACACACATATATATGGTTTTTACATCACCTAAATCTTTGTTATCCCATTCTTTCAGAGAGCATCCCATATAACAAAGAATGCTTTTAAAAGAGAAAAAGAAAAAGCAATCACGATATATTCATATTTGTGGACTTTCCACCTAAATGAGAGAAGGGAGGGAGGAAGGGATGGAGAGTGAGAAAGAGAAAGGGAATGAGAATATAAATGAGTTTGGGTGGGGTATTTTCTTATATTTATTCTTTGAAATTTTATAAAATTCACTTTCAATTGTTTTATGTTGTTCACACACGTGTGTGAACACACACTAAATGCTATTGTTGATACTGTATACAACATAGGAATTATTACCCAGGAAGGATTCTTTTGTTTGAATATTCAATAGCTCAAAAGAATTGAACTCAAACATCTGAATTGTTATAGTCATTGTGTATATTACTTTCTTAGCTCTACCAACTTCACCTTGCATCAGTTGATGTAAGTCTTTCTGTTCTTCTCTATATTAATTATATACATTTTTTCTTACAACACAGTGATATACTATTATGTTATTTCTTCTTCTTTCATATTCTGTTGTATTTAATTTTCACATTCTAGTATATTCATTTTTAGTCATTCCACAGTAGATGGTAACTACTTTGTTACTGATTTGTTGCTACAAAAAAGTATTTCTATATTTAAGTATATATAAAAATTTTCTTTCTAAAAATTATTTATTAATGATTTCCTTGGGATATATGCACAGTATTAGAAGCTCTGGATCAAAGGGTATGGGCATTTCAATCCCTTTATTTACTTAATTCCAGTATGCTTTACTCACTTATATGAATTCACAGCTCTACCAAGAATGAGTTGTGTGCTTCCCTCTTCACAACCCCTCTACCATTGACTCTTTCAATTTTTGTTATCTTTGCTTTTTTGTTGGGTGTGAGGTAAAACCTTAGTGTTGTTTTGATTTGCATTTTTCTTACTATTAGTGATTTGGAGCATTCTTTAATATGACTGTTAATAATTTGCAGTTCTTTGGAGAACTTGGAATCATATCATTTGACCCCCTTGTCAAGTGAAGAGTGGCTTTTGTTCTTAAATATGTATGTTAACTGTCTGTATTATGGATACCAAACCCTTAAGAGATATATTTAATACCCAAATTTCTTTTTCCCAGTTGATCATTTCCTTTATTAATTAATTAATTAATTAATTAATGCATTATTTTTTTTTTCCTGGAGAAGGGCTTTTGGTTTTACACACACACACACACACACACACACACACACACACACACACACACACAGAAAGAGAGAGGGAGAGAGAGAGCTGTTAATTGGCTATATATCATAGATACTAAACCCTTATAAGTGAAATTTGATGAAAAACTCCCTCGTCTCCCATTCTACGTATCACTTGTAGTTGTTAATTCTGTATTTTGAAGCCAGTCTAAGTGACTTGTGAGACAAAAATGCAATGTCTTTCAGCTTCCCATCTTCTTAGGCCTCTCTGTTTGAAGCCTAGTGCTAGAATTGCAACCTCAGCAACACCGTGTTTCACCACAATATAGAGTTCTGAGTAATGTTTCCATCATTACACTGAGGAAAAATTGTGACTAGAATTTATGATATTGCATTTTTCTTCTACAAGCAACCATTGTAGGAGCTTCACAATTTTAATCAAGGGTGAATTTGATAGGAATCTGAGGCATTTTTTTAAATAGAAAATAACTTGGCCACATGTAACATTGCCAAGGGGCACATGCTGTGTGCATTTATATCTTTGAACAACTTGTGTTATGTTTTTTCCATCTTATAATCTATAGATTGAGGCCCCATAATTATGTGGGGAGGTGACCTACAGAGTAGCTGCTGTGGCTCTAGGAAATGATGCAAGTCAGAGTTTGTTTTGAAAAATATCTCAGCTTGTTATTGAAGCCTGAGGTGCCCAAAATGTGGGAGTTGGAGACACATACTTCAAATTCATTGGGGAAAAAACTTGACTTCTAAGGTGCATATTCTCAAGTCCAGTGTCCAAGTACAGTATTGTATCTTTCTTCTAACTGCAGGATTTTCTGCACAGTCTGCCAGATACATTGTATGCATTCCTTTTTTGAGATCAGTAAAAGACATTGCAACCCCTTTCCATCTTAGTGGTAACTAGATAATATACAACCCTAATGAGCATCATAGGGATACTGGAGCAGAACTAAGATATGCAACCCACTCTGTTCCAGAAGGTTGGTGATGCATTTCTGCATACCTAATTTAGAAACATAGCCTAGGTTGAAGGTTTAGGAAGCAGAAGACCCAGACTTCTGTCTTTATGACTGTTGGCAAGTCAGGTGTCCTTTGTGGTTTTCTATTTATGTAAAGTAAAAGAGGTTGGATGAGATTATTTCTAATGTTCCTTGCAGCTTTAGAAGTCTATATAAGTGCAAGCCAGTGGTGCTGTAGGGATGAAAATATCGTTTTAATTAGTATGTACATCTACCATATCTTCTAGTTCAGATGGTAGGAATATCTCTGTCAAATGAACTTGGACTAATCTCTTAGTGGCTACTGGTCCTAAAAGGGTGTGGGAAGCAGATGAAATAGAAATTGAGGAAGAGGATGATCGAATGGAAAAAATAATTAATTAATTAATGAAATGAACAGTTATTATGTACAAATCAGTGGGGCTACAAATGGAATAGCATGACAGACCCTGCTCTCAAGAAGCTCACGTTTGAGTAAGGGGAGACAACATATATAGGGGTATTCATCCTCAAGGTAGGTAAAAAGGCCCAGTGGGTTATTAGGTATAGCAGCAAGGCAGATGAAAATGCATCATCTTAATATCCTTTCCACTGAGAAAATTATGATTCTGATGTTGAACCAAAGTCTTGCCAAGGAATTTGTTGGTGAAAATTTTCCTTGTCATCAAGGCAGTTACGAGGTTAGATTTCTACAGGGTTTGGGACCAGGATGGGAGTAGGATTCACGGTCTGGGTAGACCTTCTGTTTACTGAAGTCTTTGTCTTACCTATCCATCATAGGCAATTGGTCCACGGTTTATATTGGTAGTGATATGGGATGGCAGTGTTTTAACCAGAATTCTTCTATGTTTTCACATTGTTTCTGTCATTAGACTGTGAGCTCATTGAGAACAGGGACTGTCTTTTGCCTGGCTTTCTATCCCCAGCCCTCAGCACAGTCCCTGGAACATAAATGCCTTTTGACTTACTGGACAATGACTGCTAGAAGTAATGATGATATTCTTTAGATCACTGTTATTTTCAGGTGTGTAAATCATATGCCACTGATAGGAAGGCAAGAAAGGTTAGCCTAAATAGCAGGGTGTCCTGAGAGAAAGAAAAGAGATATCATATGTCAGCCAGGATGTCATATGTCAAATCATCCATACCACCTGCCCTCAGACTCAGACAGAAGCAGCCCAACACCCTATGAGTTATATGGGCTATTAGAGAAATTATTAGTTTAGCAAAATAAACATCTCTCAATAATGTTTGCAACATAAAAAATAAAATATATATCTTTCAGTTAATAGTGAAATGTTAAGGATTTGTTTCACTGTTGAATATTGCTTATGAAAGCCTCCTTGTTTCTTCCTAATGATCTCATTCTCTGTATTCATAAAAATGTTGTAAATGTAGGTGAGCAGGTATATAGGTGAGTAGTTACTCACACTGTCTTTGTCCCATGTTTGGTATTCATAAGGTCCAAGATTTTTTCCATGCATTAGATATCTCTCTCTTTTAGATATACCTCCATCCCCTCACAATTGTATCACATCCAACAATGATTCCCTTTGGTTGCTTTTACCATTTTTTTCTCTCTTGCCATTTCTATCTTCTTTATAAGCACATCTGGGAGTGAGTGTGATGCTATGATCCAAATGCAATGTTTCCATTATCCCTGATGAAGAAAAAATTGACAGTAACTTCACTTTTCTTCTGTTTATTGTTTTTCTTCTTTATCCTTACTTTTTCCCGTCTTTGCACTGGAGTCATCAAGTATCAGAGTGTGCACTGATTTAATTTGAAAATCCTTATCTATTTCTTTTTTTGTGAGGCAATTGGGGTTAAGTGATTTGCCCAGGGTCACACAGCTAGTAAGTGTTAAGTGTCTGAGACCAGATTTGAACTCAGGTCCTCCTGAATCCAGGGCCAGTGATCTATCCACTGTGCTATCTAGCTGCCCCCTTATCTATTTCTTGATGGAATTTTTCAAACATTTCATCTTCAGCAAGAGTTGCTGATAAATAAGTTGTAATTATTTTCATGTAGGGGCAGCTAGATTGCACAATGGATAAGGTGCTAAGCTTGGATTCAGAAAGACTCGTCTTTGTGAGTTCAAATCCAGCCTTAGACACTTACCAGGTGTGTGACCCTGGGCAAGTCACTTAACCCTGTTTGCCTCAGTTTCTTCAGCTGTAAAATGAGCTGGAGAAGGAAATGGAAAACCACTGCAGTATCTTTGTCAAGAAAAATCCCAGATGGCATCATGAGTTTGACCTTACTGAAACCAACTGAACGACAACAACAACAACACATTTTCATTGTAGACTATTTGCCAATATTTATTGTTATAACATGAAAACCATGGAATCCCATGAAATAATGTTTCTTGCTGCCTCTGAGAGTACAATAAAATCCATTTCACCAACTCCTTTCTTTGACTCCCCAAGAAGTACCTGTGGGCCATTCTTCCATTTAGCTGCAGTTTCTTTCTTCTGATTTTTTTTTTTTGCAGGCAATGGGGATTAAGTGACTTGCCCAGGGTCACACAGCTAGTAAGTGTCAAGTGTCTGAGGCCGGATTTGAACTCAGGTACTCCTGAATCCAGGGCCGGTGCTTTAACCACTGCGCCATCTAGCTGCCCCTCTTCTGATTTTTTTATAGAATATTAAGATTGATATGATTGGTTTCCTTAGCAATATGTCCATTTATTGGTCATTGGACAATGATCTCATATTTGGTGTATACATGGTCAGATTGAAGTGTGCAGACAGTTGAAAACCTTTGTGCTAAGCCTCCTAAGACACGTTGCTTGATTATTCTGCCACAGGCACCACTTTGGTACAGGCCCTCATTATCTGATGCCTGGACTATTGCTATCACTTTATGGTTGGATTCTATTCTCATTTTAGACCATCCTCCATTCAGCTGTCAAATTGATCTTCCTAAAGCACAGGTTTGATCATGTTTCTCCCCACCCCCAAATGTCAAAGGGTCCCTGTTACATCCAGTATCAAATATAAAATAATTTGTTGGGTGTTTAAAGTCTTTTTCCCCTGGCCCTCCCCTATCTTTTTCAACTGCTTGTATTTTACTCTCATCCATATACTCTGTGATATAGCAACACTGTCCTCCTTGTTTTCCTTTGCATGCGATGCTGTCTTCCAAGTCTAGGCATTTTCAATAGTAGATCTCCTGTCCTGGATTTCTCTCCCATTTGCACCTTCTTCTCTTGCCCTCCTTGGCTTCCTTCAAGTTCCAGATAAAATCCGAACTTCTACAAGAAGCCTCTTCTAATCTTCAATAGTATTAGTGCTGCCCCTCTGAGATTATCCCTAATTTATCTTGTGTCTTGTTAGGATGTAGTTGGTTATATGTTGGTTGCTCCATTAGACTGCAAGATCTTTGAGAGGAGATCATTTTTGCCTCTCTTTGCATCCCCAACACTTAACAGCACCTGGAATACAGTAGATGTGTCAGTAAATTTCTTATTGACTAAGTGACTCTGAGGTTTCATGATTCCAAGAAATGGAAGAGGCCTCATTGGTCATCTAATCTAACCAGTACACAAACAAAAACTGCTCGAAGACCTTGAATTATGGTCAATTCATTAAATCCTGAGGCAGCCCATCCCCCTTTTAAAAATGCATTTTATTAATGTCTTTTGTTTTTTCAACAGTGTCATTTCATTTCAAACAGAGTAAATTCGTTCTTATGAAAAAGAAAAAATAACTAAGCAAACATAACCTATACAGTGACTGAGATGCATTATAGTATGGTAGAAAAAAAAAAAGTTCCTGGCCTTGAATTCAGAGGATCTGGGTTAAAATCTCACCTATGCTACTTGCTACCTATGTGATCTTGAGAAATTTACTTACTTTCTCTGGGCCTAGTTTCTTTATCCATAAAATGAAAGAATTGGAGTAGAAGACCTCTCAGATCATTTCTAGCTCCAACCTGTGATCTTATCATCAACCAATGAATATAATAATATCTCAGGCTAGCAGTACTTCACATCTCGTTGTGCATGGAAAACTATGTTTGATTATCAGAGCAATCTTTTTTTTTAAATTACTCAAATATCAGCTTTATTTTAGTGAACTCTTCATTTACACTATAATAGGTAGCATGTTTATATCTATCTATATATAGATCAATAGATTATTTTCTTGGTTATACTTATTTTTCTCTGTATCATTTAATAATAATTTTCTCTTATTTCTTGAATGTTTACATTATCATAATTTCTTACTTTATAATCATATAGTAATATCATACTTTATAATCATATAAAATGGCATTATTTTCATGTTATCCCTTTTTCTGCCATTCCCAAGTCACTACACGCCTATTTGGTTTACAGTTATTTGCTATCAAAGATTACTATGAATATTTTAGCACTTATAAAACCTTTGTTTCTGTCTTGAAAGATAACTGTCTTCCAATTGTGTGTGTGTGTGTGCTGTGACCTCATATATAAGTCAAGTATCCATACATGCTATGTGGTATAAGGTTCCAGACCAAATCTAATTTCTGTCAAACTTCTTTCCAGTTTTGCTTGAAATTCTTATCTTTACCCTCCTTGAATTTTTATTTTTGGGTTTATCACATATGTGCTATTTTTTTCTCATCATATCTGTTTTTTCCTAATTTTGTCATTCCCACTGAACTATTTCTTTTGTTTTGTTTTGTTTTGTTTTTGGGGGAGGGTTTTTGTTTTTGTAGGGCAATGGGGGTTAAGTGCCTTGTCCAGGGTCACACAACTAGTAAATGTCAAGTGTCTGGGGCCGGATTTGAACTCAGATTCTCCTGAATCCAGGACTGGTGCTTTATCCACTGTGCCAAGTAGCTGCCCTCCCCACCCCCCCCAATGACCTATTTCTATAAATCGATTTGGGAAATATAATTTTTATTATTTTTCTAGGGCCCAAACATGAGCACTGAATAGTCTACCAATTACAGAATCACTGAATTTTAGAACTGAAGGTACCTTAGCTAACAAACCTAACCTACTTTTGAAAGGAATTCTTACTCTAACCCATCCAGCATGTAGTCATCCATACGATGCTTAAAGACCTGCTCTGAGGTTTTCTTACCATCTCCCTTCTGAGGCAGTTCATTCTATTCTTGAACAATTCTAATTATTAGCAAGTTTTTTTTTCTTCTTGCCATCAAGCCTAAAATTTCCTCTTGCAATTTCTACCCATTGCTCCTGATCTCTTCTTTGTACCCTAACAGAGAAATCTAATCTCTCTCCTCCTTGACCGTCCCTCCCCCCTCCCCCTTTAGATATATATTCTTGTCCAGGGGAACCTTCTCATTCTTCTTCTAAACCTTCTGAAATATAGTCTATCAAAATCTGTGTTACATATCAGAAGAAATTCTTCTTCTCTGTCAAAAAATTCTAGGAGGGAGTACACCCCCTCAAACCAGCTATGACTTGTTTCTCAGAATCAGATGCAGCATAAAATTTCCCCTTGTTGTTTCCTACACCATTTGAAGGATGAAATTATCATTAAGGCAAGACAAGAAGTTATTAGCTACTCTACTTTTGGCAGAGAGAGGCAGTTTCAGCAGATGTCTGGAACTGGTCTCTGCATTGCTTTATCATGCCTTTTCCCCAGGTTTGTGACATGATTCCTGAGCCCCCTGTCTATTTTACTCCTCCTGTTTGGGTGGTATATAAAATATGATGAGTAAAAAATACCCACAATTTGTTTTACCCTAGATTATTTATTTAAATTATTTTCCTTTAAAGATTATTGTGTAATTATATACATATACATATGTGTATATATGAATATATAAACACATATACATCACATATGTGTATGTGTACACATATGACATATATATATCTACATATGTGTGCATATGTGTATTTATGTCTATGTATGTATATATAGGAACAGGTTATTTTGGGGGGGTGCATTTTAATAATTATATAGTCATTTTGAAATGGTTTTCCTTTTACTTCCTTCTGCTTTTTTGCAATTGCTATATTGCTTTACTGGAAACATAATGTCAATTCTTTACTGATTCTCTAAGGCATCACCTGTTCTTGACTTTTAAAAAATACCAACTTTTAATTATTGTTGTTTCCCTTTATAAGTGTACACATTCCATCCTTTTAACAATCTCTTCTAAAAATTTGACATGGAATCAAATTTAGGCTCGCTGGCCTACAGTTTACAGATTGTATACTCAATCTTTTTTTTTTTTCAACATGGAGACACTTAAATTTCTTTAGGGCTTTGACACATTTTACCTTCTCCAAGTTCTTTTCAAGATCTCTGACAGGGGAGCAGCTTGGTGGTGCAGTGGATAAAGCACTGGTCCTGGATTAAGGAGGACCTGAGGTCAAATCCAGTCTCAGACACTTGACCCCTACTAGCTGCATGACCCTGGTCAAGTCACTTAACCATCATTGTCCCACAAAAAAACAAAAAAACAAAAACAAAAACAAAACAAAAAAAAAGATCTCTGACAATGTCTCAGCTTTCATATCTGCTAGTTCTTCACTACCTAGTCTGTTAGGGCCTGGTGACTTGAACTTTCTGGCAGAAGCTAGATGTTATCTGACTGTCCACTTATCTTGAGTTTCTACTTTTGGCTAAACATTTGTATTCTTTCCTTTCCATTTCAAAGATCAATGTCATTGGTAAAGAAAACATATGGAATAATAATACAGTATTTCAATCATCTCATTGCATGCCATGATATTTCCATTTGTCAAGAGTGGCATTTCTCTATTCCTTTTTGACCTTCCTTTTGCCCCCAACAATTTTTTTCCTGTCCTTTTTTCACTGCCTACATTAGCCTTGAGCCAGTTACCTATCATTTTTCTTCTTTATCAGAACCCCTTGTTCTTGTGTCTTTGGGATTTTCTTCTTGTGAACCCCTCATCCCTCTTAAGCTAGCTTCTTCTGAAAATTACTCTTGCATTGGGCCTTAGAATTTTTTTTAATTGTCCATCAGTCTATGGTATATTTTGGATTACTACTAAGTTTCTTCTTTTCTGTGGGTGAAGTGACTTTCTTCTTGAATATTACATGCTCTCTCTTCAGGTAGTATTCCTGTGTTAAATTTGTTATTGTCTCTAGTTTCAGACTTTTCAGATTCTTGTGAACAGCTTTCTCCAGCCTATTTGTTTATTAAAACACTCTTCATGAAATACCATACAAATATGTTTATACCCATCCATTTTAAGTGTACTCCATGCTGAGCCAGGAGCCTATCATTGCTCTACCTAAAGAAATACTTTGACCCTAGTGTCCCTGGATGTTTTCATTTTTCAGTTTTGCAGGATGTGACCAGTGGGTTCTTTATTTTTCCACTTTTCCTTCTGGTTCTAATCAGTCTAGACAGCTATCTGTTATGATTTTTTTCAAATATGATGTCCAGGGGGGCAGCGAGGTGGCATAGTGGATAAAGCACTGATCCTGAATTCCGGAGGACCTGGGTTCAAATCTAGCCTCAGACACTTGGCACTAGCTGTGTGATCCTAGACAAGTCACTTAACCCTCATTTGCCCTGGAAAAAAAAAGAAAAAGAAAAAAGAGATAAAAAAGAAATATGATGTCCAGGTTCTTTTGGTTTTTTGCTCATGACTTTCAGGTAGTTCTATGATTATCAAATTTTTCTTCCTCAATCTGTTTTGTAGTTTTATTGCTTCTCTATTCTGTGTTTTTAGCCTTTTGACTTTGTTTATATATTTATTGTTTTCTGATGAACATATTATTTTATGTTTGCTCTAGTCAAATTTTCAGAATTATTTTCTTGGGCTGGGAGTCAGTTTTTGTTTAGACATTTTTCAGTTATGTCTGACATTTTGAGACCCAATTCATTTTTGCTTGGTTGGTTTTTTGTCTTTTTTTACAAAGATATGGGAATGGTTAGCCATTTCCTTCTCCAGCTCATTTTACAGATAAGGAAACTGTGATGAACAAGGTTAAGTGACTTGCCCATGGTCACATAACTAGTAAGTGTCTGAAGCTGGATTTGAATTCAGGTCTTCCTGACTTTAGGCCCAATGCTCTATCCACTAAACCACTTGAGTGGCCCTACCTAGCTGTCAGAAACACCTAAGTTCATATCTGGCCTCAAACACCATAGTTGTGTGACTCTGGGAAAGACACTCAATCCTATTTGCCTCATTTTCCTCATCTATAAAATAAGTTGGAGAAAGAAATGGCAAAGCAGTCTAATATCTTTGCTAAGAGAATCTCAAATGGTGTCCCAAAAAGTCAGTTGTTACTGAAATGACTGAACAACAAAATTTTATTGAATGAGGTTTTTTACCTCATACCAAGATGCTAATCCCATTTCCAGTTCTTTCTTCCATAATTCTAATTTCTTTTCCAATTTTTCTTCTAACACTCTCATTTCATTTATAAAACATATTTTTAACTCTTTGGGAAAAACAAAACAAAACTCTGTATCCTTTTTAAAATATTCTACTTGAGCATGTACCCAAGCTGTATTTTTCTTTGTGACTTTATTTATAGATATTTGAAGCCTTCTCTCCATTTGGGTTTGCATCTTGCATATTCCTCTTGCCATAATAGTTTTTCATATTGGGATTATTTTTTTGTTGTTGTTATTTGCTCATTTTTCAATTCAAATTCCTGACTTTGGACCTTATAAAGATGGCACCTTATATTGTGCAATTCTGGAGGGAAGGTCTATGTTGATACTGTTGCTACTTTCTTGGAGTATTGAGTATTGTGTTATTCCAAGATCTCAAGGATATTGTAGGCTAGGGACCTACAAACTTTCAGTGTTCCCCAAGTGATCTGATCTAAGTAAAAGTCTGATTGTTACCCTCTTGGTCTGAACTCTCTACAAGTTCTTGACATGGCTTGGCTTTGAGTAACACACTTTTAGACTTGTTGTTGGTTGGAGTTCCAGTACACTGATACTTGACCCAGCCATTGTCATCCGTCTAAAAAATTCTTCTGATTCAGAATGATAGAACTTTTGGCTTTGGTTTGGTTATTTAACAGGAGGATTCAGATTGGGCTTGAGGCTAAATCTGAGGCCATATTCTACTTCTGGGATTGGAGTGATATAGTTGCTATTTGCTTGTAGATCAATAAATATCCTATAATCTACAGTAACTCCTCCTTGTCTCCCAGCTTCCAATTTTCCCTCTGTCCAATCCAACCTCTACAAAACTATCAGAATAAGCTTTCTCTGGTGCCGATTTGACCATGTAATCCTATTAAAAATCCTCTAATGAGCATAGCAGTAGTCTATAAAATAGTGTACAAACATTGAAGGTTTTTTTCAAGGTAGTTCACTGTATATTGACTACATTCTTACAGGCAGTCATTCCCTATTTAACCCTCAAGAAACACTATTCTTTGTTCCATGTTCCCCATTCTCCCACCTCGGCAGTAGGGTGTTTAATCTGTCCCTTAGCCAGGGTTCACAAGCTCCTTGATGCTGGCCTGGGCTCTTTTCTCAGAATACCTTTTATCTCTTAGAATGACAGAAATTCACCCTGAGCCAAGGAATTGCTGAAGCAAAGAAAGTCCCAGACCAGATATAAGGAACTACAATGTCAACAGGAGAAATGGGAATAGCTGGTATTATTCTTGTAAATAGGGAGAACAAAAGGGGAAAAGTAATAGTTACAGGAGCAAGTAGTGGTGGTAGTGGCTACTACCCCTTCAGCCAGTGAGGTTAGGGCAAATACAAAAGGTTACCTAACACCAGGAAACTAGAGCCTCTCCAGTAAGCTTATTATTTTTCCTGGTAGTATCCCTTTTCTCCCTACCTGAAAGAGCTACTTCTAGCTCTAAGACTTGACCTCCCAAGACAAAATTCCTCCTTCCTCCATAACACACATATCAAGAATGATGGAAATTTACTAACCAAACTTCACAAAAACATATCTTGCCATTACCAAGGATTGGGAGTGAAAAATGAACACCGTGATTTAGTAAGTACAGCTAATGACATACTTCTTCCATTTGGATCTACACATCTTTGTGAGTTTTTTTTTTTTCACCCAGCCATGACAACCATCAAAACCAAATATGGAAATAAGCTGAACTCAAATGAAACCTTTGAATCACCATATCACAAAGTACTAAATTAGGATTATAAAAAATCACAAAGCATATTCAATTATATTTCTCTTGGTTACAGAAATCATTAAAAATAAGATTTTAGGGAGAACAAAAAGGGTTTTGAACTATTAATAAAATTATTTTAAAATATTTATTTAATATCTATCTCATCTTTTAAAAATTTCTATTTAATGTATGTTTTATAATGGATATAATGTATTATTTCATTAGTATATATATATGATTTAAATATAAATTAATATATATGTATAGGATGTTCCAAAAGAATTAGTGCTATTTCAAACTTCAGGAACATCCTGCATATGAGGATGTGTGCTTGAACATTTTTTCTTAATCAATAGGGATTTATAATAAAAATGTTTGCAGACCACTGGCCTTGAGGATAAAAAGCATTATCTTTAGGTTGTTACATAGGTCCTTCATGGTCTGGCTCCCACCTACCCCTTGCAACATTATCTTAAGTTACTCCCCATTCAGAAGCTCAATGATCAGTCAAGTTGGACTAGTAGCCATTCCCAGATTCCTTTCTCTGTGCATTTGCACAAGCCATTTCCCATGTCTAGAGTAGCTTCCTCATCTCTGCCTCTTAGAATTCATACCTTCCATCAAGGAAGCATGGAGTAGTAGAAAGAATACTGGATTTGGAATATCTGAGGCTCCTGGCCTCCAACACTTACTGCCTTGGGCAAATCACTTTACCTCTCACTGAGTTTCCTCATCTATCAAAGAAGGGCTTGGACTACAAGTTTAAGGTCTTTATCAACTCCACAGAAGGCTCATTTGAAGTAATACCTCCACCATGAAGTCTTCCTTGAACCCACTAAGTTTTGGTCTTTTCTATCTCTTCAGTTTTCTTTATACTCTGCATACTTGCCTATATGTTATGCATCTTCCAGTAAAATGTTAACTATTTGAGGATAAGGACTTTCTTTTACTTTTATGTTTCCAGCTTCTCTAATAGTTCCTTGTACATAGTAGGTACTTTATGAATGTTTATTGAATAAATTGAATGTGTAGGAGAGGAAGCACATGCTCTATAGGTACCATTGTACCCTTCATTGTATGCTTCTTACATCTCTTCTGGGGAATGGACACTAATTATTAATGTTATATAGTTTCATTAGCTTATGGCATGATGTTAACAGGATTATAAAAGGGGGAATATTCCTTGTTCACCATCCTACTCCAAAATTTTCACTGCCCTTTTAATATGTAAAACCCTTTTGAACACCTAACTCTTCTACTTACGTCTACTTTGAAATCCACACTTTGCAACAATTTCAGTCAGGGTCCTACATTGTATTTCAGGATAGACACTGCTAAATGAATAATAAAATAAAAGAATTTTGATGTGGGAAAAACCTACTTGGTTAGCTGAAAATCAAACTCATTGTTTCTGCACCTATCTTTGCAGCATAATCACATTCCCACTTTGATTTAAGATCTTTTAAATGCCTTTTCCTCTCTCAACCATCTGGAGTGTGAAAGCAAGTATATATATTTTGTTCAAATTAATCTTGAAAGATGGAAAAGCAAATTGACATCTAGAGGGAAATGATCTTTATCATTTGTGATTCCTGCCACCCCCCCCCCCCCATCCTCCTTGGATTCTTTCTGGAGGCTCTTAAGCCTCATCCCTGTTATCCTGAGATCTCTATGAAGGAGGCAGAATTTGGTGGAGGCAAATTTTCCAAGAATATAATAATTTATAATAGCGGTTAGGGTGTGGTTGGGTAGCAGAATATGAAGAGGAAATAAACATATAAAGATAATTCATTTTCCCTAGGTGATTGTTATCTACTTCAGAACCACTTTCCACTCCTTTTCCCATAGGTTACTGGATCTTGACTTATTTTGGCAGTTCTCTGCACATGTAATACAGTTGCCATGGAAACATTATTCAGCACTCTATTGCCTTTTTCTCTTTATGTATGTCTTCCTTTCTCTTTTTCTCTCTTCTTTTCCCTTTCTCTTTCCTGTTGTCATGGGAGCCATCATCCACTGAGAATTCTGGAGATCTTTCTCTTTCCTTGCAAAATTTCACGAGTATATTTTTAACTTCATGCAATTAAAGAAATAAAGTTTTGGTTATGGAGGAGGAAAGCTACCACAAGTCCTGAATCTCTCACAACTTAAGCAAGAATGCTTGGTTATTTGAGGGAAATCAGATAAATGGGAATCGTCATTGTGTCCTTTCAGATGATTATGAATAATAATGACTGGCTTTTGTATACTGCCTTAAGGTTTGCAAATCTCTTTAGGTACATCATCTCATTTGATCCTCACACTAGCCTTGTGAAGCAGGTAATGCAAATGTTGTTATTCTCCCTTTTGCAGATGAGAAAGCTGAGACAGTGATTATGTGACTTACCCATTGTCATACAACTAGTCAGTATCAATGGCAAGCTAGTTCGTTGTGACTCCCAGACTAGTACTCTTTTGGGGTTTCTTTGATGCTTCTCTGAAGGATGATTGGGAAAAATTAATTTCAATATGTAACCTACCCACTTAAAGCTTTAAACCTTCACTAACATTTAGAGTCACTTAACACTGTCCAGACCAAATATTTTTATTTGCAATCAGGCTCCTTCTTTGCTTTTTGGTGTTATCTGCAAAGCAGATATTCAGAACCATGGTCAACTGCCAATTACTTTCAGGTAAATTTAAAGAATTTTAGAGCTAAAAGAGACTTTAGAAAATGCCCTTTGTAAAATATCTCTAATGAGCTATAGCATCCTTTTCTGCCACTCACAGCCCTGGGCCATCAGCAATCCAATGGTCATGTAAAACATAGGAGAATTCTTTTTTTTTTTTGGTGGGGTAATGAGGGTTAAGTGACTTGCCCAGGGTCAGACAGTTAGTGTCAAATGTCTGAGGCTGGATTTGAACTCAGGTCCTCCTGAATCCAGGGTTGGTGCTTTATCCACTGAGCCACCTCGATGTCCCCATAGGAGAATTCTTAATGTGAATATTTAATTAGTCATATCATTTTGTTTGTAGGTAGAAATATAAAAGTCAGTGGAAGGGAGACTTTTTTCCCTCATGAAGAATTTTTATCACTCTGCCCCACGTGAGAAAATTTGGGATATTGACCTTCTTTAATATGAAATTTTGGGATTTTTTTTCATGCCCAAGTCTTCCAATTTCTGAGTATGTCAAACATCTATTCAACATATACTTATTAAGTATCTACTTAGTCTTTGTGCCAGGTCTAGGGGAGAAAGTGCCACTGCCCTCAAGAAAATCTACATTCATTTTATATTCAGTGTATGAGTGAAATAACATAGACACGTAAATGTAAATAGAACACATAAGTAAAATAAATACAAAGTAATTTCAGAGGACCACTAGCAACTGGAGAGATCATGAGAGGCTTCATGAGGATGGCACTTGAATTGAGCTTTGAAAGTGACTGAAAATTCCCAGGAGGCAGTACTCCAAGCCATTGGAAAGGCCATGGAGATGGGAGATAGAGGAATATCTATGAAAGGAATAGCAAGTAGACCAGTTTGGTTGGAGTGTGGAGTGTGTAAGAAGGAATATATAATGAGCCTGGAAAAGGTAGGTTGGTGATAGATTGTAAAGAGCTTTAAATGCTAAACTAAGGAGTTTTTATTTTATTTTATGCAAGAGGCAATAGGGGACAAATCAAATTGTGTATAATATCTTTTTTATGTTCCTAAGCCAAAAAGGTGACTTCCATGTGTAAAGGGTTTTAAACAACGCCAGTATGATATATGTGTGTGTATATATACATACACAGCATACATATATGTGCATATATGTATATATAATATACAGAATATATTTCATATCACACATATACACATATATGTATTGTGTGTATATAATATAATACACAATATACCTATATGAGCATATGTGTATATATAATACAATATATGTACATATATATAATATGTGTGTATATAATATATTTATATATTATATATTATGTATACACATATTATTTATATATGTTTATATGTAAATAAAATACTGATATATACTGGTGTAACAATTGGAATGATGCCATCTACTGGAGACTTGCTGTAGAAAAGCTCCGCCATGAGGAGAAGGCCTCTAAAGATAAGCCTTGCAGTCAAGGTCCTTGGCATCAGGAAGTGATGTTTGCTCGTGGGTACTATCTATCAAGGCTATCAGCCAATCAACTTGAGGAGCCTCCCCTTTCTGGGAGGAGGACACAAAGTAGGAAGCGGACTCTGGCAGAGATGTTCTGTCTCTTTTGGTTCCTGACCTCGCCATGGTGGGTCGGATGATGGGGTCTCTTAGAAATAGTTAGATTTTTACCTTTCTCTCTGATCCTAATACTCACACTTAAATACTCTTGCTAAAGCTTATAATTTATTGATGACCACTCATTAGATTTTAGATAGTATAGCTAGAATTTTAGCCTCTTACACTGGTATATATACACACATACACATATATGTTTGTACATATATACATACATACATACATACATAGCTTTCCCCCTCAAATTTCTGGGGTTATTTCTTTAAAATTATATAACCCTTTTCCCCTATGGCTTCCAATTTTTTTTAAATTATAACTTTGGATAAGATAATGAGTATAGAAAATATCCACTATGAATATTTTAAAAACTTATTCAGTGATTCACATATTATTTAGGACATAATGGACTAAGGAACCCTTGCCTACCCATAGCAATGTAGAGCCGGTCAAATTACAAAGTATGATGTGTCTGTGTATGTGTATATGTATATAGGTAGATAGGTAGGTTAAATTGGAGACATGAAGGCCTTGAAGCTGTGGAGTGATGGTTTGGAGACTCACAAAATGATAGCTTGAAGGATAGAAAAAGTGATTGTCCTGATTATTCATATCCTAGGGATTGCTTTTCCTTTATTAGGGCATTTGAAACTCAACCATGGCATCAAGAAAAATATTTTATTACCACTGTTGGAGTCTGCCCAGAAATATCCTAGATATCCTGTTCCAATCCAAAATAAGCATTTTCAAACCCAAGAAAAAAAATAGATATTTTAGTCCTTGTTTTCTTTTTCTAATGTGGAATACAGAAATATAGCTCTTTCATAACTAAATTCCTCCCAGAGCATGATCTGAGAATGAATTCCTTTGCAAATCTATGAGAGCATTCTTGCTTTGTGGCCTCCTTCAAATTTCTTATGTACATCCAATCTATTTCTATAATTTTTGATGAATATCTCTGAAAGATCAACTTCCCCTAATAGCCAATGTCTTTTATTATGCTGTGGGCACTATCTACTGACCAGCCATGCACCTTTGATCTTTCTTAGGCTTGGTAAGAGTTCATTTACCTTGGTCTTTCTCTTTTTGGGTTTCCTATTCATAGTAGGAACATGAAGGATTCCTGTTAGCAACAGTAACATAATTCTTCTGTATCTACTCAGGTCAGGAATATGACTATCAAACCATTTCACATTCAGGGTAGCAAACCATGAGGTGAGTATAACTTGGGGAAATAAGAAACTATATGACATTGCTGCTGATTAAAAAGTAAAAAAAAAAAATCTGTCAATCATCTGGCTGTTTTCTGTAAAGAATGCCAGTCACTTTAACTGATCTTTTGCACACATGATTTACTGATTTTTTAAACTGAATTGACTAGTTGCTCTAAGTGCTACTCCCAAGGGCAAAAATTTCCTTCTCCACTTATCATTATTGTCACCAGAGGCACTTTTACGCATAGTATAAGGTTAAAAATTACACAGAAAATAGCAGAGTCACAGATGGTGCTGAGGTTTTGTATAGAGGAGACTTGGGAAATTGAAAAGAAATAGGGAAATCAGAGTCACCGAAATTTTGGGATTAGGGGTTGGGGGAAATGAGTTTAGAATACTTTTTTTTCTTTTTCTTTCTTTCTTTTTTTTTTTTTTTGCAGGGCAATGGGGGTTAAGTGACTTGCCCAGGGTCACACAGCTAGTGTCAAGTGTCTGAGGCCGAATTTGAACTCAGGTCCTCCTGAAACCAGGGCCGGTGCTTTATCCACTGTGCCACCTTACCGCCCCTTAGAATACTTTTAATGACAGTGGGGAATCGGGGCCCTGGAGTCAGGAGTACCTGAGTTCAAATCTGGCCTCAGACACTTAACACTTACTAGTTGTGTGACCTTGGGCAAGTCACTTAACCCCAATTGTCTCACTTAAAAACAAATGACAGTGGGGAATCAAAGAACAGGTGGAACAGGTATTTGGAGATAAAGAACTGAAGTTGTGGAGAGGTCAGGGCTAAAAATTTGAGAACCGCACTGTACCATGTATAATTGAAGCTATGAGAGTGAAATTAAACTCTGAAATAGTAGGCATTAGAGTAAGATGAACAGAGAGTTGAAGTATATCCACATATAGGGGGATGTAACAGAGTGAAGCCAGCAAGAAGACAATGGAGGAATAGAGTGTAAGGAAAGCTAGAACAATCTAATGTTCAATAAGCCAAAGAATTGGAATGTCTTGGCAAGGAAGATATCAAGTATATCAAATACTGCAGAAAGGTCTGAGACAAAAAAGACTAATAAAAAGCCATTGTTCTTGGAATTTAATTGTTCATTGGATCTTGTAGAAAGAACACTTTATAAATAGACTAGTAAGCAAAGAAATCAGATTATGAGAGGAGTAGATTGTGGTTAAAAATAGAGGCAACAAAGCCAGAGTTTTTATTTGAGAATTTTGGCAAGTGAAGGAAACAAATAAGGTTCCACCTTGAAATGGTCAATTTTCTTCACGATCTGCTTGGGTTGGAAAAGAGTTAGTGGTTTAAATGCAAAGTGATTTCAGAGACATTAAAGAGCATGTTTCCATGGAAACATAAACCTACAGAGGGAGAGAAAGAACTGGGATCTCCTGACAAAGAAAAAAACCACCCAGCAGAATCATAACCCTCACACAGGACTGCAGAAAGTGATTATTACATGTTCCTTTTAACTATGTCTCTTGTGAGGGTGCATTTGGGGTTCATGGACCTTGTCCTCTTGTGAATAAAAAAGGGCAAAATGATTCAGGTGAGATAAACCGATTCTGGCTTTCCCTTGAAATGATCAAGGGCCCTTTTGAGAAATTTGAAATTTTTTCAATGGAAGACATTTTGCTTTTATTCTTTCCCATGTTTGTGATCTTCCCCTCAAATTCTCAATACTGGCTCGGGCTGGAAGCAAAATTAGCACAGTGTTATGAGACAGAAACAACATTTATACAACTAGAGATAACCCCAAATGGGCTTTTTGCCTCATGATCTATTTGCTTTTGTGACCACTAACTAGCACTTAAAAGTCTTGTATGCTCTTCATATGCCCTCTCTCCTTTATTGTAGCTATAGACTCTCTCTCTCTCTCTCTCTCTCTCTCTCTCTCTCTCTCTCTCTCTCTCTCTCTCACACACACACACACACACATACACACACACACACACATTCTCTCTCTCCATATATACATACACATATCTATATGTATTTATATGTATGTGTACACACATACATACATATGTGTAAATACACTGGAATGCACTCAGGATCATACCTTCCTTTCAAAAATTCTTATTCTACAAATGTACCCTCTCTCCCAACCCTTTTTCTAAAATCTATACTTGGGAATATCCCTCCAATAACTGGATCCCAAGAAACCCTTCCTTGTTAAAGGTTGTTCTTTCTGGGTTTGCCAATAATAATCTATTTTGTCAATAAATCAATTAATAAGTATTCATGAAACAACTATTATGTGTTAGGCACAGTTTGAAGGGCTGGGAGTACAAAGATAAAAATGAGGGCCCCTGTCTAGAAAAAAATTCACATTCTATCAGAGGAGACATTCTTTACATATTAAAGCATATACATAATATATAATACACATACAAGACAGTTTAGGGAGGGAGGGCACTTAGCAGCTGGGGAATTAGAAAACACCACATGTAGAAGATGGTATTTAAGCTGAATCTTGAGGAAAACCAGGGATCCCAAGAGACAGACATTCCTTTGAAGACAGAAGGCTTTGAAGGCTGCTGAAGTTCCAGAGGGCTCAGTAGAAAGGATGAGCAGATATAAAGAGGGGTATTAGATGAGGGGGAGAGAAGGTTGAAGTAAATGGGAGAATGAGCAGTAGGGATTGGAAAGTGGGTTTTGCACTTCAGTAGTCTGGATTTGAGTAGCACAGGGATGAACAGAGTAAGAAGGATGGGGGGTTGCTAAACATTTGTCTTTCTTCTTTATTAGAAAACAAGAACTTTCCATTGAGATGTCTATTACTGATAGCCAAGATAGATATCCTCTGAGGCTAATGGATCATTTCAGATCAAATACCTTCATTTCCTTTTCATCTTACCCTCAACCTCTGACCCCATTCTAATACACCTATATTTCAAGTTTAATGCATTTTTGACACATCTTCCCTAGAGACCTAAGAATATTCATCTAAGAATCCCTTTCTGGTCATTCTTCTAGAAGAAACAAATTGTGATGAAATGACTTATCTTTGCCAGGAGCAATTTCTCTAGAAATCTTACTTTTATGCCATATCCTCATCTATTCATAGGATAACATCTCAGACCATGAATTTCCCCCTTCCCCCTTCCCCCTTTCCATAAATGTCTTTTCTTGGAACATGTGGCTAGCAGTCATTCCTGCTTCTCTCTTACTACATATGCCACCTCAGCATTTGGGTACTTTGGGGAATAATGAACCCCTGACCCCAAAGCCCAAACACTGAGTTAATTCATGAGGTCAGCTGGAAGCAAGAAAGGCAGTTCTGTACATGTTCCATGGGATGGCCTCTTATATCTCAAAGACCCATGTCCTACAACAGATCCTCTTATTTATTTTCCCTCCTTTTGTCTACCCACTTCTACATTTGTGGAATCTCAGAATTTCAGAGGTAGAAGAAACCTCAATAGCTATTTAATCCTACCAATACCCCACCCCCCCAAAGAATGCCTTCCACCACACACTGGACAGGAGATCATCCAGCATTCTCTTGAAGACTTTTAATGAGAAACCTATAATTTTCTATGATGGCCCATCCTACTAGCAGATAATTTAAACTGTTTGTAAGATTTTTCCCTATATTGAGTCTAAATTCATCTCTGTAATTTCAACCCATGATGTTTAGTTTTCCCCTCTGGGGTCAAACAGATAAAGTTTATTTCCTCTTCCATGTGGCAAAAAATTGTGGGGTTGTAGGTGCAATTGTGTTTTTTAGTCTTCTCTTTTCCAGGCTAAAGACTTTCATTCTATAGGATTGCTTTTCTCTCAGTGTGGTTCCTAGAATTAAGAACAGTACTCCAAAGATGGTCTTACCACAGAAGTGTGTCTGTGTCCTCTGTAGTCCAACCACCACCATCATTTGGGTGTTTGCATGTGATTAGTGGGTTGATGATATGGACTATCAATAAAACAACAATCAAGAAACACATATTAAGCACCTACTGTGTACCAGGCATTGTGCTAGGTGCTGAGGTACAGATTAAAAAGAAAGAAATCTTATTCCTAAGGAGTAATAAGAGTAAAATAAGTCCCTGTATCAACATATATCCAGTATATAAAGAGAGAATAAATAGAAACAAATGAAAAGCAGATAAATGCAAGTAAACTAGAGGGAAAACACTAGTATTTGACGGGATCAGGAAAGGATTCATGTATTACTTTAGCTGAATCTTGGAGTAAGCCAAGGATTTGGTGATGAGAATATGTGGAGGGAGTGATTCTAGGAATGGGGGATGGTCAGGGCAGAGATGGAGTGCCTCATGAGGAACAGAGAAAATGCCAATTTGGCTGGATCTCAGAGCACAATAGGGTAAAGAATGTAAAATGAGGTTGGAGTACAGGTTAGGGCTAGATTTTGAAGGTCCTTAAAAGCTAAATAGAGGAGTTTATATTCTATCCTAGAGAAAATAGGAAACCATTATGGGTTTTGAGTAGGGAAGTGACATTATCATACCTGTCCTTAATAAAAACCTCCTGGACAACTGTATGAAGGATAGACTGAGGTAATGAGAGACTTAAAGCAGAGAGAACAATCAGGAACTGATGGTGTTTGAGGACTGAATGTAAGAGGATGGAAGGAGTGGTTCAAGGAGGGGAAGAGTCAAATGTAGGAAAAGGTGATAGAAAATAAAAATGGAGGACAGGGAAAGATCTATAAGATGTCCCTTCCACCTCGATATCTGCAAGTCCTCCACTAAAGACACTTCTTCAGAAAGGAACAAAGGTATAGCTGGGGTTTGTTTTCATTAGAATTATGCTGCAAGTGAAGGCCAAATGCTTTGATACCTCTTTCCTAGTGTGCAATCGGGAACCAAAAATGATAGAGGAAGGACAGGACTATGCTTAGTAAATGCAGTTAGACAGTAATAAAGAAATAGAAATACATAAGGTAAATACAGTCTCATTATCCTTTTTGGCATTTTTGCCTACTGCCTAGAAGATATGATCACTTGTACTGGGCAACTTTCCAATATATTGAGTGTTCAATCTGTGAAACAGGAAGAGAATTTTAATACTATGGTATGGAAAAAATGTTTTTTTCTTTAAGTACAGCCTTTAAATATGTGCAGTTGACTTTTGTTTGTTTGTTTTTAGTTGAGTTTTTGTTTTTAAACACCTTCACCTGTTCACAATTCTTAACCTGGTCCTGCTGTCCCATTCCATCCCTGGAGTTCTGCTCTCCTGGGCGGCTGCCAATAACACATCTGTTGCCCTTGATACTCTGCCAGATCTTGACAGGAAAGATGCCTAGGGCTTGTGGGGCATGGGGATCGGGGAGGTTCGCTTTCCCATTATCAAATTCAATGCAGTTGCCTGACTGAGAAATAGTTTTTGGTATTAAGCACCTTTGATTAAGGTGGCATTAACAAGGCAGCAAAGTTAGTTCCCTGAGGTACACCATTATATAGAAGAAGGATGTATCCAGTATTCAAATAGGGCTGTGAGAGGGCAGGGGAAAAGATATTTGGAGAACTCCTTTATCCAGGCATGGAGGTGCATACTTATAATCCCTCCTTCTGAGGAGGCTGAGGCTGGTGGATCACTTGAGCTTAGGAATGCTGAGCTACAATAAAGCTAAAGCTGAAGGCCTGTTTGCCACCAGTATGTGGGGAGCCTGTGATGATACATACTGTCCAGGGTCAAAAAAAGGAGCAGGGAGGGAGGCAGCTAGGTGGCACAATGGATAAAGCACCAGCCCTAGATTCAGGAGGACTTGAATTCGAATCTGGCCTCAGACACTTAACAGTCACTAGCTGTGTGACCCTGGGCAAGTCACTTAACTCTCATTGCCCTGGGGAAAAAAAAGGAGCAGGATTCCATGCTGATGAGTAGTGGGATTGGGCCTATGAGTGAGTGTCCACTGTACTTCCAACCTACGGGAGACAGAGATAGCCAGTCTCAAAAATGCCCTCCCCCAACAAACAAACAAATCCTTGACTCCTATATGTTAAGAACTAACTCCTGAGGCCTTTTAAACTTTTAATACTTTCTTCAGTAACCTGCAATTTTATTAAGGTGGGTAGTCCACTCCATCCACTAATCGTAGAGTAAAATAACTTGACAGACAATCCTCAGGAGTTGCCATGACTGAAATATTCAACTTTATGCCCAAACTAATGGTGCTATTCCCTAGATTTGGGGAATTGTTTCTTGGAGAGCAAAAACAAACTTGCATTCCATGCCTTTCACAGTTGGTAGGATCTGCCATTGTCATTACTTTTGCTGGTATACCTTTTAAGAATAGAAGATAACTTCCACATCCAAATAATGTATCAGGGTAAGACGTAAATGAATGTTGTTGTTGTTGTTGTTGTTGTTTTTTGTGTGTGAGGCAATTGGGGTTAAGTGACTTGCCCAGGGTCACACAGCTAGTAAGTGTTAAGTGTCTGAGGCCGGATTTGAACTCAGGTCCTCCTGCATCCAGGGCCAGTGCTCTATCCACTGTGCCACCTTGCTGCCCCTAGTACCATATAAATGTGAATCATTATTTTTTTTTATTTTTTTTTTTTAGTGAGGCAATTGGGGTTAAGTGACTTGCCTGGGGTCACACAGCTAGTAAGTGTTAAGTGTCTGAGGCCGGATTTGAACTCAGGTACTCCTGACTCCAGGGCCAGTGCTCTATCCACTGCGCCACCTAGATGCCCCTAATCATTATTCTTTTTAAAAAATATTTATTTATTTTAGTTTTTCTCAATTACATGCAAAGATATTTTTTGAGTTCCAAATTTTCCTCCCACTCTCCCTTCCCTCCCTGCTCCTGAAGCCAGTAAGCAATTTGATATGTTATACATTAAAATCTTGTTAAACATATTGCCACATTAATCAGAACAGAAGGAAAGAAAAATCTGCAAGAAAAAAATAAACAAGAACAATAACAAAAGAGCAACAACAAAGTGAATATAGTATGCTTCAGTCTGCATTCAGACTCCATAGTTCTTTTTCTGAATGTGGAGGGCATTTTCCACCATAAATCTTTCGGCATTGTCTTGGATCATTGCATTGCTGGGAAGAACCAAGTCCACCACAGTTGATCATCACAAAATGTTGTTGATACTGTGTACAATGTTCTCTTGGTTCTGCTCATTTCACTCAGCATCAATGAATCATTATTCTACCTCTAACTTTTAAATCTTGTGGAACGTATCTTCATGTCCTCCACGTAGTTGACTTTTAGTCTATAAAATATTATGACTAATTAACTCCTTGTTTTTGAGAATTTCATTGAAGTCATATGTAGCTAAAACCAATAATGATAGGAAAAGTAAAAAATACCATTGTGACAGCATGGAATTCTGGAATATTGAAGTAAAAGGTATTAGATTGATAGTCTTTTATCAGCAAGTAAAGTGGAGACACCCAGTTTTCTTCAGCCAAGAGTGCTTATGCCTTCAGGGGCATATTTTCCAATTGACATGTATGATGTGTCTGCCATACATAATGTGTAGTAGAGTATGCCATGGACAAGCATGCTATTGCCAGGGTTGAATTGCCCCCAGAGGACAGTCAGGAATTTGACTGTAGAATAACCCAAAGAGAAGTTGGTTTATAAAATATAGAACTTAGAAGGACCTTAACAGTCCTGTAAACCTTAAAGTGGGGAGTGAGAAAGAAAAGCAGTTTAACTAAAGTGACACAGATAGGAAATAGTAGAGGTAGACTAGGAACCAGCTTCTTTGAACCCAAATTCAATGGTCCATACTTTACTTGTCTAGTGGTAAAGAAAGGTCACTAATTTAGTTAAGAGACATGACTGAGTTGCAGCTAAACCACTTCATCTCTCAGAGTTCTTGTTTTATTTATCCATAAAATAAGGATGATACACTATCTGACTAATGAGACTGTTATTGAGAATGAATGAAATACCGTATCTAAAAGAATCATTTTGAAAACTAAAAATTGTTTTTTGGTGATTATTACTTTCCTAATACATTTCTACTGAGGCAGAAATAGATTGTTCTCCTTGGTAAGTCTAGTGCATGATGGTTTGATATTATATACATTTTCCCTACTTCTTTTCCAGAGAAAGTGCAACTATGCCTGGGTGCACAGGGAATCAATCAATCAATTAAAATTCATTTTTAAAGTACTTATTATATGCTAGACCCTATGCCAAGTGCAAATATGTTAAATGAAACAATGCCTACTCATAAGTAGCATATATTCTAACCAGGGACATGACAAGGAAGCATATAAGTGAATATATAAAATAAATATAAAAATAATAAGTCACTATGGAAGGTAGATTAAAGTATACTTATTCCAGTTATGCTGTCATTGCTTAAAATACACTTAGAACTCTTTCAGGGTTAGCATGTGTAAGTGGCATATTTAATCATTCAGTCAATCAACAAGCCCTGTGCTAAGGCACTAGGATACAAATGCAAAAAGTGAAATAATCATTGCTTTGAAAACTATTCAATGGTGACAAATCCTAGACCACAACCCAGTTTGAGATGGAAGGCACCATTGTAAAGGTGGATTTGATTTTTGAAAACCACCAAAATTCATTCAGAGCCACCTCTAATGAAAGGTGAATGATCGAACTTGCCAATGTTTTTGGCAAGCAATAATATCTTATTATGAGAAAATAAACAGGACTAACTTATATAGCTTAACAGCTACTTCTAAATGCTGTTCCAAAATAGAAGTATGAGCAGTGTTTTAAGCAATGGCAATAGAATTGGAATAAAGGAATAAGTATAGTTTATTTTCTTTTTTCCTTTTCTTTCTTTCTTTTTCTTTCTTTCTTTCTTTTTTTTTTTTTGTTGCGGGGCAACGGGGGTTAAGTGACTTGCCCAGGATTACACAGCCAGTAAGTGTCAAATGTCTGAGGCAGACTTTGAACTCAGGTCCTCCTGAATCCAAGAGGATTATCCATTTCAACACCTTGCTGCCCCAAGTATACAGTTTCTCAAGGTGACTACTTTGAAGGGACCAATCCTCACTTGGATGTATAGTTCTGATATGTGTGTCAAAAACATTGTCATGTACCAAAGAATAAGCTCTAAAGAGAATTTGTTAGAAGATGATTCCTGGAGTTATTATAGCATGAATTAATAATTAGTAATAATATGAATTATTAATTAAGGCTTAATAAATTACTAATAAATGAGATAATTAGTAACTTGACTATAGGTTTGAAAAATACTAGACTAAAAAGGAAAATGCACTACTAGAAATTACATGAATCTTCATAAAACAGATCCCCAAAGTAGTCCCCCACCTCAAAAATCTTTAATGGTTCTCATTGCCTACCAAATGAAGATTCCTTTTCCTAATTTTGAAGGATTCTATCCTTTGTTCTCAATCTCTCCTTCCAGACTGTTTTACTGTTCACCTACATTTATGCTACACTTTACCCACATTGGACTGGTTGTTCCCAAAAAAGAACCCATGCTTTCTTACCTCTGAGTCTTTGCCAATGCTGTTACTTCTGTCTATAATTCCCTTCCTCCATCCTCCACACCAACCCATTGGATTCCACTTCTTAAAAAAGTAGCAAATTTTCAAAACCCAATTCAAATACTAACTTTTTCACAAAGCACAGTAGCATTTCATTCACATCTCTCATGTCACCCATATTTTGCCTTATAGCATGGTTATCTGTACACTTGTTTTATCTTTCCCTCTCACCCTAGTTTGTAGATTGTAAATTTTCTAAGACAGTGATGCTCCAATCCTCAGTTTTCTCCCATCTCACCCTCCTAGCACCTGTCACAGTCTATTCCACACCGTAGGGACATAGTAGGTTTTATTGAGTTAAATTGAAAAGGAGGGCTTGGGAGGCCACTTTGTCTTTGTCTGAAGCTAGCCATTGATCATGAATAAAAGGTTTGTGAGTTTCCAAAGAGACAATGGACCATAAGGAGAGTGACTCAAGAGGGTTCTATTTCATGATGCCCGGAGAGCCACTTTAGACAATCAAGAAGGAACTGTGTTCTGCCAACTTGATTGTGTGAGTTTGCATGGTTCCTAGAATTGTATCATTTTGAGTTTGTGAGATGAGGTAGAGAAAAGAGGCTTTTAACTGGCTTCTGGTGATCAATATTTGTCCTTTAGATGTATTTAAGAGCTCTCCCATCTGTTTACTTGACTACCATTCCCTTGTGGCTCCCTCCCCCTCAAGTTAGACAACACCTTCTCTCTGATTATATCATCTTTACCTTTCCAGTTTTTTTTAATGGACTCATCTCTTTTAAGCAGCACCAGGCCTGAGGCTTGGAAGCACATGTCATGTGAACATGTAGCTAATCATTATTGATTTCTTGGGCAGTTATGGTAAAGGAGCATTAATTATCGTTAGCACAGTTGCATTAATGCAGTTGTAATGAGCACTCCTTTGGGAATTCTTCAGTGAGGAATGTGCTAATTATCAGATCATAGCAGCCAGCAGTGAAATGGGGTGGGGATTGGGGTACAGGTGGCAGGGAGGATTTCACTGGCACACCTCTCAATTACCTACATAGTTCTTGCTAATCTGAACATGTGTGCCACTATGAACACTAATATAACAGCCCAGAGCACATGTTCTCTTGTCTATGCTTGATTAATTTGGGACCCAACCCTTTGAACCATTCCCCTAAGGCATGTATGGGTGTCAGTTCATTGTAGCTGGCTTGAACCTTCTCCCCATCTCCTCCAAACTTTTAGGAGGAAGGTATCCCCCCCAGAATCACAAAATTTCTGAATTAGAAGGGACCTCAGAGATTATCTACTCTAACACAAACCTTCCCTGCAAGGTAGTTTATTACATTATATGTTCAATTAGCATTTATATAATGCTTTGAGGACTGCAAATAACTTCACAAATATTATCTCATTTTTTTTCCCTATGACAATCCTGGGAGGTAAGTGCCATTATCATCATCATTTTACAGTTGAAGAAACTAGAGCAAACAAAAACTGAGTTATTTGCCTGTGGTCTGAACTCAGGTCTTCCTGATGCTGAATCCAATACTTTATCCATGGTACCACCTAGCTAATGTGTTTTGATAACAAGTTGCTGAAAGAACTCCATCAAGGCAGAATCTATTACCTTGTAAAGTGTCACGTTCTACTCTTGATAGCTAGTTATTAGGGAAGTTTTCTTACAGCAAGTTTAATTTTGTCCTGTTGTAATTCCACCCATTACTTTTCATTATGTCCAAGAGCTGAGCAAATTGTTTATGTAATACTCTATGATAGCTTTTCAAATACTTCATGCTTCTCCTTCTTTCCCACAGTCTTTCCCCATTCCTTTAAGTGGTCCTCATGGTGTGACCTCAAGGCCTTCAGAATCCTGGCCATCTTTTTTCTAGGAAATCTCCAGTTTATCAATATCTTTCCTAAAATGGAATACTGAAAACTGAACATAGCACTTTAGATTTGGTCTGACCAAAGCAAAGAAATTCATAGGGCCATCAAGACGCATTTTATTGGGGCAGCTAGGTGGCACAGTGGATAAAGCACCGGCCCTGGATTCAGGACGACTTGAGTTCAAATCCAACCTTAGACACTTGACAATTACTAGCTGTGTGACCCGGGGCAGTCACTTAACCCCAATTGCCTCACAAAAAAGATGCATTTTATTAAGTATCTCCTGTATGTTAGGCACAGTACACCAGTATGGTACATAAATGATACAGCACCTGCCTTCAAATGGTTTACATTCTCCAGAAGGAGACAATTTGTAAATGTATAAGATAGGGACTGGCCATGTAATTTCATTTATGTTGGTAGCTTCCAATGAGGAACTGCTTCAACCAATGTAAGTAGGCTGTTATCCTGAAACTCAAAGTCTTAGAGAGTTGTTCTTGGCACATTAAGTAACTTGACCAGGATCACATAGCCATCATATGAAAGAAGCAGGACGTGAATGCAGACTTCCTTCAATATAAGGCCAGTTCTCTATCTACTACATCATGCTCCCTCTCTCTCTTTCTAATAATGGCAATGATGGCTAGCCTTTATACAGCTCTTTAAGATTTGTAAAGCTCTTCCAAATATTCTCTTCATTGATCCTCACAACAGCTGGGTAAAGTAGATGCTTTTATTAGAGAGAGGCATTAGCAGCTGTTGAGGTGAGGGGAAAGGCAAAAAAGGCCTCCTTATGGACATGGTGTTGGATGTCAGCTCTGAGGGCATTAGAGATTTTAGGAGATGCAAGTAGGCTGAGTATTCCAGACGTGGGAGACAGCCTGAGAGAAGGATGCACTGGAGATTGAGTGCTGTGTGTGAGGAAGAGCAATAAGGCCAGTTTGGCTGGACTGAGGAGTGCAGGTGAGGAAAGAATGTATAATAAAGGAAAGAATGTATAACAAAGCTGGGAAGTTAGAGTTCACTTAAAGTTTCATCCAGTAAAGGAAACTAATTTCCACTTAATTCTTACCAACTAGGAACTGATTGTTGAAGTCTTAAAATGGGTCTTTGGAGTGATCAACTGTATTATAGTTTGTGAAGGGAGAGTGAACTGCCAGGCATAATCTGAAATGTACAGTGGATTTTGGAAAAGCAGATTTAAAAGTTAGAGTAAGCATAGTTAGGCTATAATTGTCTAACATTTTGTAGGAGAAGTTGGCTCAAGAAGGATGGGAAACTCGAGAAGAACAAGAATCAGGAACCTGACAAGTAAAAAGATACAACTGTATTTCATATCTTTAAAGAGAGAATTATTATTTTTGATGAGCATGAAAGTGGATTCAGCTTTCACTGCAAAAAATAAGGTGCTTCTTTTCTAAAGGATAACTTGACCCAAATGTATGCTCTGCCTTAGCTCCCAAACACATGGGGGTAGATACACACTTGGAGACTCCCAAAGCACCTTTACTTATGGAATCCATTAATGTTTCTCCCTTGACAAACCCCAGCACCAGGTTACTTCCACCATCTACCTCCTTGACTTCTATTTATGTGCTGCTGAATGAGATTGGTGGAAGGCTTCTATCTATGCTGATGCTGTGAATATATGCTATCTAATTTCAAATGCACTCTCAAAGAAGTGAGGAAATCTTATTCCTCTCTAATTGATTCCTTATTTCCCACAGAAACTCTTGCAAACCTCTTCTCTCTTCAAGCCTCCTATGTCTCCCCCTTCCTCTCTTCTTTCAATTGAGGTCCTTGACTCTTACTTTACTGAGAAAAGTGAAGCCATTTGGCATGTACTCTCTCTTCTCCCCTTGTATTCATCTAAAAACCCCTTGACATCACCTCCCACTCTCTTCTTTCTTCAACTCTGATAATTAGGTACCACTTCTTCTTGTACAGACCAACCCTCTCTGCATGCACCCTTGATCCCATCCTCTACTGTCTCCTCCAGTAAATTTTCCTATCAGTCACCAACCTCACCCCAACCTTTAATTTCTCTCATTCCTATAGTGTTTTTCCCCTACTATCTACAAACATGCCCAAATCTCCATCCTTAATAATTTTCTACTAGACTTATCCTATTTAAGCTATCATCTTATATCTCTCCTCCTTTTCTCAGTTAAACTCCTAGAAAAAGTTAACTATATTGGTGGAATCTACTTCCTCTCCTCTCCTTCACTCCTTAACCCTTTGTGGTCTGGCTTCTCACCTCATTACTCAACTAAAACTGCTTTGTCCAAGCTGCCAGAATCAATAGTTGTTTTTTTGTTTTCAGATCTTATCCTTTTCCACTTCTCCATCACACTAAAAACTAATGATATCTCTTTCTGGATACACACTCCAATCTGAGTTTTCATGGTCTGACTATCTAGGTTCTCCTCTTGTCTAATCAGTTCTTTTTAATATCCTTTGTTGAGAATTATCTGTATCATACCCCCTAGCTGTGAGTATTTACTCAAAAGTTCTACCCTAGGCTTTCTTTTCTTTCTTCCCCTTTTCTCTTAATGACCTCATCCACTTGGGTTTAATTATCATATCTATGCTTATGACTCCAGATCTATATATACAACCCAGTCTCTCTTCTGAGCTTCAGTCCAACATCACCAACTAACCATTTGACATTTCAAATTGAGTTTCCTGGAGACATCTCAAATTCAATATGTCCAAAACAAAAGTCTTTATCTTTCACCTAAACTCGTCTCTCTTCCAAACTTCCTTATGGTTCTCATTCCCTAACTTTAGTTCTTTTCCTTGATTCCTCACTCTCTCTCATCTCAAATATCCAGTGACTCAATACATTTTGCCATTTCTGCTTCCTTAACATCTTTGAAAACTGTCCCTTTCCCTCTGTTAACATTACAACCTCAAGAGTCCAGGTTCTCATCCCCTCTCACCTAGACAATTGTGATGGCTTCATTTATCTGACAAATAGATTTTCCTCAGTTGCAGATCAGATCATGCCACTCCCTTAACTTAACAACCTCCAGTGGCTCCTTATTGCTTCTAGGATAAGAAATAAACTCTTCTCTTTGACGTTTAAAGCCCTTCACCATATGACCCCAACCTTTTTCAACCTTCTCATACTCTACAACTTGGCTTCTTAAACTGTGGGTCATGACCCCATATAGGGTTGCACAACTGAATGTAGGGATCATGAAAAATTTGGCAACAGTAAAAGGTCATGTGTACATATTTTATATACCTAAATAAAAGAGATCATGTAAAAATTTCTCAGGGAAAAAGTTGTCATGAGTGGAAAAAGTTTAAGAAGTCTTGCTCTATAAGTCAGTCAACCTGGCTTTTTCTCTGTCTCTGATTCATGGTATTCCATCTCCTATCTATCTTTACACTGGCCTTCTCCTATGACTAGAAAACACTCCCTCCTCACCTCCACCTCATTAAATCTCTCCCTTCAAGATGCACCTCTAGCACCACCTTTTATACAATATTTCCCCTAATTACCCACAACTTCTGGTGCTTTTCTTCCCTTATATTGATTATATATTTTTCATACATATTTTATACATACACACATTATATATATATATATATACACAAATATACATACATACATATATATATATATATATAGTGTGTGTGTTTTCTCACATGTAAATTCCCTGAGAAAAGGGATTACTTCATTCCTGTCTTTGTAATATCAGAGTTTATTACAATACCTGGTATATAATAGGCACTTAATAAATACTTGCTGATTCGTTTATTGATGTGTTCTGCCAAAGAAATGAGGAGCCTAGATATATCTGATTCCTCATGAGTTATGTATGTCAATTATCTTCAGAAGAACTTCAGAAAGCATCTTCCTCCCTCCAGTTCTCTCTTTCCCTTAGCTGATTCCAGAGATGCTCTCTATTTTTGCTTTCAAAATCCCACTGCTTTTACCTCCTTAGCATCTGTCAATCCCCATTCTATGGTGAGGATAAAGGTACAGGTTGGAATAGATTTCCTCTAGAGTTCCTTCCAACTCCAATTCTGCAATTCTGGGGAATGAGCTAGAACTCTATGAATAACCTAGGTGTCAGGTCTCTGATTTTCCAGAAAAACCTAAGCAAAGCTGTCTCCTTGTCCCAAGTCTGACCAATTGGGAACGGAATTGGCAAAACTGTGAAATCAATGAAATTTGTTTTGGGGACCTCCTCACCATTTATGCTCAATTTCCAATTTATGCTCAATTATCATGCAGCACAATGTTTTTAATATATATTGTTAAACATGTATCAGATTGGGGCAGCTAGGTGGTGCAGTGGATAAAGCACTGGCCTTGGATTCAGGAGAACCTGAGTTCAAATCCAGCCTCAGACACTTGACACTTACTAGCTGTGTGACCCTGGGCAAGTCACTTAACCCCAATTGCCTCAGAAAAAAAATGTATCAGATTAACCCAGGTGTATATTTTATTTGAACCAACAGTGTTTATGAATGTTAGACTTTGTGTAGCATGGTTGTTTGCTCATGACTTTTAAAAAAAAAGAATTCTTTTGCCATTCATTTTACTCTACATTTGCCTACTTTTCTTTAAGTTTTTATTTCTTGCTATTTTTCATTCCGATACCCTCTTGTAATTTCACTGTACAACCCTTCTGTTTCTTGTTTCTCATCTTTATTTTCTTCTTTCTGCTATAAAGCAGAAAGTACTTGAAAGTTTATTTCTCCATCTTTACTGGTCCCACTTTCCATCCCTCTCCCTATGTATTGTTCTAAATCTTTCCACTTAGTTTATTTCTTCTTCTGTTTTGAAACTTTTTTGTATCTTGATATGCATTCAGTTTAGCTTCTGAACAGATCAGAGTTGGAGAGGCAACACATAATATTTTTATAACATTGTTTTGATATATGTGTCCATGCTTAATCTTTCTCTCTCTTTTTTATCTTCCTAGGTATCTAATCAATGTCACTTTTGAGGGGAGGAATTTGTCCTTCAGCGAGGATGGCTACCAGATGCACCCCAAATTGGTGATAATCCTTCTGACCAAGGAGAGGAAATGGGAGAGGGTAGGACATATCTTTGGTAATTCTCAGACTAAGGTAGAAAAGAGAGTATGTAAGATGGGTGGAAGAAAGACACTGACTTGATCTTCAACACTGGATAGACCAAATCTTTTTTCTGAATTCAGGATTCACAAGTATACTGACATTTTTTTATAACATAGCTTTTTCACAAATTAGTGTCTTGATTCTCTCCTTATGTTGGTTTTTATAAGAGGCTGTTGACTCTAAATGGGGTTACATTCACTTTTGGTTCTGCTGCTAGATTAGCTTTGAACTCTGATTTCCAGTAGATTATAAATACATAGCAGAATTAATTTGGGGGTTGAAATCATGTCTCTATTATAATTGAGATGGAGAGCTTCTTATGTACTCTGTTTGCAGCCACTTAATAAGTGGAACCATATGATCAGGTAGGCTAGAGAGTCGATTACTTGGCTTGATATGATGTCTTGAAATGTTATAATTAGAGATTCATTCTTATGGGTCATACTTATGGTAGTTCTCCTATGAAAATGAGAATATCTGTGGAAGGAGTCAAGCCTTCCACTGATATTTGAAAAAGAATTATGATAGCTATTTGAGAATAAGGGCCCTACCTTGTTCTGCCATGTCTGAGAAGAGACATAGTTGAAAGAACAGTGCTCTCTTAGTAAAAGAACAAAGGACCCCACATCACAATCTTGTCTCTCTGTGGCTCTGTTACCTAGTAGGTGAACTCAACATATTGAATAGCAAGTAGAAGTTAGGGTCTTAGAATTCAAATGGGGGTGAGGGACAGCTAGGTGGCACAGTGGATAAAGCACCAGCCCTGGATTCAGTAGGACCTAAGTTCAAATCCAGCCTCAGACCCTTGACACTTACTAACTGTGTGATCCTGGGCAAGTCACTTAACCCTCATTGCCCTGCAAAAAAAAAAAAAAAAATTCAAATGGAAGGGTCTCACTACTCACTAAAGCCACTTCTTTCTTTATTAGCTGTGGGTTCCATTATCTTTGACATTCTAATGCTGGCTGTGCTAGCATTACCTCAGAAATGATTCCTCCCTTCCCTGATTTTATTCTCCCCTTAATCTAGCTTCTTTTCAGTAATGCAGGAGAGATAGAATAATTCAAGATGTGTTGTAAAATCCAGATGTTTAAAAAGATCTTTGTTTATTTCCAAAAGAGGAATCAGTGTTACTGAGGCTATGTGAATATACACAAATGCATCCAGCAGGCTCAATGGTAGGAACTAGGTTCATTTCAAAGACTGACCTTCCACAATGCTGTTAATCCATTTCCTTCATAGTACCATGGGATTTTGAATCCATAAATTCAAAAAATCCAGTTGAATTCAATAAATACTCATTGAGTGCCTGCTATTTATAAAGCACTGTGCTTGGCCCTAGGAGTCCAAAAATGAAAAAACAAAAACAAAACCAAAAATGATACCTCATATCTCTGGCATCTTCAACCCCTCCCTACCACTGTTTCCCCTTTGTGTAGCCCTAAGAAAACAAATAAACACATTTTGGGAGGGGTCCTCCTATTATCTCTTGCTATTCTACTTTTCCCTTCATTGACCTCCTTAGTAGAGTAGTATGTATTCACTGCCCTCATTTCATCACCATCCAATTAACTAACCTTTTGCACACTTGTTTCTACTACCACAATCCCACTGAAGTTTGTCTCTCAGCCATTCATGAGCTAATTTACAGATTCAATAGCCCTTCTATGTATCCTCATCCTCCTTAATCTCTGCATGGTTTATATAGTTAACCTGTTGACACTGTGTGGTGTAATGCAGATCACGCTAGTCTGTGAGTCAGGAGACCAAGTCCCAACTCTACCTGTGATAGAATGATCTATTTATGTGAGATAGAGATAAAGATATAGACAGATAGAGAGATAGTTATACACATATACATACACACATATATGTATATATAGTATGTTTATTTTTCAATCACATAGGTAGATCATATATATATACATATTTATGTATATACATAAATATGGAATTTCTTTCTGTGCATGTTTGTAAAATGAGGGGGATTGACCCTCTGAACTCTAAAATTCCATGATTCTTTTCCTGTTGGATTCCATGACTTTTTTCCTTCTCATTCCTCTTTGTTTTCTGGTTTATATTCTAAATTGTCATTCTTTTTATTCTATTGTCTTAAAAGTAGCCAATTCTCTAAGTTTCTGTCATTGTCAATTTTCCCTCTCTATCCCAGTAGGTTCAATCATATCCTCTATTTGGGAGATTCAAATAAACTAGAGCTCTGCCTTCTAAGATGAGCTCCAATCATGTGTTGCTTGTTGGGTATATATTGTTGCACCACTCCCACACACCCAACTTGTGATGTCCCAAACCACACTCATCACTTCTCTGGGCCTCAGTTTTCTTAATTGCAAAATGAGAGGGTTGGACTAGACAGCTGTTGAACTCCCTCCCACCTTTTTCTGTATTTTTAAAAGATTTCATACCATGGAGGAATAAAGTAAAAAGGTAAAAAGCAGAAGGAAGATAAGGTATTCTATGGAAGGTAACAAAGGGGCCAAAGGCATTTGTTGAAGACAGCAGTCACCTGCATGTGTTTGTGGGCTGAAAAGATATAATTTATTGCTAGCCATTTGGTTCCTTTTCTGAAAGGCTGTAATAATAATTAGGGATTATCATAAGAAGAGGTCATGAGTGTGGGGACCAATTTTTAATTGGGGAGTGCTAGCTAAGCGGCTCGCCACAATATTGGGGCAAGGAAGGAAACCGGCAGCCTCCCTCAAAACAGAACAAGATTTATTTTAACAAGAACAAACTTAAAAAAACACACACAAACAGGATCAGTAGGATCAAGGAAAAGGAAATAAAAATGGGGAAAGGGAAATTATAATACCTGAAAAATACCACCGCCCAGGAATCAGCTGAAAATATGCAGCAGAACTCCTGTCACTCTCCAGCTTCCACCCAGAATGCCCAATTCTCCTGGCCCAAACCTAGAAACACCTCACACAGTCCCAGCCAATGGGATGGCTGCTCTGACAGTCACATGACTGCCCTCACTAGGCTTCCAATCATTATAATTTTGCCAGGCCCATGTAGGTGTCAGCGAGTGGTGATGACGTGAGGTGCCAGAGCCCTGGCAACGGCTACAACCAGTGGGTGGAGCACCATGCAGTTTGCGGAGCCCCAGGCCAGTGCTCAACAAGGCATAAAAACCTCAAATAACAATTAATTCTTTACATTAGGGAGCTCATATGTTCCCCATCTTTGGAATGAGGTTCTCACTATGAAGTACCAGCATTTGTCCAAGTCCCCAGGGTGGTGAAGAGCCTTCAAGGTTGGGAAGGACCTAGTCATCTGTTTTGTGCATGAAATGAAAGAGCCACCTATTGAAATGTGCTTTCTGAACCATTACCTTATATTTGTAAAAATCCTCATTCTCTAACACCACAGACCCATCCATCTGCTTCCTTTAAAAAAAGTTCTGTGCTGCAATCTGTTGCAATTAGGTGCTTAGGACAGTATTTTTCAAGCTATTAGAGGATGAAGTAGGGCTAGAAAAGCAAAGAGAACACTAGATAAGAATTGAAATTCATTGAAAGATCTGTGAGAGCCTCTTAGGCCCTTGGGACAGGCTAAAAGGGATGGCAGCTAGGTGGCACAGAGGAGAGAGAGTGGGGCCTGGAGTCAGGAAGACCTGAGTTCAAATCTAGCCTCTGACACTTCCTGGCTCTATGACCTTGGGGAAGTTATTTAACCTCTGCTTGGCTTAGTTTCTTCGACTGTAAAATGGGAGTAATTATAGCACCTTACCTTCCAGGGTTGTTGTGAAAATCAAAGGAGATAGGGGGCAGCTAGGTGAAGGGGGCAGCTAGGTGGTGCAGTGGATAAAGCACCAGCCCTGGATTCAGAAGGATCTGAGTTCAAATCTGGCCTCAGACATTTGACACTTACTACCTGTGTCACTCTAGGCAAGTCACTTAACCCTCATTGCCCTAAAAAAAAAAAATCAAAGGAGATAAAAATTGTGAAGTTCTTAGCACAGCGTCTGGCACATATTATCTAAATCCTACTTAATTGTTAATTGTTAATTGTTAATTGTTAATTATCAAACTAACAATGTTGTATGAATGTATCTATCTATAAACATTTCTATCTTTAGATTTAATAGAGTTGGTGGACAGAAAAACTGCCTCTCAGTAGAGCCAACACTATTATCAGGAATGCAGAAAATGCTCAGAAAAGCATTTAGCGTTCTGGGCCTTGATCACAACCTCTCTTGGTTTGCTCAATTGCTACTGCTCTGTGCTTCCATTTCATCATCCCTAAAATGAGGATAATAAAACTGAAATGCAGGAGGGGTGTGTTCTGAGTAATAACTTTGAGAAATTATGATGGTGCATTCTGAAGATGAAAGATGTAAACAGGGCTTAAATAGAGCAGTCTAGGTCAAAATTCAAGGGGACTGTGTATGAGACAAATCTCTCCACATTTTCTCTATACCCTACTACAAAAAGGTCAGAACCCTCATAGTCCATGAAAGTTCATCCCTACCAGAGAGGAATGCTCTCAGTTTATGGTACTGCAATTTTCAGGACCCTCCTTAATTAACTCTGATGTCATGATGAGGCAACAATGAATGACAGCAATATCAGTCTCCTGACATCCACTAGGATAAGGATATGAGGTGTCAATCTATACTTTGTAGAAGCAATGCCCTGGAGTATTAAAACCCTCTTCTCCTTCCCCTCCCCCAATAGCAAAAAAAATTTTTAAAGCCCTGATTTTACTATTTGAAGCAGTGAGATTTAGACAACACAATGCTGGAGAGTATGAACTAGCTTCTTTCACTTCACCCGGCAAGGCTGCCCCCAACCCTCAGTCCCTCTAAGCCCCAAATCTGCAGATATATTGAGACCTAAGGACTATATAGTCAATTACAGTAGAAACTCAGTTGCCCCTTCTGCCTCCCACCCTCCCAACCAAAACAAATCCAGTGGTTTGTTCCTTTCCAAACTGGTAACTTTACTAATAGACATTTTGGGGGGGATGGGGAAGTGGAGAGGATGTACACTCTACCTGAGATATACACTCTACCTTGTCATGTTAGGGAGCAATTGGGGCACATTCTGGCTCACTTCTTCCATTCCAGAAGGAATTTTTGGACCAACTGAAGCTGGAAACACTGACAGATCTATGTGCTATTTTTATTCACCTTGACCTAAGCGCTTGGATCAAGTGACTAGAAAATAGAACTCATTAACAGAGACTGTGAGAACTAGGGATCATTTAGTAAGAAGAAGAAAAGGCTAAGGATGGTATTCTCTCTCTAACAAAGTATATTGACCATTGTGTAGGGGATGGGGACCAGCTATTTTCCATTTCTTAACAGAAGAGACAGAGGACCCATATTTAAGCTAAAATTGAGAGGATTTATCTGAGATGTTAGGAAGTGTTTTTTTTTTTGTCATCAATGTTCCCCAAAGATGTGTAATGTATGTGCTAAATGTTAACTACATTAAAAGCCCTTTTAGTTTATCCAGCCAATTCTTTTAATCCCTTGTTCATCAAATTCATCAAACATTAACATAATTGTGAATATCACAAGAACATAACATTATATATGCATATGCTCTGGTGTTTCTCTCCCAATAGCCACATTCAGGGTTGGCCAAATTCCCAAGGCAGTTGCTATATCTTCCCAAAAGGTTCTAGAGATAGCCTGAGGTGCTGGGGGCATGTCTTTCTAATGCTGTATCTCATGCATCCCAAAAGATTATGAACCCCACAAGATTATCAGCAGTTACGTTTTAGAAATAGCTATTTACTATGGTTTGATAAATAACATAAAACATCCCCTTACTCCCCCCCACCAAATGTAACCCTCTCCTACAAATACAGGCAGAGCTTAGGGGAAAGTGGTCTCAAGCTTAGAGAGAACATGTGGCAAATGGTAACTTTTAACCTTTCAAAAGTGTTTTTTTAATGGAAACATTCAAGATGTTTAACATCTTCAAGATATTCACCTGAGTTATTATGTAGGGTTTTTTTTTGCTAGTCTCCTTGTAGAACCTTGAATCTGGCTTTCCTCATCACATGCAATCAATCCTCAGCTGCTGATGCAGACATTGCCATCAGCCATTGTTTTCCCAAGGACACTAGTAACATGGTGAAGAGAATCTAAATACTCTGTTTCTTCTAAATTCAGGAAGTTCTCTTCTAGTGGCAGTCAGGGAGAGTGGGGTGGAAAATGAAGCCAAGGAGGCTGAAGCTGTAACCCTTTTCCTTTCCCCTCCTCCCTAGGGATTCCTTTTCAGGGGATTGGCTGGAAGGCTCCCACTGTAAGCTATTAGATACTGAAATCTTCAATTCCAAGCTAGTTTACTGGTTTTACACAAACATCACCAGGCATGACCATATCCCCCAACCAATCCAAACAGATGTGTAAATTTCCTCTTAAACTCAATTGAAATGCCTTGATTGAACAGAGATGGTCAAACCTAATTCATACCTCTAGTTGACTGATTCAGTTGTGAAATGTTCTCACCTAAAAACTGTACCCTTAGCTTAGCATCTTACTTTAAGTGACTTACCTAGGCAGACGCCACTCTTACAAATGCATCAGAATAAAACTAAATATAATTCTCCCTTCAATTCTTTTTTTTTGTTTGTTTGTTTTTGTTTTTTTTTTTGCAGGGCAATGAGGGTTAAGTGACTTGCCCAGGGTCACACAGCTAGTAAGTGTCAAGTGTCTGAGGCCAGATTTGAACTCAGGTACTCCTGAATCCAAGGCTGGTGCTTTACCACTGCGCCATCTAGCTGCCCTCTCCCTTCAATTCTTATCACTTACCCCCTAAATCATTTAAGACCATTCTGATCAAAACAAAATTATATTTTTGCTCATCCAAAGTAACTATGATACCATTTGCCATACTCTTTTCTTATCTTCTGCTCTTTAAAGGAATTTAAATCCTAATACCTTAACCATGAGTCTATTTGCTCTATATAGGTTTTGCAAGAAATCTGTATCTATTGACTTAGTGATTCAATTTTACCTGAAGTTCACTATGATTTGGCATATCAAATTATCCCTCAACTAGTGCAGTTTCTCCAGTGATTATCTAGAAGCATTGTCCTTGGCTTATTTTTATATTAAATACTTCATCTATCTTTTCTTTTCTTTAAAATGTTTGTAAATTCAGAGTGGGGGGTTAAAGATATATACATAAAAATCTTTATATATTTTCCTAATAAGTTTGACTTCTTAGAAGATCTTAAGATAAAGCTCACTTTCCTTTGGCTTTCTGTAAATCATATTTCATCTTTTAATGTTTTTTCATGATGGGTGAATTTTCTCTGTGATTTTAATTAAAGAACCTAATAGGTGTTGTTTTTTTTCTTCTAAGCTACTTGTAAGCTTCTCTCTTTATGAAATAAAAATGTGTCTGGGTAAGTTGATTTTGACATTTCTCTCAGAATATCTAATGAGTTTTATTCAACTTTATAGTCTGTCCTTTGACTAAGAATTCTGGGAAATTTTCTTGAGTAATTTTATGGAAAATAATAATTAAACACTTTTCCTTGTATATTTCAAGTTATCTAATTATTCAGATGGGAAAAGGAATAAGCATTTATTAAGCACCCGTTATGTGCAATGCTTTACAAATATTACCTCATATAATCTTAGATTATCTCTCTGGCCTCTTTGTTAAAGTTTTGATATCTTTGCCCACAGTGTTTTCAAGTCTTCAAAGTTTCTTTGTTCTTTGATCATATTTTGCTGCATCTTCTGCCACTTTGGTCAATTGGCATTTGTACCTTAGAATCTTGATTTGTCTTCATTATTGAAATTTGCTGTAACCTTCTACTAATTTTTTTGCTTTGGTTATCAAATTTTTGCACTTCCATTTTGCTGAGGCTAGATCTTTCTCTCTCTCTCTCTCTCTCTCTCTCTTTTTTTTTTTTACAGATGTGGTTCCTTACCCCAAAATAGTCTTTCTTCATTGATACCAGAGACTCCTTCATTTTCTTTAAAATGATTTTATATTATTTCATATGATCTTATTTAATTATATCATATTATTTGTATTATGTACAGTTTTGTTGTTTTTCAGTTTACTTATTTCCTAGTTCTTTTCTTTTCCTTGTCTTAGAGGCTATTCTATCTCTTCCTCTCTCTTTTCTCTCTCTCAAAGAAAATTAATGCATTTTGTTCTAAGGGAGTAGCTCCTTCACAACAAATACCCATACTAGTAGCCCTATAATATACATTCTCATAGCAAATTTATAAATTATTAATAGAAAGAATCACCATGCCCTTTGTGGTGCAGTGGGAACATTGACTATTACATTAGAGTTGAGAGTTTTCAAACCTTGCCTTTATGACTTTGTTTACAATGTTTTAGTGATTGTGTATGTGATTATTTTGCTCTACTTTCTTCATTCCCCATTATTTCAAATCAAGTTTCCCATTTTAAAAAAATAAACTCTTCATATTCCTTAGAGCACAATGATATTCCATCACATCCATATGCCATAATTTTATCACTCATTCCCCAATTGTTGGCTGGCATATGTTTTTTTCCCCAGCTTCTTGCTATCACAAATAATGCTGCTATGAAGATTTTCTCCTTCTAATGAAGGAGGACTGTGATCCTCTCCCCCTTCCTCCCAGTTCTATTGATATAGTCAAAGAACACAGCCACACGTGATGAAGTTTTAATGGGGTTAGAAGGAGAAGCCAAATGATCCCTGTGATCCCTTTATGAGATGCAAACACCTCTCTGAGTCTTGAAGGGAACAATTGGCTAAGCAAACAAATTAACTATGCCCCCCAGGGGCTTTGAATAGCTAAATCCTGGATGAATTTCAAGAGTGTGAGAGTGGGAGAAATTCTAGGCATGAGAACATTTTGTGGAGGAGACACTTCTCTTGGAGGGATAGGGGAGAGGAGGGAACTTTTCTCTCTCTCCTTATTGGTCATGGAATCTGACAGCGGAGCAGGACACACCTCATCCAGCTATACAAGAGTTTGTTAGTTGAAGAGAATTGTGGCCCAATTAAAGAATTACAGACATATTCCAGACTGACATATACAAAGAAACAGTTACTCAAAGGGAGATCAAGTTCCCTGGCAACAAAGAAAAAAATTATAGACATGAGTAGACCCTAGCTCAGCAACCTGCCCAGCTTCCCCTGTGTGAGGATTCTGTGAAGAATTTCCAGGCCCTGAAGTACGAGGAGTTATAGGTTGCCTTTGTCACACATATATTTTAATAAACAACAAAATTTTAAAAGTGTGCCTCACTACTATTGTACTCTAAGTTTGAGCCCACTCTTGGGCAAGGGGAGTTTTTAGCTACTGTTTTTACAATGCCACTTATTTAATGTTTTGCATTGTTCAGAGCTAATTATGTCTAGTGGATGATTGTTATTGGAAAACATACTGGCAGGGACTTGTTATAGTGTTGGAATGCAAACCCATAGAATTATCTCCAGAACCCAAAGCAATATTCACACTCTGAAAGACCAACCCATGAGTGGGAATGCAAGTTGAGGAAGTAGTATAGAAAGGATGTTCTATAATATTGCTCTTTTCTTATAATCCTTAGCATATAATCTCTGATTTGACGAATAGGAACAATTAGTTACTTTTCTCCTGTAATTCCAAATTGTTTTTCATGACAGTTGAATCAAATCACAGTTTCATAGACAATGAATTAGCATGTTTCATGCATATCATACTATTCCAATGAAATATCCTATCCTTTGAAGGCAGTTAGGTGCCTCAGTGAAGAGAGCACTCAGCCTGGAATCAAGAAATCCTGAGTTCAAATTCAGCCTCAGATGCTTACTAGTTGTGTGACCATGGGCAAGTCACTCAATCTTTGCTTGCCTTAATCCATTGGAGAAAGAAATAGCAAACCACTCCAGGATGTTTGCCAAGAAAACCCCATGGACAGTATTGGTCATGAAGAGTTGAACACAACTGAACAATAACAATATTATCCTTTAGTATCTTTGCTAGCTTGATGGATGTGAGGTAAAGACCTTAGGTTATTTTGATATATGTTTATATCTCTGCTTTTTAGCAATTTCAAATATTTTTCAGATAACAATTGATTATTTGTATTTCTTCTTTTGAGTATGTCCAAATTCTTTAACCACTTGTCTAGTGGGGAATGGCTTCTAATCTCATAGTTTTCTGTCAATTCCCTATAGATTTCGACTATCAGAACTGTTTCAGAGTTATGAAGTATGAGGGTTTATTCACAGACTGCAACTTTTGTTCTGATTCTAGCTTCTCATGTATTTTATTTGCACAAAAAGTTTTTGGATTTTATACAAGAGTTCTCTTTTCTTTTATGACCTTTCCTATTCCATGTCTGTCTAATAAATTTTCTTTTATGTGTAAGTGTGAAAATATAGCTTTCTATTTTATTTTAATTTTCTATTGTTTGATTTTTATATGTAGTACCTCCTTTGGAGTATACAACCCCAACTCTCACTTTTTGTGTTCTAGGGAGGTATTTACCCGCAGGTTTAATATGCTTTGTGATTCTAAATCTCATGAGACCCCATCAGTATATCTATCCCTATGATGGTCAACTAGAAGACACAATTAGCTAAAAAGAAAAGACATTTTACTAAGTTGCAATTATAAGAACAGTATTAACAAAGTATTCTTACCTTATATAAACCTTTGTTGCTCTTTCTTACAAGCATAAACAGTATCTGTGGGAAGAATAGGCATATACACAGTAAGACAACTCACACCTCCACTACTACAGGGTATTGCTGTCCTCTCTCTGCTCCTGGTGTCCTCATGCTGCTCCCCCTAGTCACAGTCATATCACTTGTCTAGGCTCCCTGGGTCTGGCTTTCTCCATAGCTAAATTCCTGATGGTCAAGGTCAGCTCTCCCAGAACTGTCTCCTGCTTTGATTCATAGGATCTACTCCTTCTTTTGTACAGTAATTCCTACTGGGCAAAAAGTCTCATTGTTGTTGATAGGGGAAAGGAGGAGAGAGAAAGAAAAAGACAGAAATCATCCTGTCCCCTACCTGAAGGCTAAAAGGAAAGTAATGATTCTCAAGAATAAAGTTATTCTTCCTCCATAGCTGGTTCTCTTTATGATGCCATAAGCCACTTTCAAAACTGAGTATTGTGTCTTATCTCTATTACCAACTCCTTGGAGAGTATCCCAATTTTCAAGAGCCATCAAAGGATATGATAAATTATTTGCCATCCAATGGTTTGGTGCTCCCTAATTCAATATTTTTCATTAGAGATCAGAGTTGTCAAGCCTTATATTTTTTCTTCATAATAGTTTTGTTACTGTATAAATAGTTCCTTCTAGTTCTTCTCACTTCTCTCTGCATAAGTTCATACAAGTCTTTCCAAGTTTCCTCTGAGGTTATGTCTCATCATTTCTCATAACACAGTAGTATTTCATTGTATTAATATACAATGATATGTTCAAGTATTCTTCAATTAATGGGTAATTAGTTCCCATGTCTTTGCCACTACAAAAAGAGCTGTAATAAACATTTTTGTATATATGGGTATTTTCTTACATCCTATAAAATGGCAATATAGTGAAACCTTTGATAATCTTCACATTTTATTTTCTCTGGTACTTCTTACTTTCTCTGATTACATCAACTGGACTGGGAAGAAATTAATTGAACGAGGGTGTATAACCTGCAACTCCCCCACCATACACATGTGCACATGCACACACACACACACACACACACACACACACTTATTTGATTTCTCTATTTGGAATTTTGAAAGCATTAGATGTGAGATTAAATATATTACTTTAAAAGACAGGGAGAAAAAACTTGATGTGGGAGTTATCTCTGAATCTGCTATTTATAAATAAACAGAACATTAGTTTGTCAGAGCTAAGATCAGATTTAGCAAAAATAAGAAGAATATTAATGAGAAAACAAGTGGCATACAATTGAAACAATGCTTGAAACAAGTATGATAAAAAAAGGAAATGGACAAGAGGAATGGCATTGATACTAACTATAATAATTTTATACAGAAGTATAACTAACGTAAATTAATTGATATAATGAGGAGACCAAAAGGTTACAGAAAGCATCTTAGTGAGCAAACAGCCTATTTGCTAAATGGAGAGGGCTGACTGGCAAAGGCAACGTTGATTTTGTAAAATTTTACCAAGACAGATTAAAGAATCACAGATTTAGAGCTGGAATGGACCTTATAAGCCATTAAGTACAAACTCCTCATTTTACAGATGCAGAAGTTGAGACTCAAAAAAAGTGACTTATCCACACACTGTTCATAAGAGTCTAAGGTGAAATCTGAACCCAGATCTTCCTGACTTCAAAGCTGGTACAATATTGACTATGTTGTACTGCCTTTTGATGGTAGATAATTCTGAGCCACACTATCTCTTAAGGCAGTGAGGAGCATTAGAGAATAATACTAGTTAAAAGAAAGTTTGGAAATATACTCAACAAAGCAAAGTCACCCTACAGGCATTTAAGGACAAATATTGAGGATTACAAACAAAAAAAAATGGAAAAGATTTTTAAAAATCACTTTATTAATTAGATTCTGCAGCAAAGACTATGCACCACTTGGACCTTCATATCAACAATCCCTAGTGTGCAGATAATGGAGGTAGAAATGACACTAAGGAGAATAAAGGTGGGGAAAACAGCCATATTGCAAATGTTTATAGAGAAAATCTTTGCTGGAGGCAACATAGTTGTAAGGACATTGAGGGATTGATATGCAAAGGTATCTGAAGGAAGAGATTACTAAGGCTTGTGGAAAAAAATCCAGATTTTCTTATACTGAAAAAGGTATCTACAAAATATCATTAACAATCTATATGCTTATTTTCCCATCTAAACAAAATCTTTGTAAAAGTCACCTTCACATGAATTAAGAACAACTTCAGTTAGATGCTCAATTAGAGTTTTAGTAAGGAACAAAGAACCATTTATAAGTGCTATTCAAAAATGAACCAAATCTTTATCATTTCACAATTGACTGAAAAATGTAGAGAGTATACCATCCTACTCATTGCTTGTGGATTACAAAAAAAAAAAAAAGGTAATTTGAGCTTAGCAAAATGTTCTTTTACAGGCTCTTCCTTTTTAAATTTTGTTTGAAAAAAAATTTATAATAAGTAGTCATTAGTTTTCTTCTCACTTACTCCTTATTGGGAAAAGAAAAACAAAGCAAAACTCTTGTAAGTAGCATGCATATTCAAGCAAAACCAATGACCACATTAGCAATGCAACAAAAATGTGTGACTTGCTTTGTATCTTTAATCTATCACTTTTCTTTAAGGAGGTGGGTAGCACATTTCATTATTTGTGCTCCTGTAATTATAGCTGGACATTTCATTGACCTGAGTTGTCAAACCTTATTTTTTTTCTCTTCATAATAGTGTTGTTATTGTATAAATAATTTCTGCTAGATCTGCTCATTTCACTCTGCATAAGTTCATACAAGTCTTTCCAAGTTTTCTCTGAAGTTATCTCTCATCATCATTTCTCATAACCCAGTAGTATTTCATTATATTAATATAGAATGATATGTTCAAGTATTCTTCAATTAATGGATACTTAGTTCCCATGTCTTTGCCACTACAAAAAGAGCTGTTATAAACATTTTTATACATATGAGTATTTTTACTCCTTTGATTTCTTGGAATTGTGGGGTCAAAGGGTATATACAAGTTAGTAATTTTTTGGTCATAGTTCCATATTGCTTTTTTAAATGGCTAGACCAATTCATATCTTTACATAGCAGTACATGTGTCGACATGTTTTTCTTCTCCAGAATACCGCCAACATTTTTCATTTTTCTATTTTTTTGGGGGAAGTCAAATTTATCAATTTGAAGAGAATAAGCTAGAGCCTCAGAGTTGCTTTAATATGCATTTTTCAAATTATTTGTGATTTAGAGCACTTTAATATGGTAATTGATAGATTGGATTTTTCCCTTTAAAAATTGTCTGTTCATATCCTTTGACTTTTTATCTACTGGGGAATAGCTTATATTCTTATAAATTTGAAGGAGTTACTTATGTATTTTGGAAATAAGATCTTTATCTGATAAACTTACTGCAAAGAGTTTCCCCCAGTAAACTGTTTATCTTCTAATCTTAACTGCACTGGTTTTGTAAGTACAAAAACTTTTTAAAAAATTATGTTATAAAAACTGATTTTTATCTCTGTGAGCACTTTCTTGCTCCTCTAATTTGTTTAATATGTGACCTTTTCTAAGTCATGTATCCATTTGGAAGTTATTTTAGTATATGCTGTATGTTGTTAGCCTAAACCTAATTTCTGCCTCACTGATTTCAAGTATTCTCAATAGTTTTTGTTAAATAGAGAGCCCTTACCCTAGTAGCTGTGGTCTTTTATTTTATTGAAAAATAGGTTTCTAGGAACTTTTTATTTTCTACATTGTGCCCTTAATCTGTTCAATTGGTTCTCTCTCTCTCTCTCTCTCTCTCTCTCTCTCTCTGTCTGAGTAATTTGAAATCTAATAATTCTTTGCTGCCTTCCATCCCAATTTTTTCCATGATTTCCCCTTAAATTTTTGATCTTTGTCCCTCCAGTTGAATTTAGTCTTTTTCCCCTATTTCTATAAAGTAATCTTAACGTACTTGGGTATGACACTAAATCAATTCCTTTAGATAGCATTGTCATTTTTATAATATTGGTTTAGCCAGTCTATGGACAATGAACACTTTTTCAATTTTTTATTTCAATGAGAAGTGTTTAATTTGCATTTGCATAATTTCTGTATGTGCTTGGTTTTGTTTGTAATGTACAGAAATATTGATTATGTGTGTATATATACACATTTGTGTGTGTATATGTAATATTTTATTTCCTGCATCTTTGCTTGTTATTGGTGGTGGTTTTTTTTAGTTGACTCTAGAATTCTCTAAGTAAACCATCACATCATCAGCAAAAAGCATTAATTTATTTCCTCTTTTCCTATGCTTATTCCTTCAATTATTTGTGTGTGTCTTATTGTTATAGCTAGCATTTTAAGCACTGTGTCAAAGAATAGTAGGGCTAAATGATGCACATATTTGTTTTATTTTTGATCTTACTAGAAAGGTCTTGAGTTTATTCCCATTACATATAGTTCTGGCTCTTTGTTTTAGATAGCTATTACTTAGTGTATTAAGTAAAAATCTTTTTTATATTTCTATATTTTTAGAAATAGAAATGGATATTGCATTTTATAAAAGCTTTTTCTGCATCTACTGATGTAAGCATATGATTTTTGTTTTTCTTGCAATTAATATGGTCTCTTATCTTGATAGCTTTTCTATTACTAAACCAATCTTGAATTCCTAATATAAATCCAACTTGGTCATCATGTATGATCTTTTTTACATGTTGCTGTAGAGGTTTATTGTGTTTTATTCTTACTATTACATTATTTATATTTTTTGCATCAATGTTCATTAGAGATATTGGCTTATAGTTTTCTTTCCCTGTTTTGACACTCCTTGGTTTTGGTATAAGTATTATATTTATATGATATAAGGGATTTTTTAAGGATCCTTTCTTTCCCTATTTCAGAAAATTTTAGTTTATATGGAAATTTATTGTTTATTCAAGATTCCCTGAATGATAGAAAAACAGGAATAACTCTTTTGAATAACCCTCAATTGAAAACATTGAAGAAGACATAAAGCAGGAATATGTATACCACTATGATGGACATTATACAGATTCAAGAAAAAGAGATTTCCTGAGGATACTGAAGTATTCTAGATGCTCCCGTTTTAGGACGATATTGTGTTGATTATATCTAGCTCCAGAATGCCGTCTCCTAGAAGAGCTCCATAATTACTTAAAAGAGTTTGGCCTAACTATCCAGAAAGGGAAGATTAAATGAATAAAGAATATCTATTGCCCAGATTACAAAATGCATTTGAATGGTAAAAAAATAAAGTTTAGCCATCAACATATGGCATAGGCATTGTGGTAAAAAGTTTTAACAGTCGGTTAGTGATAATGGAGAGACGCCAGTTTTTCTTTAAGGGCCACCCTTTCGGGGAGGAGACCAAAGGCATGAGCTATGCATGCCAGTCGGCCTGCTAGCACTCCACTTCTGGGGTGCGAGCTTAAAAGGCAAGGAGAGAACGGAAGTGGGAGTTTTTTCCTGCTCTGCTGGTCTCCTGACTGAGCTGCACAGACAGCCCCTGACTGGAGTTCGACTCAGCCTGGCTCGCGGTTAGCAGCATGCGCTTGACTCAGTCTCTCTCTCTCTCCCCAAAGGTGGCCTTGGACTTTTGGTGAGTTTTATACAGAATATAGACTAAGCTTAGACTTAAGACGATTTGTTTTGTATTTCTACTTTCCTATCCCTCTAATCAAAATCACCTTGTAACTACCATACAATAAAAGCTCTAACTAGAAAATCAGAAGCTTCTTCCATTTACTAGTCTGGGAGATAAATTAAGGGAATGGTTAAAGAGGGGAGATTTATGATCTAATAACCAATTTTAAATCTCTTAGCATACAGATGAGGGCAGAGTCAAAGAGGAGGATAACAGCAGGCTAAATAGTCTTTAGCAAAATCTTCAAGCTACTTTAATGACTTCAAGCTTTTCAGGGAAGCAAAGGTCTAAGTTTTGAATACTAACATGCTACTTGTTGTCTTGCTATATGGAGGTGAGACATGGATTATAAGAATCTCTGAAGAATTCAAATGAGTATCCCACAAAGAGCAATGACATGGTGCATGGTAGATGTGAATATAACACAACATATATCCTATGAATAACTTTTTAAAATATCAAGAGTAAAAGATGTCATCAAGGACACTCTATGCTAGAAAGAGAAAATGGATGGACCAGCTTCATGTCAAGGGCAAGGGATGGCAGATGAACAGCCAGAGTAATCTAGAGTATTCTTGTGATATTAACAGACATACAGAAAGGTTTTCAGCATTTAGTGGTTGCCCAATGGGAAACTCATAGGAGGGCTCTAACTAAAATCATGTGGGAGGGGCATAAAATAATATGTTGTAATTTACATTGTTAGAGGGAAATAAGAAATCAATGAGGTGAGATTTCTGGGGGTGGAGCCAAGATGGCAGAGTAGAGGAGGGAGCCATGCTCTTCCAACATTCCCCTCCAAATAACTTCAAAACTGTGCCTCAAATTGAATTCTGGAGTGGGGTGAGACACTCTTCCAAACTAATACAATTTAGGAGGTTAGAAGGAAAGGTCTGTGACACTAGAAGTGAGGGCTATCCTGGAGCTCACATTGTGGCAGCAACTAGTAGTGAGCCTTTGAGGTAGCTCAAAAGAACTCACAAACAAGAGAGGGTAAGGGGATTGGGCAATTAGTCAGAAAGAGACTAAAGAAGACCTCTGTGCTAGCACTAAACATATAATTGTTTAGCAACTTCATTGCCCATACCCACTTCCCAGCCATAGTTCCAGATCAGAAAGGAGCAATTTCTGTCTGAAGGGATCAGCAAGCCTACAGAGTAGTATCATTTTTAATCATAAGAAATCCAGGGCCCTGAGGAGTAGTATTACTTCTGTTCATGAAGGAATAGTGACCACACCTCTCCCCAAATCATATCACTTTGGAATCACCCAAAACTTCCAAATCCTCAGAACTAACTCTAAAAACAGCAATGCAAAAGAGCCTGAAGATTGGGTCAGTGTTACCCCTACCTCAACCCCAATAAAGCCCAACTTTAACATAAAATTTGAAGTCAAGAAATAAGCTAGGAAAATGGGCAAACAGCAAATAAAAGAACCTGACCATAAAAAAAGTTACTTTGGTGACAGGGAAGATTAAGACAAAAATTCAGAAGACAATAATGTTGAAACAACTACAAGCAAAGTCTCAAAGAAAATTGTGAACTCACCATAAGCCCAATAAGAATTCCTGGAAAAGCTAAAAAGTTATTTTTTTAAACCTAATAATGTTGGTAGAGGAAAAACTTGGGAAAGAAATGAGAACAATGCAAAGAAATTATGAAAAGACAAGTGCTTGATGAAAGAGAAACAAAAAATATTGAAGAAATCACTTTCAAAATAGAATTTCCCAAATGGAAAAGAGGCACAAAACTTTGCTAATGAAAGTAACTCCTTAAAAAGCAGAATTGGACAAATTGAAAAAGAGGTACAAAAGTTCACTGAAGAAATGAATTCCTTAAAAATTTAAATTAAGCAAGTGGAACCTGATGATTTTATTTCATCAAGAAACAATAAAACAAAGGCAAAAGAATGAAAAAAGAACACGTGAAATATATCAGAAAAACAACTGACTTGGAAAATAGAAAAAGGAAAGACAATTTAAGAATTACTGAACTACTTAAAAGCCATAATAAAATAAAGACCCTGGAAATTATATTTAAAAAATTATAAAAGAAAATTGCCCTGATATCCTAGAATCAGAAAATAAAATCAAAACTTAAAGAATCCATGACCACCTCCTGAAAGAAATCCCAAAATTAAAACTTCCAAGAATATTATAGCCAAATTCCAGAGTTCTGATGTCAAAGAAAATGCTATAAGTATTTTTTTTTTTTGGTGAGACAATTGGGGTTGTGACTTGCCCAGGGTCACACAGCTAGTAAGTGTTAAGTGTCTGTGGCCAGATTTGAACTCAGGTACTCCTGACTTCAGGGCCAGTGCTCTATCCACTGTGCCATCTAGCTACCCCCAGAAAATGCTATAAGTATTCAGAAAGAAACCATTCAATTATTATGGTACCACAGTCAGGATCACACAAGATTTAGCAGCTGCCATATTACAGGAAAGGAAAGTGTAAAATAAAATATTCTGAAAGGTAAAGGAATTAGAATCACAACTAAGAATAACCTACTTAGCAAAACTGAGTATAATCCTTAAGGAGAAAAAGTAGATATTTAATGAAATATCAGACTTTTGAGCATTCCTGATTTTTAAAAAATATCTGAACTGAATAGAAAATTTGACTTTCAAATACCAGAATCAAGAGAAGCATAAAAAGGTAAACATTAAAGAGAAATCATAAAGGACTTATTAAGGTAACTATTTACATTCCTATATTGAAAGATGATACCTGTAATTCCTATTAACTTTATCATTATTAGGGCAGTTAGAAGGACTCTGTTTAAGAGGGCATGGGAGTGAGTTAATTATGTTGGCACGATATAAAGAAATGGATGAGTGGGAAAGAGGGGTGCACTGGGAGAAGGGTGAAAGGAAATGAAAAATGGAGGAAATTACCTTACATAAAAGAGGTACACAAGGAAGAGATTTTATAATAGAGGTGAAAATGATGATGGGGTGGACAATGCTTGAACCTTACTCTCATTGGAATTTGTTCAAAGAGGGAAGAATATGTAGACCTATTCAAGATAGACATCTATCTTACCCAATAGAGAAGTAAGAGGGAAAAGGGATAAGAGGAAGGAGGGGGGAGAGTGACAAAAGGAAGGGCAGATTAAGGGAGGCTGTAGTCAGAAGTAAATCAGATTTTATAGAAAGGTCAATAGAGAGAAGGATTAAAACAAGAAAATAGGATGGAGGGAAATGCAGTTAGTAATCATAAATATGAATGTGAATTGGGATGCATTTACCCAAAAAACAGAAGTGGATTGCAGAATGGATTAGAAACTAGAATCCAACAATATGTTATTTATAAGAAACACACTTGAAACAAAGAGATATATACAGAGTTAAAAGAAGGGCCCAGAGCAGAATCTATTGTGTGTTAACGAACTAAAAAAAAAGGCAGAAGTAGCAATCATGATCTCAGACAAAGCAAAAGCAAAAATAGACCTAAATAAAAGAGAGAAAAAATGGAAATTACATCTTGCTAAAAGGCACCATAGACAATGATATGATATCAATACTAAATATATATGCACCAAAGATTTTGAATCCACATTGTTAAAGGAAAAGTTAGATGAGTTACAGGAGTAAATAGACAGTAAAAGCTATACTAATGGGGGTCCATAACTTTTCTCTCTCAGAGCTAGATAAATCTAACTATAAAAAAATTAAGAAAGAAGCTAATAGAATTTTAGAGAAGTTAGATATGATAGCTTTCTGGATAAAAATGAATGGAAATAGAAAGGAGTATTCCTTTCTCAGTTTTACATAGCACTTTCACAAAATTTGACCTTGAATCAGGGCATTAAAATCTTCACAAAAATGCAGAAAAATAGAAACTTTAAATGTACTCTTTCCACATAAAAGTTACAGTGAACAAAGGGCTACAGAATTATAGATTCAAAATTAATTGGAAATTAAATAATTTAATTCTAAAGAAGGAGGGGGTCAAAGAATAAATCATAGAAACAATCAATAATTTCATTAAATATAATGACAAAAATAAGACAACATACCAAAATTTGTGGGAAAAAGCCAAAGCAGTACTTAGGAAAAAACATCTCTCTCTCTCTCTCTCTCTCTCTCTCTCTCTCTCTCTCTCTCTCTCTCTCTCTCTCTTTATATATATATATATATATATATATATATATGAAAGAGGGAAAGAAGAGATCAATGAATTGGGCTTGTAACTAAAAAAAAAAACTAGGAAAAGAACAAATTAAAAATCTCCAATTAAACACCAAAATGTAAATCCTGAAAATCAAAGGAAAAATTAATAGAATTGAAAGTTTAAAAAATGGAACTAATAAAACTAGGACCTGGATTTTATAAAAAAATAGTAAAAAGATAAGCTATTGGTTAATTTCATTTTTTTAAAAAGAAAAATTCAAATCACCAATATCAAAAATGAAAATGGTAAATGTACCATACCACTAGTGAATATGAAATTAAAGCAATCATTAGAAGTTATTTTGCCCAATTATATGTCAATAAAACTGACAATCTGATTAAAGTGAATGAATATTTAGAAAAATATAAATTGCGTAGATTAACAAAAGAGGAAATAGAACACTTAAGTAACATTATCTTAGAAAAAAGATTAACAAGCCATAAATGAGCTTCCTAAGAAAAAAAATCCTCAGAGCCAGGTGGATTTAGAAGTGAATTCTGTGAAACCTTTAAGGAACAATTAATCCCAATATGGTATAAACTATTTTTAAAATTAGGTAAAGAAGGAGTCCTACCAAACTTCTTTTATAAAACATATGATTTTGATGCCTAAACCAGGGAGAACAAAAACAGAGAAGGAAAACAAAAAGGCAATTTCTTTAATGAATATTGATGCAAAAATTTTAAATAAAATACTTATAAGGAGATTACAATATATCACAAAAATCATACATTATGACCAGTAGGACTTATACCAGGAATGCAGGGCTGGTTCAATATTAGGAAAACTATAAGCACAATTGACCATATCAATAATGAACACAACAAAAATCATATAACTATATCAATAAAGTTAAAGCTTTTGAAAAAATACACCTATTCATTTACAATAAACACTAAAAAGCATAGGAATAAATGGAGCTTTCCTTAAAATGATAAGTAGTATCTATCTAAAACCAGCAATAAACATGATCTATAATGGGGATAAGTTAGAAGACTTCCCAATAAAATAAGGGATGAATCGAGGATGTCAATTATCACCATTATTATTGAATATTATAAGTGCTAATTATAGCACTAATAATAAGAAATTAAATTAGAAAAATAATAAGAAATTAAATAAGAAAAAAATTAGAGAAATAAGAATAATGAGGAAGCAAAACTATCATTCTTTGCAGATATATGGTAATATACTTAAAGAATCCTTGAGAATTGAACTTAAAAATAGTTGAAACATTAAAAACTTTAGCAAAGTTACAGGAGATAAAATAAATCTACATAAATTATCAGCATTTCCATATATTACCAACAAAGCCTAGCAGGAAGAGCTAGAAAGAGAAATTCTATTTAAAATAACTGCAGACATTTTAAAATACATGGGAGTCTAAGTGCCAAGACAAGCCCAGGGACAATATGAACACATTTACAAAGCACTTTTCATACAAATAAACAGAGATCTAAGCAATTAGAGAAATATTTCTTGCTCATGGGTAGGTCAAGCTAATATAATGAAATGACAATTCTACCTAAATTTATTTATTCAGTACCATAATAATCAAGCTACTAAAGAATCATTTTGTGGAACTACTACTACTATTACTACTACTACTACTACTACTAATAATAATAATAATAATAACAAAATGCACTTGGAAGAACAAAAGGTCAAGAACATTTAAATGAGAAAAAAAATGAAGGAAGGTGCCTTAGCAGTATCAGATTTCAAACTATATTTCAAAGATGTAATCATCAAAACAATCTAGCACTGGCTAAGAAATAGAGTGGTGAATCACTAGAATAGATGAGGTACATGCTACCCAATAGGAAGGAGGCAACTAAATGGCTTAGTAGATAGAGTGCTGGACCTGGAGCCAGAAAAACCTGAGTTCAAATTTGGCCTCAAATACTTACTAGCTGTGTGACCCTGGGCAAGTCACTTGACCTTTGTTTGCCATAATCCTTTGGAGAAGGAAATGACAAACCACTCCAGTATCTTCGTCCAAAAAAAAAAAATACCCTGTGGACCATTTCCTCCACAAAAAGTTAGACATGACTGAAAAAGTGAACAACACAGTAGTAAATTATGACAGTAATTTAGTGTTTGATGAAGCCCCAAACTGAAGCTTTGGGGGCAAGAATTCACCACTTGACAAAAATGCTAGGGAAATTGTTCAACAGTTTGGCAAAAACTAGGCAGAGACCAATATCAAACATCATATACCAAGGTAATATAAAAATGGGTAGATATTTTAGACATAAAGAGGTATGTCATGAACATATTAGGGCATTATGGAAGATTTTATGTATCAGATTTATGGATAAAGGAAGAGTTTATGACCAGAGATAGAAAGGATCATCGGAAATACAATGAATAATTTTGGCTACATGAAATTAAAGGTTTTTTTGCAGAAACAAAAACAATGTAGCCAAAATTAGAAGTAAACTGGGAAAAACTTTTTTTTACAGAGTTTCCCTAATAAAGGCCTCATTTCTCAAATATATTGGGAATTGAGCCAAATTAATAAAAATAATAGGCACCTCCCCATTGATAAGTGGTCAAAGGATGTGAACAGTCAGTTTTCATAAGAAGAGATCAAAGGTATCAAGAGTCACATAAAAATGTTCTAAATAACTATTGACTGGGGAAAAAAATTCAAACAACTCTGAGGTACCACTTCACACCCATCAGATTGACTAATATGATAGGAAAAGGATATGATAAATGCTTTAGGGGATGTTGAAAAAAAAGGGACACTAATGCATTATTGGTGGAGTTGTGAATTTGTTCAACCATTCTAGAGAACAATTTGGAACTATCCTTTTACCCAGTAATACCACTGCTAGATATGTATCCCATATAGATTGTTTTAAAAAGGGGGAAAAAAAACCTCTATGTACAAAAATATTCATGGCAAGGTTTTTTGTCTTCTTTTGATGGTAGCAAAGAATTGGAATTGAGGGCCTGTGCATCATTTGGGGAATAGCTGAACAGTTATGAGCAGGATAGTTTTAGAAAACTCTGTGAAGGTTTGTATAAACTGATGCAGAACCAGGAGAACATTATACATAGTAGCAGCAATATTGTAACTAATGATCTACTGTGAAGGTTTAGCTACTCTGATCAAGATAATGATCCAAGACAATTCTGTAAGCCTCTATGACTTAGTAGATAAATCTTATAGAGTTTCTTGAGACATTTAGAGGCTGAATGATTTGCTCAGGATTATAAAGCATCTTTATTATTTTCTAGTGATACAGTTTTATAATTATCTTCCTCTTCTTTATTTCCTTGACTTGAATATTTGGACAATATTTGACTTACAGAGAGAGATTAATAAAATGGTTTCTTTATTTATGTAAAAAGTTGTAGTATAGGAGTTTTTTTTTTCTTTACATGATTCATTTGGTTTTTTTGTTTTGGGTTTTTTGGGTTTTTTTGCAGGGCAATGGGGGTTAAGTGACTTGCCCAGGGTCACACAGCTAGTAAGTGTCAAGTGTCTGAGGCCAGATTTGAACTCAGGTACTCCTGAATCCAGGGCCGGTGCTTTATCCACTGGGCCACCTAGCCACCCCTACATGATTCATTTGGAAATCTTTTTGTTGTTGTTGTTGTTGAGGCAATTGGGGTTAAGTGACTTGCCTAGGGTCACACAGCTAGTAAGTGTTAATTGTCTGAGGCCAGATTTGAACTCAGGTACTCCTGAATCCAGGGCCGGCGCTCCATCCACTGTGTCACCTAGCTGGCCCTGGAAATCTATCTTGACCAGAGATATTTTTTCCTTCAGAATTTATTCATGCCTACTTTTATTTCACTTTCTGACATCAGATTATCATTATTATTTTCTGTTTTATTTAGCTTAGTGTTTTATATTTTTAAAATGTCTTACATTTTATTTAGGTTTTCATTTTTGTTATGGAATTGGGTATTGTATTTTCTGATAATATTCTTTATTTCCTGACAATTTCATATGAATTTCTCTGTCATGGTTTTATTTTTGTTTTGTTTTGTTTTTTGGTCTTAAAAATTTGGTTGTCTTGTTTCTTTTTTGTTGTTTTGAAATCAAATTTGCTATTAGATTGTTCATTTTATTGGTCTTATTAAGAACATTTATTGGTTTTATTTATATCAATATTCTTTTTATTTTCAATTTACATTTTTTTAAGTTTGATATTTTCTGTTTTAGACTTATTTGTTATCTATATTTTTGAGCTAATTCATTTGATTTGGAAAAGACAATTTCATTCAATAATAGCTAAAAGTATATAATATCTATTTTTCTAATATTTGCTTCAGATTGTTAATGTTTCTTTCAGTTAAATTTGTTTAAATATGAAAGAAAGAGGGTGAAGTCTTTAAAGATATTTTCTTATGGTCTTTCTAGTAATTCAATCAAGTACTTATATGTTTTCCTTCAAGTACTTAGATGTTATATCATTCTTATATATTTATATATATATATATTACTTCTTTGCTTATGGTAACTTTGACATGCTGTAAATATCTTTGTCTCTCTTAACCATATCTATTCTTACTGTTTCCTTGTCTGAGTTAATAATTAATCCAGCTGCTTTTAAGGTTTCTAATAAGGCATTATAAATTCTGCTTCAACCCTTCATTGTATCTCTGTATGAATCTTTTATGTTTGTATATTTTTTCTTATATGCAACAACTTATTGGCTTTTGCTTTCTAATCCATTCTTCCACTCTCATTTTATTGGTAAATTCATCCCATTCACTTTCAAGAATATGTTTGTTAGGTTTATGTTTGTCAGAATAAGGTCAAGATTCTGTAATCTGGTATCTAAGCCCTTCTGAAATCTGGCCCATCTGTATCTCAGAGAATCAGAAAATATCCTAGCTTGAAGACACCATAAGTATATTTAGAATGTGGGCCCGGTATATATCATACCCCCAGGCCATGTTCTATACCTTTCTCTAGAAAGAGACTTTAGTATCCATACCTGAACAATAATACTTTTTTATAACATAGTTCAACAGTCTCCACCTACCCTTTGCTTGAAGATCTTCCCCCAACCCCATTCCCAGTGTGGAAGAAGCTTCTACCTCCCCAGGCAGCCCATAACACATTTAATTAGTTCTAATTTTTAGGAAGGTTTTCCTTGCACCAAACTAAATTAGTTTTTTTTACAACTTTTATGCATTAATATGACTTATTACATTTTATAAACTCTTATGCCAAATCTAACAAGTTTTCCATGTGACATCCCTCTAGATAATTAGAGATAGATATACCTTTGCACCCTACTCCCTTAATCTTCTCTATTTTCTTTTTTTTTTTTTTGAAGGGCATTGGGGTTAAGTGATTTGCGCAGGGTCACACAGATGGTAAGTGTCAAGTGTCTGAGGCCTGATTTGAACTCAGGTACTCCTGAATCCAGGACTGGTGCTTTATCCACTGTGCCACCTAGCCGCCCCAGTCTTCTCTATTTTCAAACTAACCAGCCTCAATGTCTTCAATAAATACCAATATGGCATGATTCCAGGACCATCTTCATTATGGTTCCCTTAATCCAAACACTTTTCAAATAATCAGTGTTTTTCCTAAACTATGACTATCAGAACTATACTCAATATTTCAGATGTTATATAACCACGGCAGAGTATAACCAAACTAAAAGCTCTTTATTTCTGTAAACTCTCTTTCTCTTACTATTCAGCTTCATATCATATAAACTCTTCTGGCTGCCATATCACACCATCCTCTTTAGCTTCCACACCAATAAAAACTCCCAAATTGTTTTAGGTTGAATTGCTGCCTAACCATGCCTCTATACTTTATAACTATGACATTGATTTTTTTTAACCCAAATGTAGAATGTTAGTTTTATCTCTAACAAATTAGGGGGATGATTTATTGATACTTCTATCTCCATGGCTTACTATCATGTCTGACACATATTAAATAATTAATAAATACTACTTGATTGATATTTTCTTAAATTTGAACTATTTATAATGTTAATTATATCTCCTGTATATTGATAAGCATAGTATTTAAATATTATATTATATTAGTATTTATGTTATATACGCATAGTGTTTATATCTACCTTTGTTCTAGTCATTGATAAAAATGTTAAATACTACAAGGCTAAGCACAGATGGAAGCTAGATGGCTCAATGGATATAATGCTATTCCTGGAATTGGGAAGACTGAGTTCAAATGCAGCCTTAGACACTTACTAGCTATGTGACCCTGTGCAAATCATTTAACCTCTGTTTGCCTTAATCCACTGGAGAAGGAAAAGACAAACCACTCCAATATCTTTGCCAAGATAATTCCACGGACAGTATTGGCATGCTATGCTCCATAGGGTCATGAATAGTCAGACACAACTGAATGACTGAACAACATTAAGCACAGATAGCCAGGATACTCCACTAGAAACTCTCTTTCCAGTTGAAATTGACCTATTGACTGGAATATGGTTTAGGTAGCCCCATTCAAACTGATGTAAATCCTCCCCAGTTATACTATTAGCTATTTCACACTTTTTCATCTTGTCCACAAGAGTAATACAAAAGACTTTATTAAATACTAAAATATAGGTAAACTACATCTATAATATTCCTTTGACTGACTAATTTAGAAATTGATAAAAAAGGATATAAGGTCAGTAGGCCTTTCTTGTTAAAACCATGAAGAATCAAGGGGGCAGCTAGGTGGTGAAGTGGATAAAGCACCTGCCCTGGATTCAGGAGGACCTAAGTTCAAATCTGACTTCAGACACTTGACACTTACTAGCTGTGTGACCTTGGGCAAGTCATTTAACCCTCATTACCCTGCCCAAAAAAACCAAAAACATGCAGGATTATAAGTGAATCCAAAATTCTAAATAAATCTTATTAACCTAGTTTTTATGGTTTATTTTTCTCCTTTTTTGAAACATTTGCCCTTCTCTAATCCTGCAGTACTTCTCCTGTTTTTCACCATCTTACAAAGGTCATGGTTCAGTAGTCATATCTGCTAGTTATTTTGGTACTCATGGGTATAGTTCATCTAGGCCATGTGATTTGAACTCAAGAATAGCTAGGTGCTATGTTACTAGTTCCTTTTTTATGTTGGGTAACAACTTTATTTTAAATATATTTATTCTGTCCTTTCCAATTCAAAGATAATTTCCTTGGCAATAATATAATACATAGAGGGCTAGCATAATGAGCGCCAGAGAACTTTTTTCTCTGTCATCTGTTGAAATTAACCCATCCAATTCAAGCAGTGGTCATGTACCTTCTTTGATCCTCCTCTTTTCCCAAATAAAGTCTTTAAAATCCTTTGTCTGGGGTGGCTAGGTGGTGCAGTGGATAAAGCACCAGCTCTGGATTCAGGAGTACCTGAGTTCAAATCTGGCCTCAGACACTTGACACTTACTAGCTGTGTGACACTGGGCAAGTCACTTAACAACCATTGCCCTGCCAAAAAAAAAAAATCCTTTTTGTTAGCCTTAGTTTTCCTTATCAGCTATAGCTCTTTCTGAACTTTGTCACTTCTGACATTATTCTTCAACAACTATTCCCTGCTTTTGTATGCAACCCTCTATTAGCTTTTATTTTTTCCATCCTTGGTACACATTGAATTTCTAGTCATCAAATTCCATTATATTTCTTTTTTTTTAATTTAAAAAGAAAAGAATTAATACCAGGTAGTGGCATGTTGTATAGCTCAGATTGATGCAATCACAGACTTTTGAGAAATTTCCACTTTTTCTCCTCCACTGGCAGTCCAGAACAAATCACTGGCATTGCTCCCTCTCACCCTATTGTTTTTAAATAAGCTCTGAAATTAACTGTGTTTTTGTTTCACTTGAGGCAATCAAGTAAGAACAACTGCATTTCAACACACTAGTTCCTGGAAGTATTTTGAGCCATTCAAATAATATTATGTAAAATTCATCAATTAAACTTGACAGATCATTTTAATCACCAACCACTAGCAAGGGGTGAGGCAATCTGGTATAATACATAGAAAGCTATCCTTGGTATCTTGAAGACATGGATTTAGTTTCTGCTAAAGACACATACTAGTTGCGTAACTCTGAGGAAATCACTCAACCTCTCAGTGTCCCAGCTACATTTGAAATTTCAGCTGCCAGTCTGAATGTTGGAGAGAATTTCAACACTAGAAATCCTCTACACTAATGAAATTATAGGTTCAGCCTATTTTAGAGTCACACCACCTTCCAAAAAAGAAAATGAGTAAAGGATTTCTATAGGCACTGTGAAGGCAAAGACATAAATGAAAAATAGTTCCTACCTTCAGAAAGCCTATGTTCTACTGAGAGATACAGTGTGTAAACTAATAAATAAATACAAGTTAATCTGATGAGAGAATGAGTAATAATTTCTAGAGGAAAGACTTCTCTTATAACGGAACCACCTGCACTGAGCCTCAATGGACATTAAGTATTCTTAGAGGAAGGATGAAGAAAGAATACATTCTAGGCAGGAGTAACAACCTTCAGAAAAGCATTGAGGCAGGGGATGGAATTCTGAGTTCTCAGAAAAAACAAGTATGCCAATTTGACTTTAATACAGAGTGCATAAAGGGAAGTGATGTTAAATAAGTCTGGAAATAATTCCTGAACCAGATCACTAGCATAACGGATCATAATTTAGAACTAGAAGGATGCTTTGTAGGCATCAGTTTAATAATTTTATTTTACAGATGGGGAAACTGAGGCTCAAAGACATCACATGACTTCCCTAATAGTTTAATTCTATAATCAGTTGAATACCAAAATCAATATTAGTAAGGTTTTATTCAGAGAATAAAAATTATATTATTGTTAAACAATGGAACAGAGAAACAGCAAGTAAGCCAGACCACTTGAAGTCTTCTGAACCTTTCTCTATCCATCTTATAATCACTGACATTCGTGACAGAGGGTCAATTATATACATTTTTATTGGACTTTGTTCTAAAGCTTTGTCCCAACTTAGGGACAGTGAAAAACTTGTGTTCATAAGAACTTAATGGGAGAAGAATTCAAGATTCAAGTTTAATAGATAGTCTATATAACCTTAAAACTTATTAGTTATTTCAGAAGTGTGGTCTATTTCTTTTAAATAACAAACCACTACAAACTCAATAGTCATTTTTATTATAAATCAGAATAGCATAGTGCAAAAAGCACTTGAACTTAAGGGACCTGAGATTTATCACTTCTGACTATATCATAGATTTGTTATATGACTTTTGGCAAGACACTTAAATTCTTTTATTCTAGATTCTTCTTCTGTAAAATGGGAACAGTCAGACTTATCCAGCCAATATCATAGAACTGCTTTTGCAGATTTAGTGAGATAATCATGGAATCATATGATCATGGAAGCCAGTCAAAAGAAAACTCAAAGGCTATCTAATCTAACACATACTGAAATAATCTACAATCTACAATCTCCCCCCACCACCACCCCACACACAAGTGGTTATCTAGCTTTAGTCTGAATATTCCAAGTTAGAGTGAACCACTTAAGGAAAACCATTACTTTGGGATAGCTTTAGTAGTTAGAAAGTATTTCTCTTATTTCAAACCTAAATCTGGCTTTATGGAAATTTCATTCATCACTCCTAATTTTGCCTTTTAGGACCAACCAGAATTCTAACACCTCTTCCATAAGAGAACCTTTCAAATTCTTGAAAGTGGATACCCTGTCTCCCTTAAGTCTCTTTTACTGGTTAAACATTCTTCTCTTCTTTCAGGGGATTCTCATATGGCAAGATCACAAAACTCTTTCTCATTCTAGCTGCCCTCTTCTGAACTCTCTCCAACTTATCAATATTTTCCCACAATGTGGTGCCAAGAACTGAACATGATATTCCAGATATGGTCTGATAAGGGTAGAATACAATGTTGCCTCATTTTAGACACTGTGCCTCTCTTAATGCAGGATAAAATCATGAGCTTTTTTGACTGCTATATCACATTGTTATGAGTTGAATTTGCTGTTTGGTGAAACTCCAAGTTCTGTTTCACCTATTCATCCTAATTTTGTCATTTTAAAGCATTATAAGTTTTCCAACATATAAGTAATTGGTAAAAATGCTGAGCAGAGGAACAAGAATAAATCCCTTACACAGTCCTTTAGAGACTTCTCTCCAACTTGTTTGGTCTGGTCAGACAACCATATCTGATTCTAGTGTCTTCTAGTCCACAACTCTTAGTTCTATCTCCAAGGTTTTGATAAGAGTATTTGTAAAATTCTTTGCTAAATTATAGATAACCTTTATGTATAGAAACCTCCTGATTCACCACATCCTTTTTCAGATGCTTGCTAACTATCCTTTGAGTAATACACAGGGTGTCCCAAAAATATTAGTTCAGTTTGAGGTTAGGAAAGCTTTTGGGACATAATGCATTCTTGAATTTTTCCAGAAATAGAAGTTAAGTACACCTATGGTTTTTATATTTTACTTTCTTCCTTAAAAACAAACAAAATAACTGAGGGAGCAGATGCCCTCCTCAAGTCCTGTGGAACCATTCCAGTTCTCCATAATCTTTCAAGTATTACTGACTGAATTGGTAATCACACCTGGTGACTTGAACTAATAAAAGGAAGTCAGATGTCCTTATAGTCTCCTTACCTACTTTAGATTTAAACTTATTAGCAATTTCTGTTCTGTTCTTTCCAGGATACAAAATTATCATTTTTAGAAGGGAAAACAGAAGAAAAGTAAGGAAGGAAAACCTGGGTCTCCTACTTACCATCTATTACATCATGCCATCCATACCAATCAATGATGTCATACAGTCTCAGATACTTCACTTTTCCTCAATATGCTTCAAAGAAATGGAAAGAAAAGAACAAAACCTTGTTGTTCCTCAGTAACATTACTTTGGGTGAAACAAAATAGTTTCCCTTAGGAAGAAACAAAATGGTGGATAAGATAGTACCAGCCATAGAGAAAATTGTGAAATAAGCCTATTTTGTCTCTGTTTTCCTTTCCTCCTTTTGATTTCTTTTTCCCTACTTGTTTGGTGTCTCTTTCCCCTCCTGACACTTAGTCTGAATCCCATTTCTGAAAAATCAGGCTCTCAGAATCATGTCAATTAGTGACCACTTAGGTACCATAAGTTGCTCTTGAGTTCGTTCTCTAGAGAAAGTTACAAAACTGCTCCCTCTTTAGAACTTCTAAACGTTTTGTTACTTCATCTATGCCTCACTTTTATTTAATACTTATTGAGGAAACTTGAGGGGATGGGATATAGAGGACAGATAGAAGGATTATTCTTAGAAGAGAACAAAGCCTTTCCCTGTTCCTTCCCCCCCCTTTTTTTTTCAGGGCAAAGAGGATTAAGTGACTTGCCCAGGGTCACACAGCTAGTAAGTGTCAAGTGTCTGAGGTCAAATTTGAACTCAGGTCCTCCTGAATCCAGGGCAGGTCCTTTATCCACTACACTATCTATTTGCTCCCTTCCTTATTCCTTTGAGGAATAAAGGAAGGAAAGAATAGGTTAAAACAACAACAACAACAAACTGTTGCTTATCTCAGTCTTCTACTTCCCCATTTTCTACCTCATTCTCCATACTATGACAAACTTAATCCTTTTTTTCCTCAAGCCCTAGTTGGCCTCTTTCCTCTCTTTTAGAGCCCATAACCTAACCTCCTGTTTTAAAGCGACTTGGGGCCATTTTGCATAAACTTCCTTAAATCAGAGGACTGTGAACTAGTGAGTGGAAAGAGTACTAAGGTTGTAATTACTCTCTCTCTCTCTCTCTCTCTCTCTCTCTCTCTCTCTCTCTCTCTCTCTCTTTCTCTCCGCCTGCCCCCAACCCACACCCTTCTCCATTGAAGGGGTTGCACTACAAATAGTCTTTCCAGATTATTTTTGAGATGGCTATAGGGGGGACAAAGAAAACAAGGAAGGAATGGAGCAGGGCAATAGAATAAAAGAGACCAAAAAGGAGGTAAATAGATGGCTATGGAAGGAAATGCATGCTAGCATCCCTATCCCAAACAGGAAGGGCACCACTCATATCAGTGTTCCATTTGACTGGACTTACTAGTAGTAGGAAGGTAAGGGAGGTCTCTAAGTTGAATCTGGGCTTTTTCTCCACTCACTACAGAAGAGGACTCAATCAGTAAGACAGTGTGGCTCCCTGTGACTTACAGAGGGGAGAACCAGTGTTATTCTGAAAGCTGAAAAAGTCTGGGAGTCTGGCTCCTTCTTTATTACTAAATGTGAACTCTGCTTATTCTCCTAAGACAATTCTCTTTAGACTTAGGCTAGAGTTGCAAATTTGTCTCTTGGGGCTCTTGTCTAAATGGCTCTATAAATACACTGAATAATAAATGAACACCTGGGCACTTCTCCGTGCAGGAGAGCATTCATGGTTTTTACAACATGAAAATGTTATTTGGCCCATCAGTGTGTTAAGGGCTAAAATTTTAGCTAGTCTGTCTAAAATATCCAATGAGTGGTCGCCAATAAATTATAAGCTTTAGCAAGAGTTAGACTTTTAAGCATTTATTAAGGAGAACAAAAATTTGGTAAAGAGAGAGAGAAAGGCCTAGATTCCTATCTATTAAAGGGAGAGCACATTTCTAGCTCCGCTCTCCACCAGAGTCCAAAAGAAAGAGAGTGAGACCGAGCGCCAGTCTCTTCCTTCTTCCTCCCACTAGCCTGCGTCACTTCCTGACGCCAAAGAAAAGACTCCTGGTCTTGCCCTCAAAGACCTTCGCTTCATGGGCGGAACTCTTCTACAGTAAGTCTCCAGCAGGTGGCGTCATTCCAATCGTTACAAGTGCTGAGACACGGAACATATCCATTTCTCTAGCACACCATTTAATAACTATGCCCTCCAAGTCACTCATCGCTTTGTTTCTGTTATTCATTTTCCCACACCTATTATTCTTTGAATTCTAGAATCATCCCTTTGTAAGCCTACTTACATTACATCTTATGTACTGTATATCTCATGGGGTTGTTCTAAGGAAAAAGCTTTGTAAGGAAACCCTAAAATACTATGTAAATAGGACTATTATTATCATTGTGGATATAATTTTTGTCACTAGCATTGGCATGATTATCTTGTTTTCATCTTTTCTACCCTTCCTGTAAAGTTCAGATTGAAATCTTTTAAGATCTCACTATGTCATTAGTATTATTATTATCTCATATTCAATATTTCACAGGAAATAAAATAACTTTTTTCATAGCTGAATGAAAACCACAGAATGTAAGCTCATCTTCAGGAGACTCACTATAAACATCCTTAGTGAAAATCCATGATCATAAAGACCATGAGAGATGACATATACCTCATCTGGTTACCACATTATTGTAATCTCTTTTCCTAGATCTCTTTTGAAAGCTTTCCATTTCATGTGTCTTTGAGACTATGAGTATATGGTATGGTATAGTAACATCAATGAAAAATACTCTTCTTAAGTTTTTATTAATTCATGTTATTTATGTCAAGGCACATATGAGCAAAGTTTCATTCAATGATAATGGTCTGATTCCCATATAGCTTATTGTTTGTGATTACTAGGATATTCTGAGGTCTCTGTTTGTAAGGTAAATGAATGCAAACACATACTTATTGTGTGCCAAGAATTGTAAATAGAGTTAAAAAAAACCAGATAGTTCCTACTCACAAGGAACACCCTAATTTAAGGAGATATGACATATATAAGGAGTTAGCTGCAGAGTTGGTGGAAAGGGCCCAAGGACTCAGCACCTAGGTGAATGGAAACGCCCAAGGATACTTTGTGTACATTTGCTAGTCAGATGGTAGTTTCCAGGGGTCTGGAGGTTGTAATGGCAGGGCATATGGTAAGGCATAGATATTATTACAGTGTAGTTGGATAATGCCTATGTTAAGATCTGTCGGTCTTTCAGTTTACCAGGAGAATGGGTCCCAGCTTATCCAAATAATGAGTCACCCTACTTGCTTTACAAAGTGGAATTGCCTAGAGAACCTTCATTTGGAAGTGAGGAGGATAGCCAAAGATTAAAGGAGAGTTGGGATGCTATATTCCTTTCCACTGAATGTAAAGTTAGGGCAGGGGAAAGGGCCAGTGTCCAGCCAGAAGGGAAAAATATTAAGAGGATATTGGCAGGAAGTTTGGGAAGAAAATGCCACCACTGAAGGGTGTTCCCATCTGGCTGACCAATGGGGTCTGAACAGCTTAGGGCCAAGAAAGAAGAGCATGGAAGGATAAAGGACATCCTGAATAGCAGAGTTATGTAAGATATATAAAGCATTGATATTAATATATGAGAATAAGAACAATTCTCTAATAGATAAATGCTCAAAAGATAGAAATAGGTAGTTTTCAGGGGGGAAAAAAGAAATGTAAGTTGACAACAATAATATTTAAAATGTTCCAATTCATTAATAATAAGAAAAATGAAAATTAAATCATCTCTAAGGTGTTAATATCACCTCACAAACCTCAGATTGAGAATAATAACAAAAATAAAACCTGACAACAGTTCATGGGGTTAAGTAAAAACAGGTTCACTAATGAATTATTGGTGGAGTTGTGAATTAGTATAGCCATTCTGGAAAGCAATTTGGAATTATACCTAAAAAGTAAATTTAAGCTATACACATATATATCTATATATAGCCATATGTATGCATATATATATGCACACACATATGCACACACATATGTGTGTATACATCATATACATGTAAGTAAATAATATTCATAGCAACACTTTTTATTGAAACAAAAAACTGGAAACAAATAAATGTCCATCAATTGAGGAATGGAAATTAGGGTATATGAATATATCATATTATACCATAAGAAATTATGAAAGGGATGTATACAGAGAAACGTGGGAAGATTTGTATGAACTGATGCTGTGAAATAAACAAAACTGGTGAACAATTTCTTAGGATCAAAGATGAAGAAAGCTAATGGATGAAAGGTGCAGAATAAGATATGAAAAATGTCTGAATTTGTTTTACTTGACTACAGATAGATATTTTGACAAGGGAGCGCATAATGTAATTGAGAGTTTGGTGAGGATGTGGATTAGGAGTGATAATGACCCAGACAAAAAAAGTAACAATCACTTAAAAATATCTAGAAGAAGAGGGCAGCTAGGTGGCATAGTGAATAAAGCACTGGCCCTGGATTCAGGGGGGCCTGAGTTCAAATCTGGCCTCAGACACTTGACACTTACTATAGCTGTGTGACCCTGGGCAAGTCACTTAACCCTCATTGCCCAGCAAATAAATAAACAAACAAACAAATAAATAAATAAATGTTTTAAAATTTAAAAATAATAAAAATAAAAATATATAGAAGAGAACATTTTATATAGTAACAACAATATTGTTTCAAGAACAACTATGAGTGACTAAGTCATTTTGACTCTTATAAATACCCAAATTGGGGCAGCTAGGTGGTGCAGTGGATAGAGCACCGGCCCTGGAGTCAGGAGTACCTGAGTTCAGATCCAGCCTCAGACACTTAACACTTACTAGCTGTGTGACCCTGGGCAAGTCACTTAACCCCAATTGCCTCACCCAAAAATAAATAAATAAATAAATACCCAAATTAACTACAAAGGGCCTATAAAGGAAGATGTTATCTGCATCCAGAGAAAGAACTGACAAATAGAAGTATATATAGAATGGTTTTACAAATATGTCTGTCTAATGGTAACTATCTCTAGCACAGGGGAATGAAGAAAAAAGGGGGAAAAAGAAAGTTATATGATAATTTTATTATATAAAATATGTAAAAGGAATAGCAAGTTGGACATAACAGATTTGCAGTTTCATGTACAATCATCTTTCTATTCTACTATGTTATGGTAATATTTTATTTCTTAAGTTCAGAATAAAAAAATTAAATTATAAATATATAGATATAGTTTGGAGAGACAGACACAGAGAGAGTGTGAGCAGATAGAATTTTAGAAGGGGAAAGAGACAAGCAAGACAATGTATAATTCCTGTCACTTGATTATTTCTTTTTAAGTAACTGATAGATGCTAAATCTTTGCAATCTGAAATCATATGTTACATAGTTTTCACCATAAATTTCCCATGATAACCTGCTTTGATCATAAGTCTTGGCCTCCTTCAGAATAATTTTTCTATAATTTCTAGTGACAGTGACCTAATCTTGAATCACTATCATCAACTCTTCTGTTTCTATAAGCAAATCTGCATGACTCAGTCACTCACTTGTTCAACAGTGGATTATCAACATATTTTTGGTTGTATTCATGTCAGCATTGCCCAAAAGTGCCTTTTGATTCCAATCTTGGATCTGAGTAGTTTGATTCCAATCTTGAATCAGGCTCCATCCTGAGATGAAACACTCTCGGTTACTTTTAACAAATCCAAAGAAGTAATGTCAGCCATTACTATTTGTAATTTGAGTTCTATTTGTTCCAAAAAAGATTTCTGGGAAGATTTTTTACCTGTTCATCCTGTATCCTGCAAACATCTTTTAAAAAATTTTGAGGAAGTATCCACCTTTGTACAATTGCCTTGGACTGATGAGCCCTATATTTTATTAATATTATTATGCAGGTTTTGTATGGATATTTTAGGTTTGATGTTAATTGCACTACATGTTTTCTTGTTGTTAAGCTTTGACTTTAGGGTGTCAGTCATGCATATCATATATGGCCTTATATTTGATGTGTTTTGCCTGGAGAACAACAAAATATTTGTGAATATTGCCTTCATCTGTTGGTTCCATTTGACTTCAGTGTTCAAATTTATAGATCTTGGTCCCAGTTCTTCCCTGGTGCATAGTAAGGCTTTTTTCAGTTATTGAGTAAAAATGACAAAGCTGTTTAATCTTAGTCAACAACGATTTATTAAACACAATATGCCAGGAAGTATGGTAAGCACTGAGGATACAAAAAGAGGCAAAATACACTTAATCTAATGGGGGGGAGCAGTGCAGAGAGAAGCAGACATATATGTAGAAAAAAAGCTATATATGGAATAAATAGGAAATCATTAAGATAGGAAAGGCATTAGAATTAAGTGGTTTTGAAAGACTTACTGTGGAAATACAGGATTTTAGTTGGGACTTGGAGTAAGTGAGAAAAGCCAATAAAAGGGAATGAGGAAGGAAAGCATTCTAGCAAGAGGACAGCCAGAGAAAATGTCCAGAATCAAGATATGGAGTTTCTTGTTTGTTGAGCAGCAAGGTTTGAAAAGTACATGACAGGGGGCAGCTAGATGGCTCAGTGGAGAGAGCACTGGCCCTGGATTCAGGAGTACCTGAGTTCAAATCCGGCCTCAGACACTTAACACTTACTGGCTGTGTGACCCTGGGCAAGTCACTTAAACCCAATTGCCCTGCCCCTCCCCCCCCAAAAAGAAAAGTACATGACAAAAGTAAGGCATAAGAACACTAAAAATGTAGGGGGGACTAGTCTATAAAATTAACTTTCAATATCGGAGGATTTTGTATTTGGAGGTAATTGGGAGCCACTGAAATTTATTTATTAGGAGAGACAGACCTGAGCTTTAGAAAAATCACATTGGTGGCTGATTGGAGGGTAGATACATATGGAGAGGGATGAGGCAGGTCAATTTACCAGCAGGCTAATGCAAATGTCCAGGTATGAGCTGATAAGGACCTGTACCAGAGGGTTGGGAGTGTTAGAGAAGAGAAAGGACTGTATTCAAGTGATCTTGAGGGGCAGCTAGGTGGCACAGTGGATAAAGCACTGGCTTTTATTCAGGAGGACCTAACTTCAAATCTGGCCTCAGACACTTGACACTTACTAGCTGTGTGATCCTGGACAAGTCACTTAACCCTCATTGCCTCACAAAACAAACAAACAAACAAAGATCTTGAAAAGGTGAAATGGACAGACCAGGGCAAGAGATTAGATATGGGAGATGAGAGATAATGAGGAATTGAGGATGACACCTAGGTTGTGCTCCTGGAGAACTGGGAGAATGCTGTCACCCTCAACTTAATAGGGAAGTTGGGGAGGGGAGCATTAAAGGAGAAGAAAATGAGCTCACTTTTGGATATGGTGAGTTAAAGATGTCTGCTGGATGTCCAGTCCATGATGCATGTCCAAAAGGTACTTTGAGATGTGAGATTGGAGATCAGCAAGAAAAACTAGGGCAGGGCAAGTAGTTTAGAGATAGTAATTAGCATAGAGATGGTAATTAAGTCTTGATGAGATTTATCATGGGAGCTGATGAAATCACCAATTGAAGTAATATTGAGCAAGAAGAGAAGGACTGGAATAGAGCCCTGTCAGATCTATAGCTAGAAAGTATTATCTGGATGAGGATCCAGTAAAGAAGACAGAAGGAACAGTCAGATAGGTAGGAGGAAAACAAGGAGAGAAGGGTATTCCAAAAATTTAAGGGAAAAAAAGAGAGTATCAAGGGTGATCAACAGTGTCAAAGGTTGTATTCAAGGAGAATAAGGATTGAGAAAAGACCCATTAGTTTTGGCAACTAAGAGTCATTGGTACCTTTAGGGAAAGTAGCTTGGGTGGACTGATGAGGTCAGAAGCCAGATTATAAGAAGTTTGGAAAAAAGTAGGCATGGAGAAAGTCAAAACACCTATTGTTGATAGCCTTTTCAAGGAGCTTAGTGATAAAGAGCAGAAGAGATTTAGGACAATAGTTAGTGGGAATGGAAGAATCCAGTGAAGTTTTTTTTTTTTTTTCAGGATGGGGAACATGGGGAACAATAGGTAATTATCCTGTAAACAGAGATGAAAATAAGTTAAAGAGTGGGGATAACAAGAGGGGAAATCTGTTGTGGGAGATGGAATGGAATGAGATCACTTTAGAAGATAGAGAGCTTAGCCTTGGTGAGAAGTCAAGTCACCACATCATATGAAACAGGGACAAAAGAAGAAAGTGGCAGAAGGCATAGAAGTGATGTGAGATGAGAAAGAAGGGGAAAGAGGTAGCTTATGGCAAATGGCCTCGGTTCCCCCCCACCATAAAATATGAGGCAAAATTCTCAGCTGAGAGAGTTGGAGAAGGGGGAGACATGGAAGGTTTGAGGAGGGATGAAAAAAGTTTAGAAGAGTGGGATAGTGAATTGATAAGGGAGGTATAAAAGTATTGCCTAGCAGTCATGGAGGTCCATTTGAGGTTATGTAACATAAATCTATAGTAGATCCAGTTAAGAATAGTTGTGTGGTTTTTCTCCACTTTATTTTAGCAGCACGTGTGTAGGAGTGCAGGACACAAATGATGGGAGTCATCCAAGACTTACTCTAAAGAGGATGCAATCAGTGAATTGATAAGGGGACTAGGGACTTAAGGGAGGAGGACAGTGTGGAGTTGAATTGGTTCACCAGGGGATCCAGATGGGGAAAGAGTGGTTTTCAGTGGAACCATATAGCTTTTACAAAAAGTGATTAACATGCTATTTTTGTATGAATCCTTCTTTGACTCGAAAACCATACTGATTTATATTCAGAAGGGATGACAATGGGTTTAAAGATAGCTGAAATCACTATGGGCTTAAACTCTTTCCCTGGACTATGCCATGGTTTTTTCCCTCTATGTTCTTGACATTGTTATGTTGATAGGGTATTTCAAATAGAGAACAGTTTTCCATTATTTTATATGTTTACGTTATGTGACTAAATATTAAGTAAAAAGTTTTGGCATAACCAATAAAGGGAGTAAGTGTGAAAGTTACAGTGTTTTCAAGTGACTTATTCAATAATCACTGAATGAATAGGAACTGTTCTTTATATCCCTGGGATTTGGGGATACATCATTTTTATTCCTCAGCCATTTTTTCTTTATTAGTGTTCATAGATTTTGGAAAGGATAGAAATCATTTCTGCTTTGTGTAAAACACACAAACGTGAGAGAGGATGGGAATAAATTAATCCTGGTTAATATATAAAATATAATGTAAGAGAAATTGAGGCTTCTCATATTCTGTCTGCCCTATGGTGTGGCTATCCAATTAGGCATTTGCCTCTGTCCAGAGTCATCTTCCTGGCATTGTCCCACTGTTCTCACATTCAGGCCTTGGGTGATAAAGAATCCCAATGTGCTTAGTTTATCTTTGCTTTCACTGTAAAAAATCTGAGCATGCTTAGTTTTCCTTTACCATCACCAGCATCAAGGATTGAATACTGGAACATTTCAGAACATATGGGTAGCTCCTAATCTTGTCAGATTTTGGGAAGAAACAAGACAGAAGTCTAAGTAAAAGTTATATGTTCATGGCCTAAAAATCATTTTTGATTTTTAAAAAATTTAATATCTGGCTCTTGCTCTTTTTAATGATAATTCCTGAAAAGAACACAGCAATAACAAAAGCCACACAAATTTGCCACCAATAATCAACCCCTCAGGTTTTTCAAAAATGTTATCAAAATAAGGGTGTGAGAACAAGTTGTTTTTTTTTTAATTTTTTAAAGCCAATTAGACTTATTGCTGGGGTGTTGCTTCTTGCTGGTACTTGTGGAAATCTAGATTTTTTTTTTCTGCCTTTCTCCAATTGAAGACTTTTATCAGTCAGTAATCATTTCATTTTATTTATTTTTTTGAAAGAGTACTCTGTTTCAGGTGCTTTGCTGGGGGAGTGAAAAGAAAAATCTTAGGATTGTTGTTACCCTGTTTCCTACTCCCTCTTTTTTTGTTAAAAGATTTCTTTGCTTATGGTTTTTCAAAGCCATAGCAACTAAAAGTATGTAATAGTGCAAGGCCAGAAGGTTGAACTCCTGAGTTATATACAGTTTTAATTTCATCCTGAGGGTTGTAGGAAAGGCACAAAGTAGGCTGACTTTCTAGAGCTTACAGACACTCCTCTCTTAGCTTCTCTTAATAATAAGTTGTCACAAGGAATGATGGATAGCCTATGCAGGCCCAAAACCTGGTTTTCCTGATGAATCCAGCCCAGGGATTGCAAAGACTGCCAGTAAAGGATAGCCAAAAGCAGACTTTGGGTGTGCTTTTAGCAATTTCAATCTCTTTTAGTCAGCTACAAAGTGAACCAAGTCAGCAGTTGTTGGGTGGAGGGCCTATGTGCAAAAATATAAGGGACAAAAGCTGAATCAACTGCTCATTGGCAGGAAACTATATCTGAAGAGCCAATGCTCTGAAGAGCTAATATCTGAAGAGCCAATGCTAAGAATATGCCTTACTTTGGTAGTTTGGCATTATCTCTCAAGGTCATTAAAGGGTGGCCAGATGCATCAAGTGAGCAGTGGTTACCTCAAAGCATGCATTTCATATGAAATTTTACAGCAGTACATTTCATGTGTAAACAAGCAAATAGAATCTGTTATCGTACTTTGGTGCTAAGCATTCCCCATTATCCCTCTCACCTCCCCCCACCCTCAGACATATTTAGCTGTTTTATCTGGAGCACTTTCTTTGAAAGGATGTCGTGGAGACTTTTCCTCTCCTTTTCTGTCCACTTGTCCTTTAATATCAAGTCCTGTAGTGAAGTTTTTTTTTTTAATAAAAGTATTTTATTATTTTCCAGTTACATGTAGAAATAGTTTTCAACATTTGCTTACATAAGATTTCCAATTTCAAATTTTTCCCCTTCTCCCCCTCCCCTAGACAGCAGGTAATTTGATATAGGTTATATATACATAATAACATTAAACATATTTCTGCATTAGTCATGTTATAAGAGAAGAATCAGAGCAAAAAGGAAAAACCTCAAAACAGAAAACCACCAGCACCAAAACCCAAAGAAATAGTATGGTCCAATCAGCATCCATATTTCACAGTTCCTTTTTTTTTTAATTTTTTTCTGGACTTAGAGAGCCTTTTCCATTATGAGTCCTTTGGAACTTTCTTGTACCATTGGTGAGAAGAATATAGTCTATCACAGTTGATCAACACATAATGTTGATGATACTGTGTATAATGTTCTTCTGGTTCTGCTCATTTCACTCATCAGTTCATGCAAGTCCTTCCAGGTTTCTCTGAACTCCTCCTGCTCATTGATTCTTACAGAACAATAGAATTCCATTACATTCATATACCACAACTTGTTCAGCCATTCCCCAATTGATGGACATCCCCTTGATTTCCAATTCCTTGCCACCACAAAAAGAGCAGCTATAAATATTTTTGTACATGTGGGTCCTTTCCCCTTTTTTATGATCTCTTTGGGAAAAAGCCCCAAAAGTGGTATTGCTGGGTCAAAGGGTATGCACAGCTTTATAGCCCTTTGGGCACAATTCCAAATTGCTCTCCAGAATGGTTGGATCAGTTCACAGCTCCACCAACAATGCATTAGTGTTCCAATTTCTCCACAGATTCAACCAACATTTATTATTTTCCTTTTTAGTCATATTAGCCAATCTGATAGGTACGAGGTGGCACCTCAGAATTGTTTTAATTTTCATTTCTCTAATCAATATTGATTTAGAGCATTTTTTCATATGGCAATAGATAGCTTTTATTTCTTCATCAGAAAACTGCCTGTTAATATCCTTTGGCCATTTCTCAATTGGGGAATGATTTGGATTCTTACAAATTTGATTTAGTTCTTGATATATTTTTAAAATGAGGCCTTTATCAGAAGTACTGGCCATAACAATTGTTTCCCAGATTTTTGCATCCCTTCTAATTTTGGATGCATTTCTTCTGTTTGTACAAAACCTTTTTAATTTAATGTAATCAAAATCGTCCATTTTGCATTTCATAATATTCTCTATCTCTTGTTTGGTCATAAACTGCTCTCCTTTCCAAAGATCTGAAAGGTAGGCTATTCCTTCTTCTCTTAATTTACCTGTGGTATCAACTCATGTCTAAATCATGTACCCATTCTGACCTTATTTTGGTATGAGGTGTCAGATGTTGGTCTATGCCTAATTTCTGCCATACTATCTTCCAGTTTTCCCAGCAGTTTTTGTCAAATACTGAGTTCCTATCCCAGAAGCTGGGGTCTTTGGGTTTATCAAATAGTACATTACTAATGTCATTTACTCCTGTGCCTAGCCTATTATATTGGTCCTCCACTCTATTTCTTACCCAATATCAGATAGTTTTGATGACTGCCACTTTATGGTAGAGCTCCAGATTTGATACAGCTAACCCACCTTCCTGTGGATTTTTTTTTCATTATTTCCCTTGATATTCTTGACTTTTTTGTTTTTCCAGATGAATTGTGTTGTTATTTTTTCTGGCTCTATAAAATAATTTTTAGGTAGTATGATTGGTATGGCACTGAATAAGTACATTAATTTAGGTAGAATTGTCATTTTGACTATATTAGCTCTGCCTATCCATGAGCAATTGATATCTTTCCAATTATTTAGATCTGATTTGATTTGTGTGAAAAGTGTTTTGTAATTGTGTTCATAGAGTTCCTGGGTTTGTCTTGGCAAGTAGACTCCCAAGTATTTTATATTATTTGCCATTACTTTAAATGGAATTTCTTTTTCTATCTCTTGCTGCTGGACTTTGTTGGTCATGTATAGAAATGCTGATGATTTATGTGGATTTATATTATATCCTGTTACTTTGCTAAAATTGTTAATTGTTTCAAATAGTTTTTGAGTTGATTCTCTAGGATTCTCTAAGTATACCATCATATCATCTGCAAAGAGTGATAGTTTTGTTTCCTCCTTGCCTATTCTAATTCCTTTAATTCCTTTTTCTTCTCTGATTGCTAAAGCTAACATTTCTAGTACAATATTAGATAATAGAGGTGATAATGGACATCCCTGTTTCACTCTAGTGAGGTTTTTATCCCATATTTAATAACTCTAGAAATAATCTTACCTCTTAAATAATGCCTTTTTTTACCTGAAGATCCCAATAGCATTTTATGTTAGGTATGCTTCACTCCATCTCTAGAGTCAGAGTTCTAGGAGGAAATATGGAATGGAAAATAAAGGTATAGTTTTTTGGGGCAGCTAGGTGGCACAGTGGATAGAGCACTGGCCCTGAAGTCAGGAGGACCTGAGTTCAAATCCAGCCTCAGACACTTAACACTTACTAGCTGTGTGACCCCAGGCAAGTCACTTAACCCCAATTGCCTCACCAAAAAAAAAAAAAAAGGATAGTTTGTTGTTGTTTTGTTTTATTTGAAGTGGGGAAGAAAGGAGGTGTATAGTTAGATGGAAAGGATAGAAAAAGTGGGCAGCTATGAGTAAGCATATATGTGCATGTGTATACATAACACATTCACACATATGTGTGTGTATTGGTACATATATTGGTATATATTTGTGTGCATATATATATGTAGATATGTATATGTGTGTGTGTGCGTGTGTACAGAACAGTGATTTCATCAGTGTAAGGAACTCCCAATGTGGAAACTTCTTCCACTAATGCAAATTAGCCACTCTTCTGTAATATGTACAGTCTTAGAAAATTGCCTAGAGCAAAGGTATCACACTCATTACTTGCAAAATTCTGGAATGCAGACTGAATCTGATTAAAATATAATTGGGAAAAGTTTAACACAATAAGTAAAAATACAATACAACGTATATGGTATTAATTTTTTATTCTCTAAGTCAATATGTGACCTGCAGAGATCTCTTATTTCAGTTTGATACCACTGTCCTACAGGACTGAGAGGTTAAATTATTTGGCCATGATCACATAGCTGTTATGTGTCCAAGTTGGAACTTGTATTGATGTTTTCCTGACTTCAAAGCCAACCCTACATCCTATATAACATGTTGCCTCTCAGCATTTTGAAGCTTATGAAAAAATGTAATTAAATACTAAGAGGATAGAAATAATTAGTGACTCAAATCTTCATCTTTTTCAACAAATAAAAATTCTATTAGTAAGGTCACTCTGGTGGATAGTAATGGATTAATGCTGAAGGCATAATGGAACCAAGGAAAAGAAACAGAGAGAGGTATTGCCTGAATGTTTAATAACAACAGGAAATATTAATTATTATTATAATTATTATTACATAATGCAAACTCTCTATAGGTACAGATCATTTAAAGTTCATATAAAAAACACATGAGTTTTCATGGCCCTGTGCCATTTGACTAAATCTGTTGAAGATTTTCTGATTGGAGACTTTTTTCTCTCATCAATCCACTGATAAGTGCAAAACATCTTCTGATTCAGGGAAGAAGGGAGATGACATGCTAACGATTTCAGTAAGCAAAGCCATATTGGAGGAGGAGGAGGAACAGAGGCTGAATCATTAAAACTAATGGTATTGGCTTTATCTACCTATCTCAAGGCCAAAACTTTTAATCATTCTTTCTTCACAATCAATAAAAATTAATTAGCAAATATTTTTCTTGTGATGCCAATGATGGAAGAAAAAAAATCTTTGACTTCAAGAAGCTTACAATTTATTTAAAGAGAGAAGATGTGTAAACTGCAAAAGAAAAGATGGTACCAAATGAAAGGAGCAAGACAAAGGTAATGAAGGAAAACATTAAATAATAACAAACAAGGAGGGTCAGTTCTGCAGTAACATATTATATACCTTCTTAAAAGTTACCACATTGTGCAGGATCACAAAGACTACAGGGTTTATGGGGAGAAATGACAATAGGAGCACAATAGTAAAATATCACATTAAAAAGAAAAAGGCAGGAACCTAATACAAGTGGTAAGTTTTATACATATTAAATAGTTAATAAATATGTATATACTGTAATAAACGGTGACAGTGTCACCCAGGCTGGCCAGGTTCATGGCTACAGCTGAGAGGACTGCCTTAGTAGGCAGCAAATACAGGAAGGCTAAAGGTGAGTGTGTGTGTTTTAGTGTGTGTGTGTGAGTGAGTGAGAGTGTGTGTGTGTGTGTGTGTTGTCCACAGTTCAGTTGGGTGCAATTTGCTGTTTCTCACTAACAAAATCATAGGCAATTAAATGTGAAATTTGCATTTTACTCAAATCATTTCCTAAGCTATCAATGACTTCGGAAGACATTTGCATTTTCGATCAAGTGTTATAGCAGATCAGACATCAACTATGTGCCAGGGGTAAAACTAGGCACTCGATATATAACAGAAGCCTGCAAAGGCTGGAGCTTTGAGGTGGTGTCATGTGTGAGGAACAATGAGAAGACCAGTTTGGCTGTATTGTATAGTTCACAGAATATAAGAGATTGATAAATGTGTGACATTGGAAAGAGTTTGGGGCCAGGCTGTATATATAGGGATTTAAAAGCTATCCAGAGGAGTTTATATTTTTTCCTACAGGTAAAAATAAGTTACTCAGTTGATTTTGTTTTTTATTTAAAACAAATAAGTGCTTACTATGTGCCAATTACTCTGATAATCACCTAGAATACAATTAGAAAAGTAAGGCAGTCAGGGGCAGCTAGGTGGTGCAGAGGATAAAGCACTGGCCCTGGATTCAGGAGGACCTGAGTTCAAGTCCAGCCTCAGAAATCTGACACTAGCTGTGTGACCCTGGGCAAGTCACTTAACCCTCATTGTCCCTCCCCCAAAAGAAAGAAAGAAAGAAAGAAAGAAAGAAAGAAAGAAAGAAAGAAAGAAAGAAAGAAAGAAAGAAAGAAAGAAAGAAAGAAAGAAAGAAAGAAAGAGAAAGAAAGAAAGAAAGAAAGAAAGAAAGAAAGAAAGAAAGAAAGAAAGAAAGAAAGAAAGAAAGAAAGAAAGAAAGAAAGAAAGAAAGAAAGGAAGGAAAGAAGGAAGGAAGGAAGGAAAGAAGGAAGGAAGGAAGGAAGGAAGGAAGGAAGGAAGGAAGGAAGGAAGGAAGGCAGGAAGGAAGGCAGGAAGGAAGGCAGGAAGGAAGGCAGGAAGGAAGGCAGGAAGGAAGGAAGGAAGGAAGGTAATGCAGTACTTGTTCTCAAGGACCTTACATTCTAATAGGAGGAAACCACACATGTAGGAAGTTTCACTTGTATGTCAGAGGGGATGGCCCAGGGTTCCTTAGGGTGGAGAGATAAGGCAAAGGCCTTACCTCCTTTAGTGTCCAATAACAAAAGCCAATATTTGATTCTGATATTGAACAGATTTTGATGTTAAGATCTTTCTTTTGGGAGTTTTCAATAAGTGTATCTGCTGAGGAGTTGGGGGACTACAGTGCTTGCCCATGTAGGTACCAGGTTGTTTGCCTAGACCATGACTGTGGGGGAAGCCTAGAAATTGGACCAGTGGCCTGGGGGAAATGGGGGACTTGCTGTTTCCAGAACTCTTGGGATTTCCTGCCCTACCATAGCAGTTGGTGTCAATGATGGCAAAGGTGGCAGGTATCAGTGCACTTGATGATGAATTTAAGTCACTAGGCCAAGAAGAAATACATCCATGGCAGGGAAAGAGCTGTTGGGTGTGACTATTAAGCCATAGCCAGTGATATTTGAAAGATGGGGGATAATGGGAGAGGTACAACAGGACTCAACAAGGGCAAATATCATCCCAGTTTTCAAAAAAATAGGTGGGGGGGGAGAGGGGAAAAGATAGAGTTTGTAAAAACTGTGGTCCATGAATTTAATATAGATTAGGTCAATGAACATTTATTAAGCACTTACTATTTGCCAGATACTATGCTAAGCATTGAAGATCCAAAAAGAAGCAAAAAAGATAATCTCTTGTCTCAAGGAGCTTACAGCCTAGTGGTGGGCAGGAGGAACAACAAGCAGGAAAATATATTCAAATAAAGCCACAGAAAGGATAAATAGGAAATAATTAAGAGGACTAAGGAATGAGAGTTGAGGGATTGGGGAAAGGCTTCCAATAGAAGATGAGATTTCAGTTTGAACTTAAAGAAAGGCAAGAGGAAGAAGGCATGTGGGACAAGCAAAGGAAATGCCCAGAGCCAATGGATAGAGTATTTTGTTTGCGGAACAGCAGGGAAGTCAATATCACTGGTTTCAAGTAACATGGTAGGGAGTACAGTGTAAGAAGACTAGAAAGTTGTTTGGGAGGGAATAAGTTATGAAAGGCTTTGAACACTTTGAACAGAGGATTTCATACTTCATCCTGGGGGGGTTTAGAGAGGCACCGAAGTTTACTGAGTAGATGAGGTGACAAGGTTATACCTGTGCTTTATGAAAAGCACTTTGGCAGCTGAATGGAGGGTGGATTGGAGTGGGAAGGGCCTGGGGCAGTCTGGTCCACTGCTGCAATAATCCAAATATGAGGTGAGCCAGGTACTGAATTGAGAAAGGAAGCAGATGAAGGTCTGTACACAAAAGCTACCAGAATTTTGAGTAGGTGCAAGATGTGGATTGTGATTCCTGTAAAAGTCTTGAACAGGTAGTTCATTAAAGAGGTAAGCAGGGAATATCTTGAAAAGGAAAAACAAAACAAATCATGTCAAATTAACCCTTTTTGACAGGGTTACTGAAGTGTGTGGGGGGGGAGAGGGGGGGAGAGAGAGAGAGAGAGAGAGAGAGAGAGAGAGAGAGAGAGAGAGAGAGAGAGAGAAAGAGAAAGAGAAATTACCTAAAATTTAGGAAAACATTTGACAAAGCCTCTCATGCTATTTGTAGAAAAGATGGAGAGACACGAACTGGATGATAATGCAATTAGATTCATTTGGGATTGGTTGAGTGGTTGAACTCAATGTGTAGTTTTTAATGTTTAATTTTAACTTGTGAAGAGGTCTCCAGTGTAGTGCTCCAGCAGCCGGGCTCTTTACTCTGCTACCACCAGTCAGATAGGTAGAAGAGCTCTTATTCAGAACACCATTTTTATCGATGACTTTGATTAAACTGGAAAAGGCACATATCAAATCTGCAATGGCACAATTTGGAGATCTAGTGAACATACTGAAAAGTTAGGCTAGGTTAGAGCACTGGACTGAAATTGAAAAAAAATCAATAGAAATATATAGTACATGAAAAGTCTACCACTTGGGTGCAAACAAAAGACCAACTTGACATCACTAGACAGTAGTTTGTCTGAAGATCTATGGGGTCATAGTGGACTTCAGGCTCAGTATAAATCAGCAGTGTGAGACAGCTAAAAATCTAATGACATCTTGGATTGCATTAAGATAGACCTGGCTTCTAGAACTAAGGAAGGGATAGTTCTATATTCTGCCCTGGTTAAACCACATCTCAGGTACCAGGTTCATAGCATATTCATTTCTGGGCATGATCATTTAGTAAGAACATTGATAAACTAAAGAATATGTAAGGAGGACCAACAGGATGGTAAAGATACAAGTCCACTACAAATTAGGGTAATGTTTAACTTAGAGAAGAGAGGGCTCAGAGGGATCGTGATTTTAATATCTACAAGGCTGTCATATGGGAACAGGAGAGGACTTGATCTATTTAGCCTCAGAGGACAGATTTAGTAGCAAGTAATGAAAGTTACCAAGAGCAATGTTGAGGCTTAGTGCCAGAAAGACTTCCTGATAATTAGAGCTATAGCAGAATGGTGTATCTTTGGAGAAAGCGAGTTACCCCTTTTTGGAGTCCATCTAGTAGAGACTCTTTGGACTAATCACTTGGCAGGTGTATTATAATGGGGATTTGTCATTGAGTGTGGGTTGGTCTTGATCACTGTAGAATACTTTCTCTAAAATTCTGTTCTTCTTGAAGAATCAGAGGAAAATGAGAGAGAAAGAAAATCATTTCAAGTATTTTTTTTTCTTTGTGACCTGAAGACCTCAAAAAACCCATAGATGTGTTTATTTCTAGCAGTTATGTCAGAAACCATGCCTGGTAACCTCCAGGCTAAGAATGGCTTTCTGTATAAATTAAAAAAAAAAACACTGAACATGATATATGATGGACACATTGAGGCAAAAACAGTGAGAAGTTTTAAAGGTAAGAGAAAAACGAAATTGAAGACATAGAGTGGATGAAGAGGTAATAAAGATAAGTCAATGGAAAGACAGATGTCCTTGTTCATAAAATCTGTCATTGGAAGCACTACATACATTTCTTCAAAATTCCATATATAGGAACTTTCAGTCATTTCTATCTCATAATTCACTAATGAAAGATTTACTGCTTTTTGGTCTGTTCAGTGGCTAATGCAAGATATTCCCTATTATAGTCAGTTAGTGCTCAGAGTGCCTTGATGGCTGACTTCAGAAATACCAGAATTTCAGAAATAAATCAAATCTAACTCTTTCTCCCTATTCGTCTCCAGATTCTACTGCCTGATCTTCAGTTTCAATTTTTAAAATATCTTATTTACATATTAAGTTATGTTAAACTTTCCTTGCAGCTTGGGGAAACCAGAAATCAGGGAATTTAGAGGGCGAAGATGTGAAGGATGAGAGGGAAAAGACAAATTTGATGCTCTTTCCTGAGTTTTGCAAAATCTTAAATGGAGAGGGGAAGAGGAGGAGGATATGTGCACCAAAAAAATAAAATTGTCATCATAAAGTATTAAAATGGAGAGCAGAAGTAGGAGTGGGGGGGAAGAGAAGAACATGGCCAAAATAGCTAGAGATCTAAAAGAACAGGCAGGAATTATTTTATTTTGATGTACAAAGTAGAAAGTCCACTGATTAATCCTATATCTTACATAATTTATTTTTGTTTTATATAGCTATTTTCCACAATTCTAGCCAAACATGTTTAGGAGAATGGTCTTTTTATGTCACGTAAAAGATTTATAGTTTCTAAGTGTAAATGGCTTTTGAAAGGGACTTTGGAGGTCAAGGAGAAAGGTTTGAGGCCTGGCTGGGTGGGTTTCTTGGAGATGTAGCCCTGGACAGGCAGTGTTTTTCTTTCAGCACTGGGATGAACTGAGTTTGTGAAGGACTCTGAGCTAGGTATGCCTGAGGAAGAGTGAATAGTGGGACAGGGTTCTGCCATACTGGGTATTTTGGAACTGAATATGATGTCAGAAGGGGCAGCAGGGCCACCTGGTTGTGGCAACAATGCCGTACAATTCAAATGAGCAAGAATATGGAATAGAGGGACCAGAAAGATTGCAGAGCACTGAGGTAAAGCATCCTAAGCCCCACCTGAATCCCAGGTGCAGCTGTCTGCAGTATCTTTTGGGGGGGGGAGTGGGGCAATGAGTGTTAAGTGACTTGCCCAGGGTCACACAGCTAATTAAGTATTAAGTGTCTGGGGCCAGATTTGAACTCAGGTCCTCCAGAATCCAGGGCCAGTGCTTTATCCACTACCCCTGCAATACCCTTTTAACACCAAGGCCAACTCCTCTGTGATAGACACAGGAGCCCTGGTGGTGACAACACCTTTCAGTCCACAAGTCCTGCTTCCATCCCAGCCCTAAGAGCCTTCATCTTGGGAAGCAACTCCTGTGGAGAAGGGGCCATCCATCCCCACCATCTGCCCCACATGGAGCAGACAAGACAGCCTAGCAGAAGCAGCAGGGCACCCCGAGGGAGAGGGAGGAGGCAGCATGTACCAGGCAGGTCAAACCACCACAACCACCCAGACCCCCAGATCCCCTCAGACCAAGTTGGACACAACCCAGGACTCTGAAACCAAGAGCTTTGGGAATGCCAATGTTTCCATCCCAGTGTCCACAGCCATCATCCTGGGAAACAAACCCTATGGAGATGCAGCCTGGCCACTGCTCCTACAAGTGCTACAGTCACTTCTACTGAAAACCTAGAAAAAAATTCTTGCCACTGAAATTCTTTGCACTTCTAATAGTTCAAATCCTAAGTGCTTATCACTTTATCAGTGAAAATTTCATTAAAGAAGAATTAACATCTGGCATTTTCCATCTGACATAGCTGAAATTTCTCATATTTTGTTGTCTCCCCCAATAAAATGTGAGGTCCTTGAGTACAAGGACAGTCTCACTTTTCTGTTTGTATATCCATCACTTAGCACAGGACTTTGCATGTAGTTAGTACTTAATACATCCTTCCTTCCCTCCTTCCTTCCTCCCTTCCTCCCTTTTTCAGCAGCCACAATGGGACAAATGAAAGCATTAAAGACTAGGTATCTGGCAAATAACTTTGAAACACTCAGTAAGTCTGATCAGCTTGATAACCAAATTCCAGTGGATTCATGATAAAATATGCTACCCACCCCTTGATCCAGAGGCAATGGATTCAGAATGCTGATTGAGACTTTTTATATGACTGGCAAAGAAAATTCTTTTGCTACATGTTTGTAACAGTTTTGTTTTTCTTGCTTTTTCAAGGTGGAAGGAAGAGGTGGATATTCATGAATATAAGAAAAAAATAAGATAAAGCTAAAGGAACCAGAAAACCACTTTAATTCTTTTTTTAAAATTAAAAACCAACATAGTTGTTCTTTTTATTTAAATAAGATTTTCCCAAATGCAACACACGTACATTGTGCATTGACACCATGAATCCAATATATTATACCGTAATCCACCTACTCCAGCTTTGATTTCATATAATTAAACTTAGAATTAGCAAAGAAATACAGAGGTCAGCAGTTCACATATAGACTATTCATGTTTCTGTTTTCTACAGTTGTCAAAGCATTAAGCATGTCACAGTTCCCCTCATTCTGACCCATACAACTTCTGTAGTACAGTAGGGCTTTCATTTATTTGTCAAAACTTTATCAAACAGATAATTTAGAGACAATGTGAATTCAGAAGTAAGCCAAACAAAATATACCTCTGAGCACCAACATGGCCATAGCAACATGACCACCACAGGTGCTTCCTGAGTGCAACCTTTTGATTCAGAATTGTTTGTAAATTAAGGTTACAATTTAATGAGTTTGACTATATGATTTTCTCTTCTAGTCCTTTAGAGTTTACAGAAGATAGATTAGGAATGTGGAATGGGTAGAAAGAGGGCATGGTTGCTTAATAAAGTTGATGCTCTGAGAAGTAAGAGAAGAGACAGAATGATAGAAAAACTTTTATATTTTTAAAAAAATACAATAACATGTAAAAAGCATTCTTACCGTGGGGGCACGTAAAAATAGATGGCAGGCTAGATATGACCCATGGGCCATAGTTTGCTGATCCCGCTAAGGTTTAGTTAAAGGGTAAATGGTGCTACCAACCTCAATCTGACTAGGTCATCCAAATAAAAATCAAATTAAAGTCAGTATGCTCTAAGATGTCAGGAAATTGTATATTTTAAAGGATTTCCATAAAATAGGGAATTTTTAGTTTTCCAGAAAGATTCAAAGATTTCTTTTTTCCATCCATGGAGGAGGAAGAAGTAGTTATCTGGTAGCAGATTGGAAAGTATAGTCTCCCCGTCCTCTCCTTATTCTCTGTCTGAAAAGGATGGAAGCTCATTTCAAAGCTTAATGTTTTTTTAAAGCTTTCTAATATCTGTTTAAGTAGTTTTAATTTCTTTTGCCAGTTAGCTAAAATCTGATTAATCTAATTTCCTTGGAAATTGTCTATTACTTCATTTGTGAACACTATGGCAGAAACAGGTTGGAAGAGTGTTTGGTATTTATATACAGACATAGAAAGGAAGGGGCTAGGGAGAAGCCACAATTTACTCCTCAAAAGTGCCAAGCTTTGCCTTGACTGGACACGGAGCCAAACTAAGAGAGGATCAGATAGTTATTATTTGTTGATTCGGGATAAACTCTCAAAAGGGCAAAACTAATCTAGATCTGAGGTTTGCCTTCTGCTCCTCATGCTAAAATGAGTTAGAATGCATAACATTTTGTTTTCTGAGATAAGGTTTGGGACAAGTGGCCTTACTTCTCCCCCACTGCCCGCCTGCCCTCCCCCGCCCCCCCCCACACACACTTGCAGAGAAAATTTATGAGAGTGGAGTTCAGGGTGGTAATTAAGAAGTGGGAACTGCTCAGGGGGAGGAGGAAAGCTGTGGCTGGGCCTGCCCTTCAAATCCCCCATTCAAAAGCTCATCCCTGAGCATCAGAGGAGGGACTTCTGAACTTAAGCCTATACCCAGACAAGACTAGAACTCTACACAAACATGAGGATAATGAGAATTTACTTCTTGTACACACTCAACGAACATTGATTGTCTCCTGTGAGCAAGGTGACAGAGAAAAATCTGGAAAAACATGAAAATGTCCTGATAGCCTGCCTTCAAGAAGCTTATGATTGAGTCTAAAGTTCCTTAAATTATGGGTCACATCCCCATTTGGGGTCACATGAGTGAATTTTGAGGTCAAGAAAAATGTGGAAACAGTAAAAGGTTATGTATACCTATTTTATATACCCATATGCCTGGAGTCATGTAAAAATTTCTCCGGTGAAATGGGATCATGAGTGGAAAAAGTTTAAGAAACCCTGATCTAGTCATTACCTTGAGTTAAACCTGTCATTCAAAAGAAATTTTCTTTAAATACTCAATGATTTGTCTCTGATATTGTTGATAACAAGGTTTATTATTTTATTTTTATATAGGCTATTTTAAGGTTAATAACATGATAGGTAACATTACATGAATATTGAACAGAAAGTCATAAAAATGTGAGGGAACTTACATATTATTTAGTGTACCTTCCTAATTGTGTAGATGAATGAGAATCCCAGAAATGCAGTGACTTTGTCAAGGACATACAGCTGTTTTATATTATAAGCACCAGCTTTTTGGGTCTCTTATTCTTTGCTCAGTTCTCTTTCTGTGATATAACATTATGGAACGTATATTTCTGTAATTCATTACCAAGCATGGTGAAAATATTAACCCAATTTTATTTCTTAAATATTTTTGAGGATCACTCCAGTCAATTGTAGTAAATTGAGAGTTAGCTTCAGAGTTGAGAAGAACTAGATTCAAGTCCTGATTCTAACACACACTGGTTGTGTGACCATGGCCAAGTTATCTCAGTATTCTTAAAATTATATGTTGTAGAGCAGGTAGAGCTCTGCATTGGTAGAGAGAATTTCCTAACAGGGAAAGCCTTATTTCAATAAAATCATGCATCCACAGACTCCAAATCCCCCAAATGATATTTTAAGGGAAAGACTGAGTTTTGAGGCTTGATTTTTGATTATTCAATCTAAGATATCGAAATATAAAAATTACGGTGATTTACTTTAAAAATCTGTTCAAAAGATTATAGATTTATGAAAAAGATTCTTACATTATGGGATCGAAGTTCATTAAATACCTACAAGTATATTTCATATAATAAGAAAAGACCTAAAAATAGTATTCCACGGAATTCATCTACTCTCTCAGAATCATGTAAAATTCTAAACAATGATTTGTCTACTGAAATAGCATACCCATTAAGTTCATGGGGACACTGAACTACAAGAGGTAGCTAAATTTGAGTGATGGTTCATTCTTACAATATGATCAACCTGTCTACATTTTTGATCCTATTCTTCTTGATAATGTTCTTTGTGTGGCTTCTACTACAGAGTTGTTTATTGGTCACACTCTTCAAATTGCTTAGTTTACCATGTACCTCTATCTGTTGTCCCTTTAATTTTTAAAAAATTCTGAACTTGAGAAATACCAGCAAATATAAACATTTTCACATACAAAGAAAAACAGAAACATGGAATATGGATATGTATATATGTATACATAAATGTAGTATACATATATAAATAAAAAGCTGTATATAAAGTATATATGTATGTATATCTACACATATACATATGTGTATGTATGTATACATATATATAATATATGAGTAGCTAGTATAACTAATGTAAAAAACAAAGAATAAGAGAATCAATGAAGTGTTAAAAACTCATAGAAGATATCAGAATATATTTAGAGTGAAAAACTAGTGGGACAACTTTTGAACTAACATGCTAAACTTGTATTCATATATGTATACACATGTATGTGTATATATTCCCTTTCATATGAAACAAACATTTATTAAAATTCTTATATGTATATATGAGACATTACTATTATATATAGTATATGTATAAACTATGTATACATATATGCAGATATAATACACAATATATACAACATAGAAGCATATTTATATACACAATATATGCATATTATATAATATACTAAATATTGTATATGTATTTGTATGTGTATATACACACATGTGTGTTCTCATATGTATATGTTCAGCAAATTAGTTCCAAAGTTGCCACATTAGTCATTTCCCTTTAAACCGCTTTCTGATATCTTCTGTGAATTTTTTAATACTTCATCGATGTTCTTTGCATTCTTTTTTTCCACTTCACTTTCCCTAGCTCCTCTTTCCCAACCTCCTTCCCCCAAAGAAATCCGTTCAAGTTTCCCTTGTAGCCAATAAATTTAGTCAAGCAAAATAAATCTATAAATTGGCTACGGGCAAAAATGCATACCTCATTCTGCTCCCCTAATCCATCTGGCAGGAGGTAGTAATGTGCTTGATAAAGTACATATTGGTCCTATAGAATCTATGGTTGGTCATTTCATTGGTCAGAGTCTTCAAATCTTTCAAAATTGTTTTTCTTTATAGTGTTATAATCCGTGAAGAAATTCCTCTTCTGATTCTATTTACTTCACTCAGCATTAGTTCACATAAGTCTTGCCAGTTTTCTCTGAATCCATCCTTTTCATTATATCTTATGGTGTAATAGTATTACTTTACATTCATAAATTTGTTCATCCATTCCCCAATACAATCAATCAATAAGGATTTACTATGTACCTATTACATGCTAGGCATTGTGCTAAGCACTGGGCATATAAAAAGAGGCAAATGACAGTGCTTGGCTTTAAGGAGCTCACAATCTAATGGTGGCAAAAACAAACAGATACAAACAAGCTATATGCAAGATAAATAGGAAGTAATTGAGGGAAGAAATTAGAATTAAAAGGGATTGGGAAAAGTTTTCTTTAAAATATTGGGTTTTAGGGGACAGTTGGATGGCACAGTAGATAAAGTACCAGCCCGGGATTCAGGAGGACCTGAGTTCAAATCCAGCCTCAGACACTTGACACTTACTAGTTGACCCTGGGCAAGTCACTTAACCCTCATTGCCCTGAAAAAAAAAAAGATGGGATTTTAGTTGGAACTTGAAAGAATCCAGGGAAGTCAGTAGGCAAAGATGAGAAAGGAGAGCATCCCAGAGCTGAGAGATGGAGTATCACATTCCAGGAACAGCAAGGAAGCCAGTATTACTTGATTGAAGAGTATGTAATAGAGAGTACAGTATAAGAAGACTGGAAAGGTAGGAGGGGACTAGTTTATGAAGGGCTTTGGATGATAAATAGGATAGCAGTGATAGGGAATCACTGAATTGTTTGTTTGTTTTTAGTAGAAAGATTACATGATTGGGGTAGATAGGTGGCGCAGTGGATAAAGCACCAGCCCTGGATTCAGGAGGACCTGAGTTCAAATCCAGCCTCAGACACTTGACACTTACTAGCTGTATGACCCTGGGTAAGTCACTTAACCCTCATTGCCCCACAAAAAACCAAACAAACAAAAAAAAAACCCCAACCAAGATTACATGATTGGACCTGAGCTTTAGGAAAATCACTTTAATCACTGAATGGAGAATGGATGGGTTGGGGTGAGGAGAGACTTTGAGGCAGGCAGACTCAGTAATTGGATATGGCAATAGTCCATGCAGGAAGAGGCCCTGCATCAGAGTGATGGCAATGTAAGAGGAGAGAAGGGGGCATATTTGAGAAGTGGTGCAAAGGTGTCACCAAAAGGCATTTGCTACAGATAAGCAGTGAGGGATCAAAAATACTTGTGAAGTTGAAGTTAACTCCTAGGCTGTGAGCCTTAAGGACTAGGAGAATGGTGTTGACCTTGTTGAATTTAAGGTGTGTACTGGACATCTAGTACACAGTATCTGAAAGGCACTTAGAGATATGCAATTGGAGGTTCATAAAGAAGTTGGGGCAGGATGAATAGATTTGAGAATTGTCAGCATACAGATAGTAATTAAATCCATGGGAGAGGATGAGATCACCAAGTGAAATAATATAGAAGGCTAGGAGAAGCATAATCTAGATGAGGATCCAGCAAAGGAAATTGAGAAGGAGCAGTCACATAGGTAGGAGGTGAACCAATAGATAGAGGTGGTCTGAGGAGAGGGAGATCAGCAATGTCAAAGAGCAGTTGAGGAAAGTAATGATTGTTATGTACTAATTTTCCTTACAATTCTTTCTATGACTGGTGTTAGATGCATGAATCCTCTGTTTTTTCCATGATCTCTTAAGAAGTATATGCGCAGTAGAGGTATTATGAAGTTAAGACACAGTTCAGTGTCCTTTTTTTGTTGTTGTTGTGTTTTGTTTTTTTATTTTTTGTGGGGCAATGAGGGTTAAGTGACTTGCCCAGGGTCACACAGCTAGTAAGTGTCAAGTATCTGAGGCCGGATTTGAACTCAGGTCCTCCTGAATCCACAGCTGGTGCTTTATCCACTGCACCACCTAGTTGCCCCCTTCAGAGTCCTTTTGAGTATAGTTCCAAATTGCTTTCAAGAATGGATCAACAGGGGGCAGAGCCAAGATGGCAGAGGACAGACATTAAATGCACAGAGCTCCTGATACAATTACCCCCAAAACAGCAATAATAGAACCCCTGGAAGAGAAAAACCCACAAAAACACAGTCTGAGATTATTTTCCAGCTATAGATAGATTAAAGGGGGCTGTGCTGGGCTGTGAGTAAAGTCCAACTCCACGATCACACCGACAGAGACCCAAGGCATACCGGAGGAATTTACCCCAGAACCTCTGAATCAACTGCAGCATCAGCATCTTCTGGAACTGAGCCTACCATCGGGTGAGAGGGCTGAACAGCTGGCAGGGGAGGGGGGGGCAGTGCAGGGTTATCAGTGTGACCTAGGGAGGAATTTGGCTGTCCCACCTGGGGAACCAAGAAGAAATTCTGAGCAGCAGGAGGCCCAGGTGTGGGAGGCACACAGGCTCATTGAAGCTAAAAACTACCACAGTGTTCTGCTGGCTGGTTATCTAGCAAGTTGGCTTGAGGTTATCTTCATACCAGAGAATAGGTCAGATGAGAGAAAAACCTTCCTTCCCTCAAACCACAAAACCTGGGACCCTCTGAAGCTGGGGACAGTACTGTAACCGAGAAGTAGGGCTGCCTATTGGGGAGTTTAAGTCAAGCAAAAGATAAGCAAGCAAAGAAAGTTCAGAATTATAGAAAGTTTCTTCAGTGACAAGGAAGATCAAGGTGTACCCTCAGAAGAGTAAATCAACCATAGGGCCCCTACATCCAAAGCTTCCAAGAAAAATATGAACTGGTCTCAGGCCATGGGAGCTCTCAAAAGAGACTTTGAAGAGAAAGGAGGAGAGATAGAAGAAAGATGTAGAGAGAAGAAGGAAAGAATGGAAAGAGAAATGAGAGTGATGCAGGAGAGTTATGAGAAAAAAAAGCCAACAGTTTGAAAAGTCAAATGGAAAAGGAGATAAAAAATGCTGTCTGATGAAAATAATTGCCTAAGAATTAGGATTGAATAAATGGAAGCTAGTGACCTTATGAAAAACCAAGACATGGTAAAGCAAATCCAATTGAATGAAAAAATAGAGGGCAATGTGAAATATCTCCTTGGAAAACTAGCTGACCTGGAAAATAAATCCAGGAGAGATAAATTGAAAATCACTGGACTACCTGAAAACCATGACCAAAACAAGAGCCTGGACACCATCCTCCAAGAGATTGTCAGGGGAAATTGCCCTGATATTCTGGAAGCAGAGGCTAAAGTAGAAGTTGAAAGAATCCCCCGATCACCTCCTGAAAGAGATTCCAAAAGGAAAACCCCCAGGAATATTATAGCCAAATTCTAGCACTTCCAGGTCAAGGAGAAAATATTGCAAGCAGCCAGAATGGCTCAACATTACATTAATGTGCCTGTCTTCCCCCATCCCTTCCCCAAAATGTCATATCATTACTCCTAATCTGAGAGGTGTGAGGGAGTTGTTTTAACAGATTTCTTTTAATTTTCATTTCTCTTATAATTAGGAACTGGAGCATTTTTATATGGCTGTTGATATATTAGGTTTCTTCCCCTGGTCCAATGTCCTTGGAGAATTTATTAGGCAATGGTTCTTTTACAAAATATATTTTTGTCAGTGCTCTGTGTAGCCCAGATAGCAGATATTTGTCAGAAAAACTAGCCACAAAGATTGTTTTTCCATGTTAACTTCTTCCCCTCTGATTCTAGCTACATTGATTTTTGTTTGTTCAAAAGCTTTTCAATTTTATATACTCAAAATTGCACATTTTATCTCCTATGATCCTTACTTTTCTTTTTGTTCAAGAACTTTTCTCTTACTTAGAGTTGCAAAAAGTATCTCAGTGACCTTTTGTCAAGGACATGACATTATATCTAGTCCCTGTAACAATTTGGTATATGGAACCTAATTTTTGCTAAACCGCTTTCCAGTTTTGCTAACAGTTTTGGTAAAGTAATGAGTAAGTTGGGGTCTTTAGGTTAATTGAATATTATATTCATTTGCTTCTGTATCTTGCACAACTAATGTATCCTGCTGTTCAATTTTTTAAATATTTTTTAACTTTCAATAAATAGTTTTAATGACTATTACCACATAGTTTGACATCTGGTACGAGAAGTACTCCTATTTGCCATTTTAAAAATTATTCACCTTGATAGGCTTTATCTTCTGTTCTTCCATATGAATTTTAATATTTTTTCTAGATCTATAAAGTAGTTGTTTGTTAGTTTTATTGGAAAAGCAATAAATAAATAAATTTAGACAATATTATATATTATTATATGAGCACAGGCAGCCCAACCATAACCAATTATTATATCTCCACCTATTTAGACCAGTCTTTATTTTTGTAGTGTATATTTTAAAATGTATTCCTATTATTTCTGTGTGTGTCTTGGTAGGTAAACTACTAAATATTTTATTCATTCCATAGTCTTTTTGAATATATTTTTATCTCTTCCTGGGGACAGCTAGGTGGAAACACCGGCTCTGGATTCAAGAGGACCTGGGTTCAAATCTGGCCTCACACACTTGACACTTACTAGCTGTGTGACCCTGAGCAAGTCACTTAACCCTCATTGCCCCGCCCCCCCCCAAATCATCTCTTCCTATTTGGTTTTGTTGATCTAAAAAAATTACCTAATTTAGGGAGTGTAGTTAGTGTGGATTTATCCAATCAGTTTGCTCTGAATCCAAATCTTTCTGATATAACTTTTCCTTGATCCTGAATTTGCTGTGTTTCCCTAATTCCTAGTCCCACAACTTTGGAAGAATAGATTTGGTTTCAACAAGAACAGAGAGAACATGCTCAGCTATGTTCAATGTTTCTTACACTTGACCAAGAAACAAAGAAATAATACATGGTACCATGTAGGAATTCACAAATCAGAGAAGGGGCTGCTAAGACAGAGACATCTTGAGGGTTAAGAAGGCTGTTGATGTGGAAGTGAAAGGCTAGAAAGTCAGAGAAGACATGATAGATGGAGCAAAAGATTCAATTAACAGTTATTGCCATGAACATAAATGGTATGAACTCATAAAATAGAGGAATAAATTAGAAAGCACAATCAAAAATGTTATGTACAAGAAACACACTTCAAATATAAAAACAATCTTTAAACAAAATTATAATGAAGGATTGTAGATTAATATATTATACCTCAGCAAAACTTTTTAAAGTATGTATGACAATTATATCAGACAAAGCAATAGTAAAAATAGACGTGATTAAAAGAAGTTAAATAGGGAAACCTATGCTTAACAGCACAACAGATAATGTAATAATATAAATACTTTTATATATTCATTGAATGATATAGAACTTAAATTATTTAATGAAAAAACTAAATTGCAGAGAGAAATTAGACATCAAAGTTATAATACTAGAGGACTTCAATGTTACCTTTTCCAATCTAGACAAATCTAACAAACAGAACAAGAAGCAAAAACAATGTAAAAAGTTAAGGACCTGAATAGGCTTTTTAATTAAAGATGAAATTCACAAAGACCAAAAGAAAATTTCCATTTACAAATTGGTGCAGAAATTGGGATTATACATTTAATGGACATTTCTATTATATACAGCTTGCTTTTAAATAGTATATAATAAATTCAATATATTACTTTCAAAGTTGTCTAACTTGTCTGTGTTTCCTTCTGAACTTCCTCCTTTTCTGTGCATTTAAAAATTTATTAATAAACCTCTTTTCTTTATTTATTTGCAATATCATTGCTAACTACCTTTTCCACCTCCAAGCTTCACAATTAAAAAAAAGACAAAAGACAAAAGACAAACCTTGTTATATAAAAATAAAGCAAGTATTGCAATATTATAATATGATGAAGTTCTTAAAATAAGCATCATCAAGCAAAATGAATGTTCACATTTGCTTTATCCAAAATACATTTCCTGTTCTACACCTAATGTCTATTACCTCTATGTCAGGTGATAGGTAACATGCTTCATCACTGCATACATGAGAGTTCTTAAGTCTTTCAAAACTGTTGGAGATTTTCCCCGATATTGTTGCTTTACAAATTTCTCTTCTATTTCTTCTCATTTCATTCCACATTAGTTCATATGCTTTTCTAGCTTTCTCTAAAACTGTCTCATAATTTTTGTGATATATTAATATCCTATTACATAAATATGCCCTATTTTATTCAGATCCTCCCCAACTACTGCACATTCCATTTGTATTTGTATTCCATTTGTAAATAGATCCTATAAAATATTTCTGTATGTATGAATACTTCCACATTTGGTCACTTTGAGGTATTAGCCCATTAGTAGTAGTGGTTTCTAAAGGTATGCAGAGTAAATTATTTTTTAGTTATAATTCCAAATAACTTTTCAGAGGGATGGAGCCAAAATGGTGGAGGAAAGACATTAAATTCACAGAGCTCCTGACACAATTCCGCCCCTCAAAAAAACCAGCAATAAAACAATGCTTGGAGCAGCAAAACCCACAAAAAGTTGGGCTGAGATTATTTTCCAGCCAAAGACAGATTAAAGGGGGCCATGCTGGGCTGTAAGAAGAATCCAACCCCACAATTGTGCCAACACAGACCCCAGGCATGCTGCTCCAAAGGAACTTACCCCTGAGCCTCCAAATCAGCTGAAGCACTAGCATCTTCTGGAACCAAATAACTTTTCAGAATGGCTTAGATCAATTCAAAGCTCCACCAATAATATAACAGTGTGTCTGTCTTCCCAAAGTCCTTCCAAAAATTGTCATTTTACTTTGGGGATATAGCTAAAGCAATCAGAGATAAATGTGTATCTTGAAAAAGACTTTTGCAATACTAGAGAGAAAGAACAAATCAACTAACTGGACATGTAACTAAAAGAGCTAGAAATAATCTAAAGAACAAAAGTAGACATTTTGAAAAATCAAACAGGAAAAAAAAAAACTCTAAAAAACCCCTATTAACTTGATGAAAAACTAGATGCTGATTTTTTTTTTTTGAGGAAGAGCTAATAACATAGACATTTTTAGCTAGATTAATTTTTTAAGGAAAAGAAAACCAAATTACCATGCTTCAGAATGGGGAAAGGGATTTACAATTAATGAAGAAAGAAAGAGGGAATCATTAGAAGCTATTTTGCTTAGCTGTATGACTACAAAACTGCTGTAATTGAAATGGATAAATATTTACATAAATTCAAAACATTTAATCAGAACAAGAAATAAAGAATTTAAATAACATGATTCCAGAAAAAGTAATTGACCATTCTATAAAGGAACTCCTAAAGAAAAATAATCCCAGACCCAGACAGATCAACAAGTTAATTCCATCAAAGGACAAATCAAATTTTGCATAAGTGGTTTGTAAATATAGAAAAAGCAAGTATATTACCAAATTCTTTCTACCAGTCAATCAACAAGGAATCTTTAAAGAAAACTGCCCAAATCTCTTAGAACAGGAATTGACCCAGAGGTCAAATTTGGCCTGCCTTCTATTTTTGTATGACCTATAGTCTAAGAATGTCTTTTACATTTTAAAATACACTAATATTTTGTTTATAATGTAGAAAAAAAATCCTAGCCTGTGAGCTCTACAGTCCTGTCTTAGAATCATAGAGCAAAGTGGAAATAGAAACCATCAGTTCCTACAAGAAGCCCCCAAATGAAAACTGCCAGTAATATCATAGCCAAAACCCAGAACTTCCAGGTCAAAAAAACCAAAAAAACAAAACACCAGAAAGAATTAAATTATCAAGCAGCCACAGTCAGTATCACCAGGATTTTACTATCACTGCTATAAATAAGTATAGAGCTTGGTATATTCCACAAAGCAAAAGATATAAGCTCACAATCAAGAATAACTGACCCAGCAAAATGGAATATATTCCTACAGGGGAAAAAATAGACAATTAATGAAATAGAAGACTTCTAAGCATTTCTGCTGAAAAGACTAGAATTATATAAAAACTTTTAAGTTCAAACCCATGAGAAATATAAAAAAGAAAACATGATGAAGATAAAGAAAGAACCAGAAAAAGATAAACTGCTTAAATTCTAATATGGGGAGATGATACATGTGCTCCCACTGAACTCTACCATCATCAGGGGTCATAGAGGGAGTGTAATTCAATAAGGCCTGGAAGTAGTTCTGTTATACTTTGATGATCTTAAAAAGAATCATGGCGGGGCAGCTAGATGGCGCAGTGGATAAAGCATCAGCCCTGGATTCAGGAGGACCTGAGTTCAAATTCGGCCTCAGACACTTGACACTTACTAGCTGTGTGACCCTGGGCAAGTCACTTAACCCTCATTGCCCCACAAAAAAAAAAGAATAAATAAATAAAAAGAATAATGGGAAGAGAGAGGAAGAGCAATACAATGATGGGTAGCAGCAGGAAGAAGAGAAATGAAATTCAGGGGAAATTATTGCACATAATCAGGATGTTCATGGAATTATCTATACAAACAAGCAGAAAGGGCTTAGAGAAAGTGGGCAATACTTGAATCTTATTGTCATCTGATTTCATCAAAGGACAGAAGAATATAACACATACAGAGTCTGGTATAAAAATGTCTCAGTCACTAGAGAAATAGGGAGATAAGGGGAGGATTAAAAAGATTAAGAGATTTGTCCTAAGTAGAACAAGCTCTAACTAAGTATTTACAAATTTTTTCTAAGTAGAAAAGAATGTGAATCAGAGAGGGTGCCCAGAAATTGGGAAATGACTGAACAATCCATAGTCTATAAATGTGATGGAATAGTATTATGCTGTAAGAAATGATGAAGGGTCATGGTTTCAGAGAAACCTGAGAAGACTTAATATGAACTAAAAGAGAGTGAAGTGACCAGAAGCAGGAGAACAATTTATACAATGACAATAATATGCTAAAAGAAAACCTCTTTGAAAGAATTAGAAACTCCAATCAGCATAATCACCAATGTGATTTCAGAGAAACAATCATGAAACACACTGACCATCTCCTGATAGAGAGATGAAGATATCAGAGTACAAAATGAGGCATATTTTTTTTTAACATAGCCAATGCAGAAATTTGTCTTGCTTGAAGACACATATTTGTAATGAGGGTTTTTTCTTTCATTTTCAATTGGGGGGATAGGGAGCATAGAAAAGGCAGATTTTCGCTGACTGTATATATATATATCTGTGTGTGTGGGTGTGTACACACATATATACATATATATGTGTGTGTGTATGGATATGGATATGGATATGGATGTGGATATATATAAAATAAGATAATAAAATAAAGTAAAATAAAAATACAGTATGCTAAAAGGTAAAAGTTCTCACCATACATTCAAGAATACTTACCCAGCAAAGCTGAGGAGAATTCTATAGGAGAGAAAATGGACCTTTAATGGAATGGATTACCTTCAAGTATTTCTGATGAAAAGATGACAGCTAAGTAGGAATTTTGAAATGAACAAATATAGAAGTATAAAGAGAAACTTAAAAAGATAAACTTATTTATGTTACCGGAAGGAACCATATGATGATGTAGTACTAACATTCTATGAATAGGAGAAGAAACATATGTTCCTTCAGAACCTTAATGTTTTCAAAAGGTACGATTGGAATTAAATTAAAAAAAAACAGAGGACCTGGTGGAAGCAGGAGGTGGTAGATTGGTTCTATTCTAACAGGTTGAAGAAGGGAAAAGTAAAGAGAGCATAAAAGGACTACACTCATATATAAAGGAATAAGAAATAGGTGGAACATGCTATTGCTCATAATTTGAGTATGTGAGAAGAGTATACAAACATGGAGGGATAGATACAGTGGACATAACATGGATATCTGAAACATAAGTAAAGCAAGTTTTAACATGGGCATATACACAGATAGCTTGGCATAGAAATACATTGAGGGAGTATGATACCATGAAGCAAATAGCACAAGTAAAAGAAATTTCCTATTAAGAGAGAGTTGAAAGTTGGGGGGAAAGGGGAAGGGGGAGAAGGAAAAAAGAAACAGAATATAAGGGAGTGCTTTTGATTGCCTCTGAGACAATTTAGGGAATGGCTTAACAAATTGTGGTATATGAATGTCATGAAATATTATCATGCTATAAGAAATGATGAAAAAAAGATAATTTCATAGAATCCTGAGTAGTATGAACTGATACAGAATGAAGTGAGCAGAACCAGGAGAACATTTTATACAAGAATACCATCACTGTAAGGAAAATCTCTTATGAAAACCAAAGAATCTGACAATCCATGCAATGACCAACCATGTCTCCAAAGGATCTATATGATTCATGTTTCACCTCCTCACAGAGAGGTAATGGACTCAAGGTCAAAAAGAGATGTACACTTTTGGTCATTGCACTGTGAGGTTTCATTTTCCTTGACTATACTTATTTGTCAAAGGGATTTTTTTCCTCTCTTTCTCTTGGATTTCAATTGGAGGGATTAAGGAATGTGGGGGAGTTAGCAATGGTTATCATCAAAAGAAGAGAATATACAGATATTCAGAAGGAGACACAGAGAAGGGCAGTTTTGAAAGTAATGGACAGACTACATTATATACTTTTTAAAAAATCCTAAAGAATACATATTAGAGGGGAATTTGTGTCTTCCTTGGTATATAGATATTCAGGTATATATATATATATATATATATATATATATATATATATATATATATATATATAAAGGTATATAAATGCCTTTTTGGTAATTCACATAAAAATTTTTAAAATACTAAAAAATATGAGCAGGGTCAAAACCATCTTATCACATTTTAACTTTGTTTTGATACCCATCTTAATCAATTATAGGCTTTAGATTGTGTGAAAAGGCTTTGCAAAGTATTGGATAAAGTGAAACAATGCCAAACTCCAGGAATTCAGTTCCAATGGACTGAAGGATTCATCACATCTTACAAGTTATCTAATCATTAGTTTGTAGAATTCCATCTTTTCCCTTTTTCTTATGAACCTTAACATCATCCTTTAACCTCTTTGTTACCTTGGGTCCTTCTATGCCTCAATTCTTTCCCAGGCTATCACCCTGGAAATGCGTGGACTTTCCTCCCTTCCCTATATTGACCCCTTGGTGAATCAGTTCAATTCTACAATGTCCCCAACAACTAGATGCCTCGATCTCTTGTCCTATTACCAAATAAGGATTGCCAAACCCAAGCCTTGGATTACTCCCATCATGTGTTGCCTTCAGTTCTATTCACCTGCCACTGAATGGAGCTAGAGAAAATCATGAAATCATGCTGACTAAATCCACTGTTAATTTTTATTACATAATCTCAATTGGATCCTCAGCACTCTTTAATCAATTCACTCTTTTACTCACCACAGTGGCTACTCCAGTCTTTCTCATCTTTCCTCAAGTTTCCCATAGCATTACCTCTCCCCCTCCTTACCTCTTATTTCAGTGGAAAAATTAAGGCCATTTTTTGAAGGCTCCTTCTTTCCCCTTTCTCCTCATTTAACATCCCTCTGACATCATACTGTCCTATCATGTCCTTTTTCACTTTAGTCTGATGAAATAGTCCTTCTTTTTGCTAAGGCCAATATCATCTTCTCAAAAAAATTACAACCACTCTCATGTTCACACTTTCTTTAATCTCTTTCTTACTTGGGGGCTACAAACAAATCCATATCTCTTCTACCCTTAAATTAACACTTTCTTGATTCTACTTTCCCTGAAAGCTAGGAGAAGCTTGATGGGGACGCGGCTAAAGCCTGGGTCTGATTTCAGGAAGACCTGAGTTCAAACCTGGCCTTAGACCCTTTCTGTGTGACCCTGGGCAAGTCATTTAACTTCTCTTTGCCTCAGTTTCCTCATATGTAAAATGAGGATAATAATAATTCCCACCTCTAAGAGTTATTTTGAAGATCAAATGAGATAGTAATTATAAAGCACTTAGCACAGTGCTTGGAAAAATATACTAAGCACTATATAAATGTTAGCTATTATTATTTACATGCCTATCAGAACCTGGTACATAGTAAATGTGATATAAATATTATTGTAGTAGTAGTAGTAGCAGCAGCCGTTACTTTGCTATAGCTTTTTGTCTCTTCTTGGCTAAACTGCTTGAAAAATTAATCTATTCTCAATACCTTCATTTGTCTTTTCCTTCACTTCTTTTTTTGTTTTGTTTTGTTTTTTGGAGGGGCAATGAGGATTGAGTGACTTGCCCAGGGTCACGCAGCTAGTAACTGTCAAGTGTCTGAGGCTGGATTTGAACTCAGGTACTCCTGAATCCAAGGCCAGTGCTTTATCCATTGTGCCACCTAGCTACCCCCCTTTTCCTTCACTTCTAAGCCCTTTGCAATCTTCTTTCTGAACTCATCATTCAACTGGAATTGCTTATCTAAACTCTCAGATGAGTCTCCTGTCCTGGGTAAGACTACATATTCCCATTAAGATCCTAGAGGCATCCCTGAGGAGTTAGGGGTTATTCTCTAATTCCTCTTTGAATCAAATTTCTCTAATTAAAGTCTGGTATAAAAGCTATGTTGGGAATAGTTTATTACATAGCAACAAGAACTATTTCACAATAGATAAATGTCCGAAAGATGTGAACAGACAATTTTTTGAAGAAAGAATGACTAAACCTTCAAATCACTAATAATAAGAACAATATAACTTAAAAGAATGCTGAAATTCTACCTCTACTTTTGTAAAATGGCAAAATTTAAAAAAATGAAAGTTTAGGGGAAATCAAGACACTAATGCATGGTTAATGGAACTATGAATTGGCTTAACCATTTTGGAATACAATTTGTAACTATAGCCCCAAAATTACTAAACTGTGTGTACCCTTTGACCTGGCAATATCACTGTTAAGCATATATGCTCCCCAAAAGGAAACAGAGAAAAAATTACACACATGTACAAATATATTCATTGCAGAACTTTCAGGGCAAAAAGTAGACATTGCCACATCCTGTTGGTTTGAGAAGAGATTTATTCAAAATCCAGTAAGTAACAAATGCTGTTTTTGCTACCTTTACCTTCACAGGGCACATCATTTTAATCAGAATATGGCAACTCTCAGGGAAGTTGTTGTCACTCTGAGAATTGACACATCCTCTAGATTTTCCTTGGATACAGTTGAAGTTGAATACAGACTGTTGGATTCTTTTTTCATTTTGTTTTGTTTTGTTTTGTTTTTGCAGGGCAATGGGGGTTAACTGACTTGCCCAGGGTCACACAGCTAGTGTCAAGTGTCTGAGACCAGATTTGAACTCAGGTACTCCTGAATCCAGGGCCAGTGCTTTATCCACTGTGACACCTAGCTGCCCCCAGACTGTTGGATTCTTGATGTTTGTCCATTCTTTTTTCCTGGAGCATAACATTTAGATTTTAAAAAGTAGGTAAAGATCTTCTTTCTTTTCCTAGCTACAGCACAGTCCAGCTCTTAAACTATGGAAGTACACTGGAAATGGGGATGGCATGTAGGTGTTTATGATGAAGAGGAAAATGGAAAAAGAATGCAGTTGAGTGGGGAAAAGTGAATAGAGATCTAGTAGGGGTAGGAAAAGGTTAAAAATAAAATAGGGGAATGGGAAAGGCAATAAAGGGAGATTGAGTGGAAAAGATATTATAGTGCTGTTACCTGGCCTTCACATGCACATGACTGTCCATCTTTTGGCAGCATTCTTGATTTCAAATAGAGGGTTAAAGAGAGAGACAAAAATGATTTTATTTCTTAAATACTTCCTCCTGTGAAAAATGCCCATAACTCTTAGCAACCAAGCTTTCTTCATCATAGAGTGAATTTCCAATTCACACACACACACACACACACACACACACACAGAGACTATTCATGGTTTTCTTTCATAGTTAGTCTTGAGAGGATAATGGTATGGTCATTGGAGGTGTATATCACTATGGATAATTTGACGATACTAGAATCTCTCACTGCTCTTTATGCCAACTACAGGGTAGGCCAAAAATCACAATGTTTTAATAACTTTTAAAAATTATTTTTTCCTTATTTTTGCCATTTATGAGATTTGATTTTTCACACATAATGTAAATTCATTTCCTATATGTACTATATATTATGCTATGGCATTGTAAATTAAAAACAAAAAGTAAAGGAGTTATTAAATAATGAAACTCCTTTGTGACTTTTTATCCACCCTGTAATTGTCTTTCATATGAAAGTTTCAGGTTCCACATAGATTTTGGTCCTATCAGTTTCAAGGCAGTCAGGAATGAACATAGTCTATTAAAAGAGGTGGCTCTTATCCTCCTAATCTGTTTGTTTTATTTACTTATCTGTTTTTCTATTTATTTATTTGGTTGGTTGGTTTTTCCTTCCTTTGTTCATTCATCCATTCATTTTCGCTGGAAGGCCCAGAATTTAAATGTCTGACACAGGACATTATCCATCATTGATTGTTCTGAGACTATAAAGTCTGTCCCCAGCTGTCACATCTTAGCAGCCAGGGATTGCAAAACACGGTTGCCAGTGTCCTTCAGAGCCCCCACCTTCAAACATTTCTGCTTCTATATGTTTCATGTACTCAAACATATTTCTTAAAGAAAAATCACTAAGCAAACTCTAATTCTGTTAAAAGTATTATTGGCTTAAAAAGGTATTCTGTGATACCTTAAGACATTCTTTCCACTATTTTTTTTTCAATCTGTCTTTTGCATTGCAGTGTAGGACACAAAATTAAGGGTGATTTCTCTGTCTACAAAATGTATCTCTGGTGTACTGGAAACCTGTGGTGATGAGCTTTTGAAACATCCCAGATCTTCTTAGTGGACCTTGGCTCTGCCCTACATCTTCTTTGGCTCAGGTCATTGACTGCATAACTTTCACCATCTGGGACAGTGACGGGGTGACAGCTGTCTGTTGAGAGAAAAGAAAGCAGGCTTTCCACTTGAATGATAAGTCTAATCTAGTTTCTTTGAAGTTTCCCTTGCCACTCAGACATGCACACTTAGTTACAGGTCAGTGACACCATCTTAGCTGAACTTTTTAACCAACACTGGGTTTGAATTAGCTAAACATTTTGTGGTGATACATATGCACTTCTTGTTTGGTGTGTTGATGGAAGGTGAAATAGAAGCACATTTTCAGGTAGTTTAGACTTTGATGTTTGTGCTTATGAAGTCATAATGCATATGGGATTAATAAGGGATTAATGTTTTCAATAGTAAAGAAAAATGAGTAAAATCATAAATCAGAGTTCAGATTACCCTTCTAGTATCTCAAATATAAGTGTTAGCTTAGGCAAGCTACTGTCCCTTGAAGACAGTATTGGGCGAATTATTGGGGGGGGGGTTGAAATTGATTACACTATTTTTAAAATGTTAACGTTAGTATAAATTTCATGGAAATTCTAGGACATATTTGTTTACTGACATCCACTGAAGGCTTTAACTAAGGCAGAATTAATTTTTAAGTGGTTATATTTCACAAAAGAAGCATGTGTCAGACCCAAAATTATGAATTTACCTAATTGTTCTTCTTGATTCATGTATGTTATTGTTCAGTCCAATATGATGGGCATCTATTATAACAATATGCATTCGTTATATATTAAAAATATGATTTTCTGCTTCGTCCTCCTAACAATCCTGTGAGGGAAAAGAAATGTGCTTCACTTATAATTCTTTTATGAAAGATAACTTGTTAATTGAAGGTAAGACCTTATTTGAGGGAATGTCAATGATAAATGACTTAAGTGTCTACTTTTCCATCTCTAAAGTGTGTGTGTTTGTGTGAAAATAAGCGATATTCACATCAAAGCCTTCCTGGATGAAAGGATGAAATATGAGCAATCAGGCTTTCATAAACAATCTTCCACAGCAGACTCCATAATCTAGTTTCTATCATCCATTTGACTGAAAGGTAAAGAGAATACACAATCCCATTTTAGAGGCACCTTGGTGATGTAGTAGATGGAGCATTTAGTCTGGAATCAGAAAACCAAAGTTCAAATCCAGCTTCAGATACTTACCATGTGGCCCTGAGTGAGCCACTAAACTTCTCTTTGCCTCAGTTTCGTCATTTGCAAAATGGGGATGAGGATAATAGCACCTACCTCCTAGTTTGTTTCACTTTATCTTAGACTAGATAATATTTGTAGTATCATAGGGTCTGCCATATAGTAGGTTCTTAATAAATGTTTGTTTACTTATTTTCTGTTTATTGTTAATTGTATAAAATAGTATTTGGTTTATAGAACAATATGCTGCTGTAAAGGCTGTCCTCCACTAAAGAGGACACTCATTCCACTCATATGTCAAAATAATTTAGGACTCTTTAAAAGATGTGATTTTTCAGTGACCATCTTATTATCTTCAAATGAGGCATAAATGATGAATATGTAGGATCATTAAAAGTGTTTTTTATTTGTCCAAGGCAGAGTGCAAGTGGGACAAGCAGGACTTTTACGTGGTGAGGTCTTCTAGGTGTTGCTATATGTGATTGATGTTTTACTGATTACATTCATTCCCTGCAGATGGCAGAGCTTTTTAAATGAGATCTGTAATCATTTAAAAGACTTTGGACTTATTATGCATACAGGGAAAGCCAAGTAAATGAAAAATGACTATTGTCCAGACAATGATGTTCCACTGAATGGACAAACCATGGAACTTCCCCCATCAGACCAAGTTGCTTGACATTGCTAGACATTGAATGAGTAACAGGCTGAGAATAGATTGGAAAAAAGGCTTTGGTGATATCGTGCAGTGATTTAATTACTCCAAATTTCTCTCCTCAGTCAAAGATCATGTTTTTAACATTAGTCATCTTCTGGGGATGCCACAGTCTCTGAGAAACAAAATGTGTTGGTTAAATAAGCGAAATAGAAAGGTGCATGGTGGTTATGACTAGACAGCATATAGACATCCCACTATAAAGGATATCTGTAGAGAGGTATATTACTGAAAAATAAGTGTGACTGATCAGACCATAAGAGCTATGGATAATTGATGGAGAGCTCACATACTCTACTGGCATCCACATATTTCCTAGAGATTTAGAGAAAAGTCCCCAGTAGTTGGATCCTTTGTGGAGAATATATGGGAGGCTACTGAGAAGAATTGTAAAACATGACAAGACATGGCTAAGTTATGACCTAGAAAGTATAGCCACATTATTAAAATCAGAATTACATTAAAACTCTAATACTGGTACCAGTACTTGAAAGTATTGACTGGTACCCTTCTATGAAATTTCTTCACTAACATAATTTTTGGTTTTATTGGGGCAAAGGGTTAAATAAAACTGAAAAACATTTTCATCTAGTCATAGCCACTAACCTGATTCTAAGCAGAAAATACTACCTATGGTAGGCAAATGAAGGATAATCAGAAATAGAGATCCTTAGTTTGCAAATTTATTAATTATGCTTCATTGATTTAAACATAGCTACATCATTCTCCTCCATAAAACCTTAGAGACCAGCTAGTCATTACATTAAGAAAACTGAAGCCCAGAGATTTTAAGTTACTTGCCCAAGCTCAAACATGTAGCAAATGGGAAAGTTGGGATTCAAATGAACATGCTTTGATTCCAAATCAAGCATGCATTCCATACATTGTGTCTGCTATTTGTTCTGCATGTGAATAACTGTCTGTTAACTCCAACTAGGAAAATTATCTTCACAGGACATTAGGAGAATTGGGGTCTAGCTATGTGATGATATTCCTTTATTCCCCTGCCAGCTAGTGGAATAGTGTTTGGTAAGGTGACATCAGTGCAGTGAAGAGGAGAGATTAGATAGGTATCCTTTCTGTCACCAAAATGGAGCTCTAAAAGACACTGCATTGATTTTCCTTTCTTCTGGAAAACAAGAAAAAATGCAAGTCTTTTGCCCTTCCCATCCTACTTGAGGGTAACTGACTGTTTTGGATCATTCAGCTTTTCTCAGTGTGAAGAATGTCTTTCCTTAATCATCCTCATTCTTTATTTGAAAACTTATCAGGATTAAATCCCAGCAGAATGCGGAACAAATATTAATGCATCGTAAAAGAGTTGATGTTCTACCTTACTCTGAGCGCTCTCTGACCATCAAATACTTAAAGTAAAATTCATATGATTTCACCGAGTACAGATATTAAATTGGCTCCTAAGCGCTGACATTGATCAATGTTTTTTTTTTTTTTTTCTAACACAGGAAAATTGGAGGGAGGGAAAACTATTTCCTTTGCAGGCCAGTATAACTCCTCCCTTATATCATTCGCTGAATATTGGACTCTCGCCATAGCCACCATGCTCTCAATTACTTCTGCTCCTTGGGATGAATTGTACTGCCCAGGGGCACAATTTATAGGCCCTAAGTCTCACAGAGCAAGTTCCACAAAAAAAAAAAAAAGAAGAAAGAAACCAAGAGAGAGAGACAGAGAGAGAGAGAGAGAGAGAGAGAGAGAGAGAGAGAGAGAGAGAGAGAGAGAGAGACTGAGGAAGACACCAGTGAACACAGAAAATACAATCTATTGATGCTTAAAGATTTTTTTTTGATGTCACAGTGTTTCTCATTATACCCATTTGACCTCCTTCCACACACATTAATTGAACCTTTCCTTGTAAAAAAAAAAAAAGCTAAGTAAAACTAACCAAGAAAAACATTATTGTCTCACAAGTGAGACAAACCTAGAACCTTCCACCTAGAGGAAGAAAGACCAGCTTAAAATTAATCTAAATTCAGCTGACTTTTAATGTGTTTTTTTGTTGTTACATTACTGTATTGTGTGTACTATTTCCTTTTTCTAATTACCACAGTTCTAATTATTTCAGTTCATAAAATTCTTCCCATGTTTCTTTGATTTCTCATATTTATCATTTTGGGGGTACAATAAAAATGATAGCTGGTATTGATGTAGCTTTTTAAGGTATGTAAAACACTTTTTGTATGGTAACTTATTGGAACCTAACAACCACCCTGTGATGTAGGTATTATTGTCTTCATTTTATAGATGAAGAAACTGATACACAGGGAATTTGAATGACTTTCTCAGGGTCACATAGCTAGTAAATGTCTGAGGCAGGATTTGAATTCATACCTTTCTGCCTTCAAGTTCTGCACCCTATTAAGCCACCTAGCTTCTTCTAATGTACCGCAATTTATTCAGTCATTTCCCAATCAATTGGTACCCATGTTTCATTTTTTTCTCTCTTCTTTTTTTGGTAAAATGTTTTGTATGTATGGAAACTTTAGTTCTGACTTTGATTGCCTTGAGGTCAATAGTTTGTTTTATTATTATTGCGTTATTATTATAACTCCAAATTAGTTTTCAGAAAGTTTAGACCAATTCATTGATCCATTATCTTTCCACACTGATTCTGCAGAGATCTGTGGGGTATAGGTATACCCAAAGTTGGGGAAACATCCCTTCCTCAAAGTCATTATAATACCTAAACAAATAGAACTCTCCTCACCAAACTGAGCTTTCCTCAGGGCATCTATTAACTATCTAGCCTATGGATTGTCTCCAGCATTCAAAAGTATTCCAAAGTCTCTACTATCCTATTAAAAGTACAATATTAGTATCTAAGCACTTGAATCTTGGATCTTGAATCATAGCATCCTGGGGCTAGAATAATTTCCATCCTTGTTAGCAGTGATTGTGACCTGGTGGATTAAGAGCCAGCCTTGGGGTCATGAAGACCTAGGTTCAAATCCTGCTTGTCATGAATACTACTTATGTAACTTTGGACTCTCTTGGTATTCCAAATTATTCTCTATAACTATAATTTATAGATGAATTACAGATCTGCTTTGGTAAAAAGGAGTTTCCACACTGAGAAAGCCCTATGGTCAATCCACTGGCAAAAGATGGGAGTAGAGATCTTTCTGTCTAAACTTCACCCATCTTTCAAGGCCTATCTCAACTCCTATTCCCTCCATGAACCCTTTTCTAGACTAACTCAGCCTCAGTGATCTTTTTCTTCTCTGAATTCTCAATGGATGTAATTGCCTTAATCACTTATTTGGTTCTTAATGCATTACTACCTTGTCACATGTGTTTGTCTTCTTATCTCAAATAGATTCCCTAAGCTCCTAGAGGTCTGGGACAACTTCCTAGGTTTTTGTTTTTTGTTATCCTTCATGATTATTTTAACAATAAAGTATGACGAAATCATTGATGAATAACCTATTGTATGTGGTGCTGTGCTAATTTGTGTGGTGACATTGAAGTGCCAAGATTCTTCTTCCACCAGCAAACCTCAAGAGATAATTCAAATAGAGGTGGAACAGGGAAGGATTCACAGAAATATAGCACCTGGGAGATACCTCTCTCATATGTGCAACCACCAAGATACCTACATCAAATTCAGTGTACTCTTTGGGACAATATATTCTAAAACTTTTTTAAAATTCTGATTAAGATTATGTCTTTCTCTTTCTATCCTTATGTTTGGGTAGAAATCAAAGACTTATGTTTTAGACAACTATATAATTTAGGGTTAAATCCTCCCAGATCTTCCCAAGATCATCTCCGGTTTAGCACACAAGTAAATTTGAGCCAGAACAAAAATTAAGCCAAGGGGGCAAGGTGATTATTCTTCATGCACCTAGCCCACATTCCTTTTTAATGCTTACATTATAAAAATTTACTGACTGGCAAATCTTGATTGTTTTCGTGCTGGTTTGAAGCCAGTGAAAACTCTCCTCACAGAGAAAATGGTCTCAGGAGGATTAGTAACCAGCAGTGGTCTATTGAAGAAGCTGTCCTCAGAGAGCTCTCTGTCTGGTATATTGGACATCTGAATTCTCAGTACCTACAAAAGATCAACTCAAACGTACGTAGAAGTCATTTTTTGAAAGAGATATGAAAACAACCCTGCCCTTCTATTCTGAAAGTCTCTTATTGAGATGATTACTAAAGAACATAGCTTAAAGGGACAATTACACAAGAGTTCTGAAGAAAGTGAGTAGGGAAAAAGGGTAAGTAAGTATGTAGATGTTGGAAGAGCAGGAAGAGCCTCAACATTTGAAAGTGTCCAAAACATTTTGCCAAGTGAAGAAACAGACAAACTCAACTCAGAGCCTATTTCTAGATTTTCTGATTTATAATCCAGTGTTTATTCTACTTTATTGTACTGCAAAATAGATGTAACAATAGCTTACATTTATACAGTGTTTTACAGAAAGTCCTTTACGACAGCAACCCTGTGATATTATATATACATATGTGTATTATATATTGATGTACATGCACACACACATATACATATAAAATTTGCATTTTACAAATGAGAACACTGAAACTTAAAGATGTTAAGTGATGTACCCAGGTTCACACAGCTACAAAGTGGCATAGGTGTACTTTCAACCAAGTTTTCTGATTCCAAGTCCTACAGCACACTTTCAACAACCTTTACTACCTGTTTCCTTTATTAGGCACATCCTCAACTAAAGAAGTAAGTCAACATCTTTTGGGTAGTATGTTATCTATTTAGTAAAAGACTTCTTTCAGAAAACCAAAGATGGTTTATTTTTACCATCTTATGAGGTCAGACCCATGATAGATTAAATACTAAAAACAAATTTATAATTTTTTTTTTGGTGGGAGGGAATCTAGGCCTGTGATTTCATTAGCACAGGAAATAGTACCCACTATGTCCATGATGCTTCTCTGATCTATAAGTGCATAAATAAAAAAGTTAAATATTAAAATCCCAGGTAATAACTGTGAGTTACTTCCTCTTAATCCTTGTTTGATAAACCGACTATATAAATGATCACACCCAGTGTCCTAATGAACTACTCACCAACAATCACCATTCTAGAAAAACAATTATTTAGGCAGTTAAATAAATAAAAAAGCATGTAGTAGTTTTTCAAATTAAATCATGACAGCCTTGGGCAGCACAAAAGCAGTAAGCACTATGATTCATATGGGCAAATTTAAATTGATAAAAGAAAAAGAAACTTTCTCAGAACTCACAGAATTAAAGGTAGAAAGGACCTCAGAGGTCAAGTTCAACCAAAATACCGATCAGAATTCCCTCAAGGAGATTTACTTTCAGTTAAGCAATGTGAAAAAGAAAATGGAGACATTACCTAGATAACTCAGTTCAAAAAAGAAAAAGAAGGAAATAAAGAAAAAGAAAACATTTATATTTCTGGCTATCATTTTATTATTATTTTTTAAATCTGGCTATCATTTTAGACATTAATTAGACATCTAATCAAAATAAAAGTGGTAAGCTTTTTATTTTTTTACTTACTAAATAATAATTAGTTAACCTAATTCTCTATTCCCTTTTCATGAAGAGGTAGAAACAACTTAAGTATTCATAAGTGTTTGCAGGTGTGTTGCAAATTTCAATTTTACTTAATTCTACATGTTTTACAATTCTTTGGTATATTAGGACATCCCTCTCCATTGGTGTTGTCAGTTGTCATTATTTAATACACAGGTCTACACTGGAATCTTTAGTTACTCTGGCTCAACACTTAGGTTTTCTTTCAGTCTCCTGAGTTTCTCCTGTCCCGCCGCCCCCCCCCCCCCCGGGGCTCTAGTTAAGTCTGGTACATGTTTCTCTCCGGTAAAAGTAAGTAAATTCCACCATTTTTTCCCTGGAAAATGAGCCCCAAATCAGAAGAAGGGTTATTTTGTTGCTAATGAATTCTAACAGGCTATTGTAAACATCTGTGTTTTTCATCCTCACCTGAATTGGCTGGTTAATTAAACTACATGTTTGTAAATGGGTATCTTCTCTGCTGGCCTTTAAAAAAAACCCACCTACTTCTTTGACTGCAAGTAGTTGATCTATTCTTTTTTTTTTTCAGCAACAAACATTTATTTTATTTTCCAGTTACATGTAAGGGTAGTTTTCAACATTCATTTTCATAAGATTTAGAGTTCCAAAATTTTCTCCCTCCCTCCCTCCCTTTCCTCCCCCCTCCACAAGATCGCAATCAGGTTATATATGTACAAAGTTGATCTATTCAATAGTAAAGTCATCTCATAAGGCTTTTCAGACATTCCATTTAGAAAGATAAAGAAATATCCATTCTTTAATTCTAGGTAGTCGGTAGCATTTGTTATTTTCATTATTTTATTATATTTTATTATTTTAAAATTTATCTTTAGTAGAAGTTTTGTATATTTTCAGTTTTTCCTCATTCATACTGAACTACTGAAATCCCTGAGGACTGTTGTTTGTCCTTCATCCCCAAAGAGGACTATGAGGACATCAGTATTATGTTATGACTTGCTGTGAATTGGATTTAAGTGAGGGAAAGCTGTGCAAGGTCACCAACCTCACTGTCTCCTTCAGAGCCATCTGGGTCCAGTGGCAAAATATATATCTCAGGAAGACTGGAGATGGCCCTGGTTGTTCAAGGCAATTGGTGTTATATGACTTGCCCAGGGTCACATAGCTAGTAAATGTCTGAGGTGAGATTTGAACTCAGGCCATCCCAACTTCAGGGCTAGTGTTCTATCCACTATACCACCTAGCTGTCCTAGTCCCTGAGGATAACCTTTTCCTCAGTTGGTATTTTTGCTCATAGATGGTCATAAAATATAGTTAATCCTACAGCCAGACCCTGACAAGCAATTTTTTCAATTAGTGCTTGTCCAGCATAAGATGACACATCACTACAAAGTCAAGAAACTGGAGAATATTGGAGAAAAGGTGGAGGAAATTGGGGATCTGCAGAGAATTTCTATCATAGTGAAACTGAATCAATTTCCTTATCTTATGTAAATCCTATGCAAATCATATGAATTATTTTTAGATGCCTTTAGACACTTAACAAATGGATTGTAGTGTTGTAAGGAAATATGAACTGAGACATTTCAATGAGGAAATAAAATTCATAAAAGCATGGAATTCTAAAAGAAGGATCAAAACTGGAATTAAAACACAGAACCCCTATTTCCAATTTTAGTAGCTTTCCCATTATATCAAAGACTAACCATAAGCACATTCTAAGGTGTTCGGCAGACCTAGACCTGAAAGTTAGAAACCCTGGATCTCCCAAAGGTGGAAGAAGGCTCTGACACTAGTTTAAGAAGGTCATTTAAATAAAAGAAAGGGGACCATCATGAGAACATACATAAGTATAGAAAAGAAAATTAAAGTTTGATTTTTTTTCCTCCCTTTCCTCTCATAATGAATGCAGTCTACCTTACTACTTTTAGTTTTAGATTGTGAGAACTGTTGCTTGCACATGACACCATCTCCCCAGACTCTGAATCTTTTTACTGGTTTTCCCCCATGCTTTGGAAAACTCCACAATCTCCACTTCCTAACTTCTCTGACTTCTTTAGCTAGTCTCACCTTTTTGAAGAAGGCTTTCCCAGGCCATAATCTGAATGTCTTCCCTATAAGATTATCCCTAATTTATTACACATATAAATATATACCGTTTTCTCATCTGGAAAATGAGCTGGAAAAGGGAATGGCAAATCACTCCAGTATTTTTGCCATGAAAACACCAAATAGGGTCACAAAGTGTTGGACATGACTGAAATGACTGAAGAACAACAATAGCAAATACACACATATTGTCTGAATATAGTTCTTCAGAGTCCTTTTTGAGCACTTCTATAGCCTCAGACCAATTCATATTTTTCTTGGAAGATTTATGCAGGAGCCCTTATGTTGCCATCATCTTCTGAGGGTACATCTTGATCTTCCTTGTCACCAAAGAAACTTTCTATGGTCTGCATCTTTCTCTGTGCTCATCTTGCCTGTCTTTGACTTTACTTTGAACTCTTTCTTAAAGTGGGACACTGCTTCCAGGATGTACTATCCCAGGCTTCAGGGAGTCTAAAGTGGTATGATTTAAGGAGGGACAGGTTCTTCACTCACCTGACCTGTTCTCTGATCTGTAGACAACCCCAGGCCAACTTGCTAATTAACCAGACAGCAAAACTTTGCGTGCTGTGGTTGTTCCAACACAGTTCTTTACATGTTGCCTATCCAAGTGAACTGTGAACTTGAGAACAGGGGCTGTTTTTGCCATTCTTTGTATCCCAAATTCCTGATACATAATAATCAGTTTAAAAAAAAATTTTACTTGGCTAACTGACTGAATGAGAGGGAGGGGTTATCTTGGGCCTACAGTATAAGAGGATAGTTTACACAATGACATTAAATAGTTAAATTAGACATTTTTAGAACCTTTTAAGATATGGCAATATATTACTATTCCCCAAGAGCAGATTATACTTTCTGATGCATATTATTTGGGACATGAGGAACATACTGGAATTTTAATGTAACTGTCTCATTGTATAACATTCTCTCAAAGTCCTGAACTCTGAAATTCTCAGATAGCAGCACCATATTGTGTTGGTCAATAGAGCCAAAGTAAATCATTCAGTATAACTTGCTGTGACCAAAGGATGTTAGACTAATTCCAATTTTAGAGGTGTCAGTGGGATGTGTACTTGCTTCAAACAAAGGGACTTGGGTCAACACTGTATTTCCTTTAGAAGGATCTTAAAAGGTTCTTGTGATACTTCTAACCTGCTCATATCCCTGCTTCTCTTTTTTTCCTACCCCCATCTGGTTTCATTGATTCTACCATACATATGCAACCCTTTGTTCATTCTATTTTTATAATTTCTTTCACACTTCTCTGTCTGCTTGGATCAGTGTCCCCTTTGAGATATTCTGGGAAACTTATTATTCCAATGGAGATCACTTCAAAAGAGATCAAAGATCAGGACTTAGCATATTGCCTGGTGCACAGTAGGCACTTAATCAATATGATAGCTTAGCAAATGTGAAAAGGGAAAGGGTGAGCTAGAAGTGCTTTTTCTTTACTATCTCCACCCTCCAAAACTAGGTCTAGGGGTTTTTGTCTCTATTGTATAGTGACCATAGAATTGTCACTAGTGTAAAAGTCATGATTTCTGCAAAATATTTTCAGATTTTGTTTTTTACAAAGGTCATGTTTAACCACAATGCCTTTCCTCAAAATAAACCACTTCTGGACAATCTGGGAATATCATTTGCCATTCAGGAAAGGTTAGTTCTGGGTCCCTGGCCTGAACAAGGTGTAGAAGCTATTTTAGCAAAAGTGTTTATGGTGTCTTGGAGAAGATGTACTCATTTATGAAAATATGTTTCTTAATTGATCTTCTTTTCTCCTTAGTTTACCATTTATCTTTCATTATTTTTGCTTCAGTATTTCAAGGATCTGTGATTTTGTGTTTTGGGTACTTCGTTTATTAATGCAAATGATATACCCTCTGTGTGAGTTTCTGTGGCTGAAAAATTCATTTCCCTGTGGCAAATCTGATAGTAAACATTTTTGAAATTAATTAATTTCATCCTCAGATGACAAGCATACATCTCATTCTAAGGCCTATACTCAGTCTTCCCAAGATGGTAGGCTTTGCCAGAGCTTGGGCTCTTGGACTGATTTTTTTTTTTAGAGCCTGGATAAATAATTGAAAAGAGGAATTTCTTATATTATCCTACTTGTATCATGTCCTATATTTAGGAATAATTGCCCTTTAAATGACTGATCTTATGGTAAACTAGTTGTCACACCAGAAAACAAAGAAATAGCCCACTCATAATACTTAAGTACCCTAATTAACTTTTTTGAAGAGTAGTCTGTATAACCAGCAGGTGTCTTGCTAGGCTGGAGATGAGGTGATATGTTTCCTTGAGTCTGGTTCTCAGGTTAGGTCTCCAGTAGCTCTCTGGGTAGTTCAGAGGCCTGCAGTTTCAGATCATTGATGGAAACTCTTGAAATGACTCTTTAGTGTTGCAGTACCAACAAGATGACTCATGGGTCTGTCAACACCCAGATGTATTGATGGCAACACAGATCATATATCAGTACCAAAGATGGCTCACCAGATTTCTTTTTGTATAGAGGAAAGTCCTCTCTCTTACAGTTGCCATTGATACTTTAGTTCTTGGGTAGTAGGAATTCTAGCTAAGTAATTTCCTAGATGGGATGGTGACTATAGAATATTGAATGTTTATTTTTCTTATCTCAGCTCAGGGTGTAGACATCTTTTATCTCAAATCCCATGAATGAAGGTGTTTTTAAAAAATCAATTCATGTGGGAAAATGGGCATTGTCTATGAAATCAAGATTTTGGAAATAGCTGGAGATCATCTCAGCAGTTTGAGTGTAAGGCAAAATTTTAGAAAGCACTGAATCCTACAGTTAAGCAGAAAAATTAAAAAAAACAATCAGTATGAACATAAGTATTCTAAAGAATTTCATGTTTTGTCTCTAAATATCTTGAACATTGCCAAGGGAAAAAGCTTTGAATCATGTACTTTGGTGAAAAGACAGGAGTGGCTTTTGCGCAAGAAGTTTGCACTTTCCTCTGATATATTTTCTATCAAGCAAAATCAATTCATTCACAATAGAAGGACTCTATCTATGTTTATACAAATCTAAAATAACAAGCATATCCTTGAATTCATTATAGCAAAGGATATAGCAACTACACACTAGACATGATGGAATGTATTGTTTCACTTACTATTTAGCTGGTCCTAACATGGCTCCACTAGCATAGCTTTTAAGAACCCAGCCTAACACTTCCATGCTATGATAAAGAATGAAAAAGGACTTTGGCATTACTCTACTTGTAGTAATTCATACTTCTATGATGCTTTACACAATACAGATTGCTTTAATCAAAACAACCTTATGAGGTAACTAATTGAAAGGACTATTATCCCCCTTTTTAAAGATTGAGAAACTGAGGCTCAACGACATTAAGTGGCCCATATCTAGCTTTTTTAATCTATAACTAATACAGTTTCTATTACACTACCCAGCAGCTCACTTTAATTTGTGCTTCTCATATTTTATGTTTTTTTCCTATTTCCTTTTCCTCAACCTTCCCTCCACATTACACTTAACAAAACATTTCTCTTTCCCTAGACTTCTGATCCATCTTCCTTTGTACTTGACACCCTTTAGTGCAAAGAAATCTATCTAATGTTATCATCTTATGAATTTCCCTTCTCTCCTGTTCTCTATTTTTTTCTCCTGATAATTTTTAGTTAGATTCCTGGAGAGAAGTTCTTATGAATATGCATCAGTTTGCTTTCCTTTTCATAAAAGTAAACTGCATTAGAGTATAAAACAGTTTTCTAGGGTTTGTAAAAATCACACTTAACAGCAAATAACCTTTTCTGTTTAAAAATAAAACCTAGAAAGCATCTGAAATTAATGGGGGATCAGGAGAAAAGAAGGTTGGGATGATAGAAATGGGAGGTTTTATCCCTGTCATCAGTATCTGAAGGAAAAATAGGATGGTCTGAGTAATCCAGCCCCATAGCTCCATTCACTTCCTGGGAGTCAAGATAGCTAAGGGCTTCCAGGAACCATAGCACTGATACCAGCCAGTCTTTTTAGGCTGTAGTACTGTCTTCCCCTCTAACTCTAATCTTTCTCCCTTTCCCTCCTCCCCCAGGACCTCTTCCTTTTTTTTTTTTTAATTTTATTTTTTGTCAGGCCAATGAGGGTAAAGTGATTTGCCCAGGGTCACACGGCTAGTAAGTGTCAAGGGTCTGAGGCCAGATTTGAACTAGGTCTTCCTGAATCCAGGGCCAGTGTTTCATCCACTGTACCACCTAGCTGCCCCCACCACCACCTCTTGCTTTGTACATCTAGTAATTCAATAAATATCTGTTGAGTTGAATGTGAAAGGCATTTTGCTGAATCCAAGCATCATGTGTTACATGGTTTCAGTATTAGTGAAAAATGCTGCTTGAGACCCCATCTTAGGCCAGCTCTAACAATAGATAGGGTAGGAACCACAAATCAAACAGAACAATATTTACTTAGACCAGAATAGCAAGGTAAATAGTCAGAAAATAATGAAATAAGAATCATCCTCAGCCCTCAAATTCAAATGGAATATCCCAAAGACTCATATAGCAGTGAGGGAAGGAAATCAGTCCTGGACATTTGTTCCCTTCATTCTCAAGAGGTGAAGAAGGGTTTTGGCTTCCAGGAAGTTGGCCTTGAGTTCAGGATGGAAGAATTTCTTCTTCCTGAATTCTCATGGCTCTCCTTCCTGACAATTGTTTTAATTTACAATTTCTTGGGCTCCAATTCCAGTTGTTCCTTCCAGGAACTTTGTTGATGCTTTCACTGTTCTCTACCTTCACAGCTGTCATCAGCTAAATTTCTGCTCTCGGCTCCTGCTCTCCACTTCCAAAGCTGCCATTTTCTGCTTCTCCACTACATTGCTGTCCTTAACGATCAAGAAACTAAAGCTCTAGCTTATTGCTCTTGCTGCTATTACTTCGGGGAAATGTCTTTGCTCTCCTGGTGTGAGGCTCTCTGTGCTTAATGCTTTATGGCTAGTCAACAAATAAGATCATAGGTCTAGAGCTGGAAGGGACCTCAGGAGCCATCTAAAACCCAACCCCCTCATCACAGTTCTTGCTCGCTCAAAGAGCTGCTCAGGTTTGTTTGTTTTTCCTAGCCCCATTCAACAAAAAATGTTCCTCTGTCATTACTTCTACCTGAACTAAATGAATTCGTTCCTGTTACCTCTTCCTCACATCAGGGTTCAGGTAGGGTGTCTCTCTACTACTCTCCCACCTCCCACCCCCAAACACACACACACACACACACACACACACACACACACACACACTTAACAGTTTTCTGAGTTGTTCTGTACCTGGGAATAGTTCCATGTATTTTTACTTCCAATAACTTCACGTGGTAAATATAACTCAGCCAAAGAAATTGTCTTGAAGCTTCATTAAACCTCAAGAAGGCATTATAAACACTGGAGAAGGGAGGAAAGGGGAAAAGAATAAGTGTTTATTAAGCACTTTACAAACATCTCATTTTATCTTCACAACTTCCCTGTGAGGTGGGACATGTCCCCCTTTCATTTCAGTTGTTTTTCAGTCATAGCTGACTCTTTTTGACCTGGTGTGGGGTTTTCTTGGAAATGATACTGGAGTGGTTTGCCATTTACTTCTCCAGCTCATTTTATCGATGAGGAAACTGAGGCAAACAGGGTTAAGTGAATTGCCCAGGGTCATGGAGTTAGGAAGTGTCTGAAGCCAGATTTAAACTCACAAAGAGAAGTCTTCCTGATTCCAAGCCCACACTGTGCCACCTAGCTACCCAGAGATCCCCTTTATGAATATTTAAAGGAAGATATAGCCCAGATACCTGATTTGGTCCAGAGGCATTCTGAATAGGCCTCCTCTGGACCTATACCTTCTTGAAAAATATAGAGAACTCCAGGGGGTAGGAAGGCAAAAGTGCAATTTGGTTGCTTCAAAAAGAAAATATGATTTGTCAGAACTATTTCTGAAAAGAAATGCTAGGACAGCCTGTACCTCTGCATTAAAATTTAGGGTTTTTTCCCCTGTAATTCCCTAGATAGGGGCATTGAGGAAAATTTTCCTTTGTGTGGAAAGAACACAAGGAGAAACTGAGAGGGATTTTTCTGATAGTTTTTTCAACTATGTTAAGTTTTTCAATTCACTATGGTACTATTTGGTTCATAACTTACAAAATGATTTGGCTGGAAGGAGTTAATAGTTTCCAAAAGTATCTAACATTCCCAAGGAGTGGTTTGTAAACAGAGAAATTAGCTCAGTGGATGTTCTTTTGATACAAGTGCCTATGTAAATCCATAAAGGTGTGGGTATTATTATTTCCGATGGTTGATTTTATTTGCACCTGCAGGGAAGTAATCCACATACTACAAAGGATTAACTGAAGTTTATCCTGACATTTTAAGTTAAATCTTGTTGAATATTTTAGGAGCTAAAAAACCTTTTAACATTTTGCCTTCACCACCTGCAAAGGAAAATCCTTCAGCACAGAGACTGTTAGTAGCTTTAAAGAGCTACATTAAATCTTCCTTACAGTAAGAATACCTTGTCTTTAACCAGTACCTGCCCTTCTCCATCTCTGAAGCTATTATCCAAGGAAGCAACTTCTGGCTCCCAACAACCTATAACCTATGGGCAGGCAAGCTAGCCTAACTGAAGCAGCAAGACTTCCTGAAAGACAGAAGGTAGCATGTTCCTGCCCACTCAAACACACCTTCACCACCACCTCCCCTCAGAAATAAATGGAGATAGCCCAGAACTCTGAAACCAAACATTTTGAGAATAGCAATGGCCTTCAGACCACTGGTCCTGCTTTCATCATGGGCTTTACATTATTGAGGGAGAATATCACAATGGTAAAAGTGATCCACCTTCCTTAATATGAGCTATAGCAGTTGCTAAGCCACTGAAGCTTAGCCCTAAGAGTGAGCCCTGGGAGTGACATCAGCCCCAGACCACTCACTGGTTCTTCTCCCCACCAGTCCTTGGAGCCATCATCCAAGGAACCAAACCCTTTGGAGATGTGACCTGGCCATTACTCCTGCAGGATCTATAGCCATAGCTACTGAAAATTCAGAAAATAAAATTCTTACTACTAAAGTTCTTGGCACTTTCAAATGGTTCAACATCGGAAATGGAAATTAAAGAGGCATTTAATATCTGCTTCGTTGATGCTCACTAAAAGCCGTGGGACCTTTCCATCTGATTTACAGCTGAAACTTGTATGCTGTCTCCCTTGAGTAGAATGGGAGCTCCTTGAGAGCAGGAAATGTTTTACTTCTCTATTTGTAACCCTAGTGCATTCATTCATTTTCATATCCCTACCATCTCACTTCTGTTGCCACTGTTTCTCTATCTTGAGTAACAAAAAAAAGTAAGTGAGCAACATTATGGTTACTCTTATATATTAGTATCAACTTCCCCTGTATCTTAAATACAAACATTTAGCAGAGAAATTTGCTACAAATATTTCCCTTAGTAATTCTAATTGCATTGATATTGCTTGCACAAAAGCTTTTTATTTTTATATAATCCAAATTTCCTATTTGATCTTTTATGATTATCTGCATCCCTTGATTATTTAAGAATTTTCCCACTACCCATAACTGTGAAAGGTATCTCCTTTGCTTTCCCTCTATCTTTTTAATATGATCTTTTATATTTAGGTCACATATGCACTCAGAGCATATTGTGATGTTTGTTGTATTAACCCTTTAGCTCCTTTCATCCTTTTTTCTTCCTTAATTATCTTTGTCCTTTTCTTTTGCCCTTCATTACAATAACTTTTTTTACAAGTCTAAACATGAGAGAATTGTTTTAATTGCTCAATCTTTTCTTAATAATTGACTTTAGGGGTAGCTAGGTGGCGCAGTAGATAGAGCACCAGTCCTGGAGTCAGGAGTACCTGAGTTCAAATCCAGCCTCAGACACTTAACACTTACTAGCTGTGTGACTCTGGGCAAGCCACTTAACCCCAATTGCCTCACTAAAAAAAGAAAAAAAAGAATAATTGATTTTAATTTTTGTTGTATTTCTCTTCTAGTATTTGTAAGTCAAATTTCTAATGATCTGTGGAATTATTGTAGCTTGTGTCAAAGTCTCTCTTGATGAAGATTTGTTTTTTCCCCTGCTGACCATCAAATTCAGATTATGTTTAAGTTGCATCTTAAGCATGTTTGATTTTTGGAATACAGCATTTTTTTTTTGCAATTTCTTATGATTGTGGAATGATCCTGAATTATTCAAATTGTTATCCCTTCACAATTGAAGTTCATTATACCCACTGCTTGCACAATTTTTGGTTTGGTATCGAAATTAAAATTTGACCATTACTGTTTAGAATTCTTGGGGACAGCTAGGTGGCACGGTGGATAAAGCACCGGCCCTGGATTCAGGGGGGCCTGAGTTCAAATCTGACCTCAGACACTTGACACTTACTAGCTGTGTGACCCTGGGCAAGTCACATAACCCTCATTGCCTCACCCACCCACCCCTAAAAAAAAAAGAAAAAAAAAGAATTCTTAGCAAGGAGATTTTCTCTGACAATAGTTCTGTGGATTCAATTAAATAGTGCTTTGCTTTCTCTTTGTTCTCCTATCTGTCTGGTCCTTCTCAGTTTCTTTTGCTCTATCTCCTTTCATGACTTATTCCCTAACTTTGGTTGTACCCCAAAGTTCTGTCTCACACCTTCTTTTGTCCCTTTCTCATCATACTTTATATTGGTATTAGCAGATCCCCTGGGTTTAATTAATTACTTCTCTGAAGATTACTGCAAGATCCATAAATCCAGCTCTGTCTCTCTGCTGAAACTCAGTCCTGAATCAACAACTACCTTTTGGACAATTTCCAAATGACTAAACCTAAAGAGTAGGCCTTAATGGCTTGATGCCCACATGGAAGGCAGTCTCTAGTGGCATGTCCTAGGCATCTGTCCTTGAGCCTGTGATTGTCAGAATGGTATAGTATCTTGGATAAAGATGTGATTATCATATTTGTGAAGTTTGAAGAAGGCACAGGACAAAGGAAAAAAGTTAACTTGCTGGATGGACAGAGCCATGATCCAAAAAAGATCTTGAGAAGCTAGAGTAATACGTTGAATATAATTTTTAAATGTATTATGTATAAGTATAAGGTTATATAATTATTAAAACTTTCAAATCAATTTCAAAAAATACAAGAATTTGAAAGCATGATTTTTAAACAGTTCCTTTGAAATTCTGTAGGTTTTATGGAATAACAAGGAAGAGGTTTCTTAAGTGCTTAGTGTGTACCAAGTACTATGTTAAGCAATTTACAAATATTATCTCATTTGGTCTGCACAGCTCTGGGAAGTAAGTACTATTATTATGCCTACTTTACAATTGAGCAAACTGATGCAACTAGAGGTTAAGTGATTTGCTCAGGTTCACACAGCTAGTGTCTGAGGATAGATTTAAAGTCAAGTCTTCCTAACTCCAGGCCCTACACTCTATCCACGGCTCCACTGAGCTGCATCTAAAATAGCAAACTAAAACTAAATGAAAAGTGTGACATAGAAGCCCAGACCCAAACAAAACAAAACAAGCTAGTGTTACTATTGCCTGAAGCAAAAGAAGCAAGGTGTTGAGAACAAGAGGGATTTTAATTACATGATACTGTGACCCTGTCACCCCTCCTGGATCACTGCCTTGTGGCATAGGGGCTTATGTAGTTCAATTAAACTATGACCTTTACTGTGCAGGGTTACCTAAGATGGACAGGTCCTAGTGAAGAGTTCTGACAAAAGGTGATTCACTGGAGACAGAAAAGTCAAATTGCTCCAGTATCTTTGCCCCATGGACAGTATTAAAATGATAAAATATATAACAATAAAAGATGAGCTCTTCAGGTCAGAAGATATCCACTATATTACTGGGGAATAGTAGAGGACAATTACAAGTAGCTCCAGAAAGAAAGAGGTGACTAGACCAAAGCTGTCACTAGTGACTAAAGGAAAGTCCAGTGCTGTAAAATCAGTGTTACATAGGAACCTGGAATGTAAGATCTTTGAACCAAGTTAAACTTGATGTGATCAAACAAAAGATTAAAATCCAAGGTGAACCATTCAACATCACAGTAATATGTCTATTCTCTAATCACTGATTACAAAGAGGACAAATTGCTCAGTTTTATGAAGACCTACAATATCATGTATAGGGTGGGCCAAAAGTCCTGATGTTTTAATAATTTTTTGAAAATTGTTTTTCTTTATTTTTACCATTTATGAGATTTGATTTTTCATACAATGTAAATCCATTCCCTGTATATATATATATATACTGTATATGATGCTATGTGGTATTATAAACTAAAAACAAACAATAAAGGAGCTATTAAATATTGAAAACCCTGTCTGACTTTTCACCCACCCTGTAGAAATAACATTAAAAAGTCACATTTTGGGCAGCTAGGTGACAAAGTGGATAAAGCACTGGCCCTGGATTCAGGAGGACCTGAGTTCAAATATGGCCTCAGACACTTGACACTTACTAGCTGTGTGACCCCGGGCAAGTCTCTTAACCCCCATTACCCTGCCCCCCAAAAGTCACATTTATTGTATGGGAATTGAAATACTAAAATTGAAAATCAAAAGGTAATTGGAATAACAAGAGAATTTGGCCTTCAAGTACAGCATGAAGCAGGTAAGAAACTAATAGAGTTTTGTCAAGAGAATTCACTGGTCATAGCAAACATCCTTTTTCAACAACCCAAGAGGCAACTCTACACATGGATATCGCCATATGGTCAATATAGGAATCAGATTGATTACATAATTTGCAGTCAAAGATTGAAAATCTCTATACTGTCAAGTAAAAGAAGGCCTGAAGTTTATTGTGATTTAGAACATGAGCTTCTTATTACAAAATTTAGACTTAAATTGCCTCAAGACCTATGGACAGAGGTTCACAATATTGTACAGAGGTAGCAACAAAAAACATCCCAAAGAAAAAGAAGATCAAGAAAGCATAATGGCTGTCTGATAAGGCTTTATTTACAAATAGCTGAGGGGAAAAAAAACAAAAGGTAAAGGAGCAAGGGAAACATTTGCACTGGAATACAGAATTCTAGAGAGTAGCAAGGATAAGAAGGCTTTCTTAAATGAGCAAAGCAAAGAAATAGAAGAAAACAATTGAATGGGAAAGGAGAGCTCTTCAAGAAAATCAGAAAATTGAGGGGATGTTTCATGCAAAAATAGTCATGATAAAATATTTAAAAGGTAAGGACCTAACAGGAATAGAAGTAATTAAGAAAATGTGGCAAAAATATATTGAAGAACTATGCAAGAAAGATCTTAATATCATCAATAACCAAGATGGTGTGGTTACTGATTTTGAATCAGACATCCTGGAGAATGAAGTCAAATGGACCTTAGGAGGCAGTGCTAATAATAATGCTGGTAGAAGTAACAAAATTCCAGTTGAGCTGGAAACCCTAAAATGTGATGAAGTTAAAGTGTCCACTTAGTATGCCAGCAAATTTGGAAAACATGGCAGTAGCCACTGGATTGGAAAAAATCAGTTTACATCCCAATCCTAAAGAGAGGAAGTGCCAAGGAATGTTCAAATTACTGAATGACTGTACTCATTTCACAAGCCAGCAATGTTATGCTTAAAATTCTGCAAGGTAGCTTTAGTTTAGTTTAGTTTTTAGTTTAATTCACATATTGATATGAACCAAGAATTACCATAAGAGCAGGATGGTTTTCAAAGAGCCAGAAGAACTGGAGACCAAATTGCCAATATTCACTGGATAATGGAAGAAGTAAGGGAGTTCCAGAAAAAAAACATCTACTTCTGCTTCATAGACTACACTAAATCCTTTCATTGTGTGGTTCACAACAAAATGTGTCAAGTTCTCAAAGAGATGAAAGTATCATATCATCATACTTGTCTTCTGAGAAACTTGTATACAAATCAAGAAGCAACAGATAGAACCAAACATAGAACAGCTGTTTGACTTAGGATTAGGAAAGGAGTGCAACAAGGCTGTATATTGTCACTTTATTTATTTAACCTATATACAAAATACATCATGCAAATGCCAGGCTAGACAAATCAAAAGCCAGAATTATGGTTCCTGGGAGAAATATGAAAAATCTCAGATATGTAGACAATACTACTCTGATGGCAGAAAATAAAAATTAAGAAGCCTCTTGATGGGGGTGAAAGAAGAGAATGTAAAAGCTGGCATGAAGCTTAACATTAAAAAAAAATAAAGCCATAGCATCTAGTTCCATTGCTTCTTGGCAAATAGAGAGAGAAGAAATGGAAGCAGTGTCAGGTTTTATATACTTAGGCTGAGATATCTCTGCAGAAATTAAACGGTGTTTGCTTTCTGGAAAATCTGGACAGGATACTGAAAAGCAGAGATATTACCCTGGTGACAGAAGTCTGTATAGTCAAAGTTATGGGTTTTCCAATAGTAATGTATGACTGCAAGAGTTAGACTATAAGGAAAGATGAAAGCTTTCAAATTGTCAACAACAAAAAAATCATTTAAAAAAATCAACACTTTCTAATTCCTGGAGAAGATTTTGAGAATACTTTGGACAGCAAGGAGATCAAAGCAGTCAATTCAGACTACTCATTGGAAGGACATATACTGAAGCTGAAGCTTTAATACTTTGGCCGCATAATGACAGGACTAATTGTAAAAGACCCTGATGTTGGGAAAGATTGAAGGCAAAAAGTAAAAGAGACAGCAGAGGATGAGATAGGTAGTGTCATGGAAGCTCTGTACGTGAGCTTGGACAGACTTTGGGAGATAGTGGAGTATAGAAGATCCTAGTGTGTCATGGAGTCACAAAGATAGGAAATGACTGAATGAATAAACAATTAATGACCTGGTCAAATGACATATATTATACATTACTAAGTTTATTTTTGGTGTCAAATTTTAAAAGCTGTAACCATGGTAGTGAAGAATGGATCTTTCCATATACAGTTCAATTAAAGAAATGGGAAATATTTAGTCTGGAGAAGAGAAAACTTAGAAAGCCATATTTGTAGCTGTGTGACCCCAAGTCATACAACCACTGTCTGCCTCAGTTTTCTCACTTGTAAAATGAGGATAATAATAGTACCTACCTCATACTTTATTGTGAGAATAAAATGAGATAACATCTGTAAAGCACTTTGAAAACTTTAAAGTGCTATATAGATGCTAGTTATTATCACTATATCTGTCTTTAAACTTATAAAGAAACATTATGCAGAAGAAACATGAGGCTTTCTGTGAGAGCAAAACTAAGTAATCAGTGAAATTTGCACTAAAGTAGATTTAGGAAAAATTTGTAAGAAAAACACTTTAACAATTAGTGCAATCCAAAAGTGAAAAGGGCTATGTGCAGGAGAAAGTAGTCTCCTTAGAATTGGAGGTCTTGTACACAGTATCAACTGTGTTGATCAGCTGTGATAGACTTGATTCTTCTCAGCAATACAATGATCCAAGATATTTCCAAAGGACTCATGATGGAAAATTCTCTCCAAATCCAGGAAAAAAACCTGTAGAATCTGGATGCAGAATGAACCATATTATTTCTATCGTTTTTAGTTTTGTTGTTGTTTTTCTTTTTTGAGGTTTTTCCTTTTTGTTCTGATTCTTCTCTCATTACATGACTAATTCAGAAATATGTTTAATGTGATTGTACATATATCAGATTACTTGCTCTTTTGGGGAGAGGGGAGGGAGAGGAGGGAGGAAGAAAAATTTGAAACTAGAAATCTTATAAAAACAAATGTTGATGATATTAAGGTTTACTCACTCCCCAACTCCTTCCCCCTCTTCTCCTCCCCTTCATAAGCTTTTTTCTTGTTTCCTTCATGTGAACTACCTTTCCCTAGATCATCTCTCCCCTTCTCCCTCCCCCAGTCTAAAAAAAAACAACCTATGAGCCAATTAACTTGGAGCTGTGTGTGTGGACAGCCCTTTTTCCTGTTTCACGAGAGGCTTCTGGGAGGAGGAAGGAAGCATTTGCCTTCTGGTTCCTGATCTCACTATGGCAGGTCAGATGCTGGGGTCTCTTAGAAATAGTTAGATTTTTACCTTTCTCTCTGATCATTAAATTCTTATGTTCCTTACTTAAAAGTCAAAAACAAAACAAAACAAAAACAAACAAAAAACCAAATGTTGAAAACTATTTCTAAATGTAACTGGAAAATAATAAAATATTTATATGGGAAAAAAGAATTGAAATTTGACAATTCAAAAAAAAAGAACTGGAGGTCTTCAAGCAGAGCCTAGATGACCACTAGTCATTAATATATAAAAGGGTCCTTGGTTAGACCTTGATTGAACTAGATGGCTTGGGAAGTTGTTTTTTCTCAAAGCTCAGATTCTATTGCTTTGTAAAACATAACTTTTGATCAAGAAGATAGAAATAATTAGAATTAAAAAACAGTTAAAACTGCTGACTTCACAGGATGGATTAATTGAGTTTGGGGTCAGGGGTCTTAGGTTCCAAACACAACCCTTCTCTATACCATCTGTATGGTCTTGGATAAGGTTCCTCATCTGAAAAATGAAGAGGCTAGACTAGTTTAGGACTTGCTAATCCGGAGTCCATGGACCCCTAGTGGGGGGTCTGTGGACAGATTTCAGGATGGTCTTTGGATAGATTTCAAGGTATATGTGAATTTGAATGGGGGAAAATACATCTTTATTGTCACTAACCTCTAATTTAAATTTAGCATTTCCTTCAATTATTAAAGTAGGCAAAACAAACAAACAAACAAACAAAAAACCAAAAACCTTATTCTAAGAAGATGCTCATAGGCTTCACCAGACTGACAAAGGAATCTGAGAAGCAAAAAGGGTTAAGAAGCCCTGGACCCAGTGATATGTAAGCTCTCTGCTAGTTCTAAGTATCGTGACCCTCCACAAGGAGGCTCTCTACTATTGCCATTGGCCTGGTGCATGACATATAGCAGGGTCCACCAGGAGTACTGCCTGAACAGGGATGACATTGGGGATGGGAGGGAAGTGTGAGGTCTGGGCCTCTTTGCACAGGGCAACAAAGGTTGTGGATCTATATTTGGAATGGAGGCTATCTAGCTCAGCTGCTGCATTATACAAATGAAGAAACGGAGGTCCAGAGACACAAAGTAATTTGTCTAAGGTCACACAGGTGGGGAATGGAGGAATCAGGCCTTGATGCCAAGTCATCTGCCTTAAATCCTGCATTCTCTGCCCTGGGCTATGCCTCCTATTTCATATGAACTGCTGTGAAGAGAGATCGCTCCCATTCTTCTTGCTTCTTCAGCTTGCTCGATTTGGAGCTTCAGAGTCTTCTTTTTAAAAGTCAGATGGAGGCTTAAAATAAGCAGTAAGTGTTTAGTGCTAGATCCAGATGTCATCCCAAGCAAGAAACAAAAATGCTTTGATTTTAGCAAAATAACCTTTGATGCCTAAAGAGGCTCTAATAAGTGGCTTTGTTCTGTGATCTTAAAATGAATTCCGTGGCACACAAAAGGAAAAGCCTGGAGAGACTGACAGCCCTTGCTTACTGCACAAGGACTGCAGCAGCAGTAGCAGTGACCTGCCAATGTGTCCTCACCCACCTCTGTGCCTGCACATACAGTGTTCACCCTGCTGGGTTACCTCAGCTGTTTATCATAGAGGGACCAGCCCCAGGCCTTTCAGAGAGAAGCACGGTTTTCCTTGGTTGTTTTAATGCTTGGCCTTGTCTGTCACAGCCAGCCAGGGTGCTAATTAGTGCCAATTACTCCAGTTGTATGGAAGAAAACTGTGAGCAAAGGAAAGACTTTGAAATCTAAGATCACCAGAAATTTGTTTCTCAGTATTCTCCTCAGGAATGTATCGCCATGGACCAATACAACTCTAATTTTAATCCATGTGGTCATAGAAAGGAGTGATTTCTTAGGAATAATTATTTTCATCTCACTAAGAACAACCACCCCAAATCCCTACAATGTCAAATCCATGTTTCCCTGAGTAACTGACTAAAAACATACTTTATGAAAAAGGATTTCAGTTTTTCTTAAGAATTTTTTTCATACAGGGCAACTGGGAGTCACAGTGGATAAAGCACTGTTCCTGGATTCAGGAGGACCTGAGTTAAAATCCAGCCTCAGACACTTGATACTTACTAGTTGTGTGACCCTGGGCAAGTTACTTAACCCCCATTGCCCTGCAAACCAAACAAAAAAAATTATTTTCATATGTCAAGAAAAAAACTGAATTTATTTTATATAGACAGATGCTGGTAAATATTCTTATGATAATTCCTTATTTTTACTTAGTTCTCTCTGGGGAACTCAGAGTACTTTAAAGAATGATTTCATTAATTTTCAAGGTGTTTTTTTCAGTCATTCTTTTAAAATTTCTTTCAAAGATTTTGTACCTTTTCCTCTTCTCCTCATTAACCTTACCTGTGTAGTCTTCGAAGCTCATATTAACCTTATGTATTTTTGTTGGCTGTATTCCAATTTTAAGTTCCTCCCAGAAATTTGAGCCCCAGCTCAGTTGTTTATTGGAGAAGTCAATTAAGCTCTCTATACCTCAGTTTACTCATCTGTAAAATGATGATAATCACACTTAGGGCTATTGTGAGGAAAGTGTTTAAAATCCTTAAAGCACTGTATAAACTTTCCCCGTTCTGACATCAAGATTACCCAAATCCATCTTGTTTTTCTTCATATTAGTATCATTAATGTTTATTGGTATTAATTGATCTGTTTTGGGGAAAATTGGTGGGGGTTGGGATGTTAGGGTTCTTAGGAATTCTTCTTTAAAGAATTATACCGTCTTGCACATAAATACAATTAGAACAAAATTTGGGCAGCTAGGTGGTGCAGTGGATAGAGCACCAGCCCTGGAGTCAGGAGTACCTGAGTTCAAATCCAGCCTCAGACACTTAACACTTACTAGCTCTGTGACCCTAGGCAAGTCACTTAACCCCAATTGCCTCACTAAAAATAAATAGATAGATAGATAGATAGATAGATAGATAGATAGATAGATAGATAGATAGATAGATAGATAGATAGATAGATAAATCATATTTGGGCACTAGGGAAAGGAAACTAAGAAGTCCTTGGACTTCTCATGGGGAGAAGGCATGGCACAGAGGGCATGAGATAACTATCTCCTTGAGCAGGAGACAGGCAAATACTTTCATAGAGGACTGATGGTGAAGGTGATCATCTGACTGTGGAAACTTCCCTAATTTGAGTGATTACCTGAGGGAGGACCCTCCCCCACTGGTGGTGGCTGGGAGAAGTAGGTCAAGAGGCGGCTCAGATCTCCGTTCTCCTGGAGCTGCAAAGGCAGCAGTCATGCCTATATCTTCTTGAGGGGTGGGGGATACTGGAATGAAAGGTACTGGTCCTGGAGCTAACTCAGTCCAGATCAGGTGCTGCTTTTGACTTTAGGTGTGTCTGTCCTTTGGTTTAGGTGTTTAAGGAGAAGGTTCCCTCATTTCCCCCAGAAAACTTCTCAGGTACTCCAGGTCCATAACAAACCTTTATAAAGGATTTTCCTTGTAAATTTTTTCCTCTCCATTTCTCATTCTCAATGGAATATGCTCCCCCCCCTCTATAAACACAAGTGGGCTCCCAATTACTTCTAGGATCAAATATAAATTCCTCTATCAGGCATTTAAATCCTTTACAACCTCACCCCAACCTATCTTTCCTGCTTTGTTACATGTTCTCTCCACTCTTCCTATGGACCAGCTCAACTGAACTTTTTGCTGTTTCTCATAAATAGCAATCCATCTATCCTGTCCATGACTTTGTCCCAAGGCTTGTCCCCATGATCAGAATGTCCTCCCTTCTGTCCTACACCTCTTAGCATCCCAAGTTTCTTTCCAGGCTCAGGTCAATGTCCAGCTTCCTCATCTCCCCAATGCACCAGTGATTCCCATCTCAATATTACTTTTCATCTATTTTGCAAGTACTATTTATGTACATGTTATCTAATCCACCTAGATTCTAATCTCAAAAACAGGGACTATTTCACTTTCCTCTTTGTTTCCCTAGAAACTAATGCTATTCCAGGTGCAGAGAAAGTGTTTATTAAAATGTTTGTTGATCCTATGATAGACTAATTCTTATGTTTTTCCTTGGAAAAATAAAACAGCAAAGGAGCTATAACTTAATGCTATAATAATCTTATATAATGACCAAACATCCATTCATTTAAAAATATTCAGTGAATATCTCTTAAGAGCATAACACTGTGCCTTGGATTATGGTAAATTTAAAATATGGTCCTTGTTCTGCTGCATTTATAAAGCAAAGCATTCAGGAATTGCAAGGCAGTCATTTCTCTTTTCCGTCTCCTGGTAAGATAGCAACTGGAGTGTTCAGTTCTGGAGGCCACAATTTAAGAATGACATTGACAAGTTGGAGAGCAACCAGGAAGATGAAGAGTCTTATGTCCACATCATGAGTTTCAATTGAGAGAAATGGGGATGGTTAGCCTAGAGAAGAGAAGATTCAGGGAATAGGTGATAGCTGTCTTCAAGTATTTGAAAGACTGTCATGTGGAAGAAGGACTAGATTTGTTCTATTTGGCCCCAGGAGGAAAGATCCAGGAGCAATAGGGAAGAACAAATACAGGCTGATGTCAGGGAAAACTACCTAACAAGGGACCATATATTTATGTAATTATAACTTCAAATAGTGCTACTTCAAATACATGTGAGCACTTCAGGGGTTGTATTAGTCACACCAATGGGGACCTCAGTGTAATTTTGTCACAAGTAAATGGTATCATAATAATTGTTTGTAGGATGAAATCACCATGGACCAGAGTGGTTAGAGGGGTCTGCAAAGAAAACTATAGATGGAATCTATATAGGTGAAAAGGAGAGAAATTATAAGAAAATATGGAGATATGTAAATAAAGATAATTAAGATTAATTAGACCATAAATTTTTCCAGTTGAAAATAATCTTTAAAGTTATCTCATTCAATTTCCCAATCCATGCAGGAGCCTCCTTTGACAGTATCTCTGACAACTTACTCTAAGCATTTTAAATGACTGGGAAACTCACTACTTCATAAAATAACTCATTCCAATTTTTGATACTTCTAATTGTTACAAAAGTTTGTTCTTATACCAACCTGAAAACTGCTATCTTACTTTTGCCTATTAGTCCTAGATAAATCTATTTACCTTTCCACTGATACTACCGTGTAGATGTTTCAAGAGATCTATCAAGGCCCTTGTTAAGGTTCCTCATAACCAAGTAAATACCTACAGTTTCTTTTGCAAATCCTCAATTGACATGACTTTCAAAGATCCTTTAATATCCTAGTCATCTTCCACTGGAGCCAGCTGTGGTTTATTGATGTCCTTCTTAAATCACAGAAGCAAGCAATATTATAGGTAGCAGGAACCTTAGAAATATCTAGTCTGAATATGGTACTTAAGTCTGAACACAATATTTCAGATATGTTTTAACCATCACCAAGCATATTGAGACTATTATCTCCTTGGTTTCTGAATATAATATTTTTGAAGATGCAGCTTAAGTCTGTCTTAGCTTTATTGGACCCCCATCCCATTGCTGGCTTATATTGAGCTTTCAACCAACTAGATGCAAGACAGTATGTATGAGATAGTGGCCAACTTACTTGACTGGCAGTCAAAAGATCTAATTCTAGTCTCACCCTTGGCACTAACTAGTTGCATAACTTTATTAGTAAAAATAATAGCTAAAATTTGCATAGTGCTTTAAGGTTTCCAAGGCACATTACATATGTTAAATCATCTGATAACTTTAAGCACTGAGAGTCTATGATTCTAAAACTTCCTAGGTCTTTGTTATGTGAATTGACTAAACCAGTTACTTCCAGACTGTATTTGTATAGTATATTTTTTTAATCTAAGGAAAGACTTTTAAATTTATTCTTATTAAATTGCATTCTATTAGTTTCAGTCCACCTACTAGGCTATTGTTATCTTTTTGAATCTTCATTCAAATGTGTCATTCAAGATATTAGCTACCTTTTCCAGATTTTTGTCATCTATCAATTTGATGAACCTTACTTGAGTGTTTATGCAAGTCAATGGGGGAAAAACGTGGAGGGAAACTGGGCATAAGCCTCTGTCTTCTTCTGTATTTAAGTCAACACATGCATTTTAAGTATATGATTATAACGACTTGTGTTTCTATAGTGCTGGAAGATTTGCAAACCTTAGATTTTCATATAAACTTAGATAATTTTGAGATTCCTTTAAGCTAAGCAACTACAAATTGACCTAACTGTACTATTATGCAGCCCACATTTCCCCATCTTGTCCATAAGGAAATGCCAAGAAATTTTGCCACATGCCTTAAAGAAACCTGGATCTATCACATGCCCTTATTTAACCATCCAATTATCCTATCAAAAAAGGAAATGAGTTAAACTTGGAGCAACTTGTTCCTAGTGAACAGGCTGATGACCCCCAAAGATTTACTGCTTTGTTTTCAGATTAGAATGGGAGTATATCTTTTTTTTTAATCAATAAGGGACTTAAATTAAGCCCAGGTTATGAAGTACATTGAGGAATTTATTTGGGCTTAATCCTAGAAGTGATGAGGAAACAATAAAGGATCTTAAGTAAGAAACAAACTTTAAAAAGAATCCATCTTTTTGGAAAATCAGTCTGAAAGTAGTATATAAGAAACATTTGAAAGAAGAGGATACAAGGAATGGGGAGGCCAGCTGAAAGTCTATGGGAATTGTCAAGGTGTGAGATGATAAGAACTTGAATTAGAGAGGATTAAATTGTTATCATCCTTTTCATAAGTGAGCAGAGGGAGATACTGAAGATTGTGATTTTCATACTATTATAGTGTGAGTTAATGAGTGAATTAAAAGTTATGTGGGAACTTGGCGAATGAGGTTTCCTAAAAGCTTTCTCCTTATGACCCATGTCAACCTCGGCCAATTTAATTCAGGACTCCAACATAGCTCATTTCTCTCTTGACCTGTAAGAACTTTTGATAATCTGCTTTTGGTTCCACTCTTCTATTGATCCATTGACAGGTAGTTGTCATTTTTAACTATTATGACACTTATTAAAGTTAGGGAAAAACCAAAACCATTAAAAAATAACTGCCTGTCATTAAAATCTTTTTTGTTTAAAGCTTTCTCTAGAATTAAAGCATGGGGCAGCTAAGTGGTGTAGTAGAGTGCCAGAACTGGAATCAGGAACTCTTCCTGAGTTCAAATCTGGTCTTGGACATGTACTAGCTGTGTGACCCCGGGCAAGTCACTTATCTCTGTTTGCCTCAGTTTCTCATCTGAAAAATTAGCTGGAAAAGGAAATGGCAAACCACTCCAGTTATCTGCCACGAAAACCCCAAATGGGATCATGAAGAGTCAGACACAACTAAAATGACTGAACAACAATAAAAAATTAAACCTAGTGCCTTTGTTTCGAGGTTTATTGAATATGAATAAGTTATTTCCAAAAATATAAATGGTTCATGTGTTTATCTTATAGAAGCTAGTGATGGCTAAGAGAAATGACGGTTGTCACTAGTGCTTTCTGAATCTTTTGCTCATCTTTATGCAGGTAGGAAAGTGGAAAGACAAAAACCTGCAGATGAAATATTACGTATGGCCTCGTGTATGTCCTGAGACTGAGGAGCGGGAGGATGACCATTTGAGCATTGTGACCCTGGAAGAAGCTCCATTTGTCATTGTGGAAAGTGTGGACCCATTGAGTGGAACCTGCATGAGGAATACAGTCCCCTGCCAGAAACGCATTGTCACTGAGTATGGCAAACTGTTTTTTTGTAGCACCACCCTAGTCAGCTCATAGCCTATTGTTGTTTTATAGTTGGCCTAAGCCATAGTTACCAGAAAAAAAAATACATTATATCCACTTTTATTTATTAATCCTTTGAATTAGAGTCCTATGTTCTGACATATAGTCTTCCTTACCATGGCTTTGGTATATTCACTCTGATTATATTCATGGAAGTCATGCCCCTGCTTCTTCCTACTGTCTGGGATGTCAAGTTTATGGATTCTTTTATGATTTTTTTCTTAAGACAGAACCTGTGAAATGAGCCATTTGAAATTTATAAGAAATAACTACTTGAATACTCAATACTAATACAAATAGTTCTGAGCTATGAAGCATGCTTTTAGAATGGGGATGTGGTAATGTGAAAGAGAACACTTTGTCTTCTGTGTTAATCTTTGGTTGTTTTAACTGGTTAGGAACAAAACGGATGAGGAGCCAGATTACATTAAAAAATGCTGTAAGGGTTTCTGCATTGACATCCTCAAGAAAATATCTAAATCTGTGAAGTTCACCTATGACCTCTACTTGGTTACCAATGGCAAGCATGGGAAGAAAATCAATGGAACCTGGAATGGTATGATTGGAGAGGTGAGTTTTAGGGCTGTATGTGTAATTTTCTTCTTATGGTTCCGAGTTCTGCATCCTGAATCGATTATCCATTCATCAGATTCTTCTGAATATTCTTGGTTATTATTCCCTTTTCATTTTCTCATTTGCTCTTCTGTGCATTCTAGCTGAAATATTCTCCTCCCCTTTCCCTTCCTCAAGGTGGTCATGAAGCGTGCTTATATGGCAGTGGGATCCCTTACCATCAATGAAGAACGCTCAGAAGTGGTGGACTTCTCTGTGCCCTTCATAGAGACTGGCATTAGTGTTATGGTATCACGAAGCAATGGGACTGTCTCACCATCTGCCTTCTTAGGTAAATGATGTATTAAGGGGGGATGGAAATATAAAATGAAAACAGATAGAAGGAAGGGACAAGAAGAAGGAGAACATATTTCTGTCCATTCTTCCAGGAGTTAGTTTCCTAGGAATTAAATTCAGCCAAGAATTTGGGGTTCTTCAAAGTTAATTTCTTCTAAATACAAGTATACCAAATTTCTAAAATTTCTCTGGGACAGGATTTGTGATTACAGGATCTAGACTGATTGTTATATGTAGAAAGAAGAGACTCCAAAGAACTTTCCTACAAGGAAGCGCTTAGATTTCTGGACATTCCCCCATATCCTCCATGAAAAATACTCTAGCATCCAAGAATATTTGTGAACTAACATTGAACATCCTTTTCAATTTGCTTCAATTCTTTGTAAAAATGCTTTGAATATCAATAGATATTAAAGAAAGCCACACTGAAGTCCTTCCTAGAGCCCAAAACAGGACTTATCAAAGGTTGTGGAATAGAAAAGCTAGTGGTTTCTGATGTGAAAAGAAACCAAAGAATAATACAGATTCTTAGAATAATTCTTGAGTTTCAGAAGTACCCATTGAGATGGCAGAAGAATGAGGACCAATCTATGGCTCAACACATGAAAGGCATACTCAAGAACACAAAAGATTATCATGGACTTCTAGTGAAAGGAGAAAGCATAAAGTCAATGAACTCCCTTTGGTCATTTTTCAAGGTCAAGATGAAGGCTACTGACCAGTTATTTGGGTTGGTTTGGGGATAGAACAGAGTCAAAAAGAATATATTTCCTTTATACCACTGAATAGAACCTATGACATTTAATCTCCCAACCTCCACACCAATTCTACTATAGGACTGTTCAGTAGAATGTATCTTCATTTCTGAAGATTCATCATTTTTCATTTTGAATTACTCAAAAAAAAAGGTTTTCACAACTCCTTTGGGATTTCAGTAGTAAAATAGGTTTTGAAATAAGGAAATAGTTTTCTAATTTAAGTCTCTTTTCCCCTTTGTTCAACTTCATCATTATTAATCATATGGAAGAGGGAGAAAACTGTATGTTAACTCACTTAGATATGAGTTTACAATGTATTCTGACAGCTACAAAGGCCAGAACTATTTTGGGATGAATTTGAAGAAGCATTGTATCATGGGACAGAATTGTCATCATTACTTTCTACACCACTCTACTGAGATGACACCTGGAATATAATGTTCTCTCTCTAGACACCTCAATAAAAGAAATATAGATAAACTGGGAGGGATCCAAAAGAAATTATTATGAAAATTTAAAGAATTATATTGTTAGATAGGGATAGCTTGTCTGTTGTTAATTGGTTCCACAGAAACATGGCATTAAGAAAGACTGTATTCTGTAGTTAGATCATCTGATTTGCATCATGGGCAGGCAGCTAAATGACATTACAGTAAGAGTTTGACAGTGTTGAAATGAGGTTTGGTTCAATGCATTTAATAAATCATGATCTCATTAATGTCAGTACTTCCTCCAATAGCACAAATCACAATGCATCCATGCTTTCCATTTTTTGAAACTCTTGTCCATGTCCTCCCCTTTACAGAGAATCCACCAACTCCAACCAAGAGGGTGGTATTCCTCTGGGTCCCTTAACCTTATGAGTATGTCAATGCAGATTTAGGGAAACTCATCAATTGTCTCATGTTCATGATAGGCCTACTCCTTTTCTAGTCATATATGTCTTTAGTAATATCTTTTATGCTACTTCTTGAAAGCAATTCATTGATGGTCATATGCAATGACATATTTAAGCTCACTTTGCCCTCTCATTTTTTATTCTTAAGAGTATATTTTTATTTATAATTATAGAATTATGATGATAACATTCCCTTTTATAGAAAGTTTAAAGGTTTATAAAGCACAATAACACTATTAGGTAGACAGTGCGAATATCAGTATCACCATTTCACCGATGAGGAAAGTAAAGTCAAAAAGAAATCCTATGGTCAAAGAGTTACTCTGAGTTGATATATGAGTCCTGGTCTCTTGACTCCAAATAAAGTACTTTTTCATTTATAGGGGTCAAGAAGAGTGATGACTGAGAAAAGGCAATCAGATTTAACAGTAAAGAGGTGATTAGCAATCTTGGAAAAAGCAGTTTCAGTATAGTAGTTGGGTTGGAAATCAACTTATATGTATCATAAGATAAAAGATTTAGAACTGAATCGGGCCTCCCCTTCCCCATGAAAGATTGAGGAATTGAGAAGTGAATAACTAGGAGGAAGTAGAGACAGTTAGTACAGATGATTCTTTCAGAGAATTAGCCAGTGAAAAGTAGAACCACAATAGCATGAGAGCTTGAAGGCACAATCAGAGGAGTTTACCTAATAAGATGAAGGACCATCTTTTCCTCAGAGACAAGAAAAAAGAGGAGTAGATGGGTGAAAATGTGAAAGAGTTTGAGGTGTGGAATAGAAATAGAAGAAGGAATTCATTAATTATTTTCTCATGTAAGCAATCGGCCAGAGGGTCATTGTGATAAACCACTATTTGGAACTTTGATGTTATATTCCTCTGGAGTATGTGGATATATCCACTGATAGCCTTGAGAGGACTGGGTAACATCTAATGGCTCATGCCCAGTAATCACTTACAGATATGAAGACAAGACTAAGACATAACATGGGGAACAATATTAATTATTATGAGATATTTGGATAATTTGTGTCTGATTAAAGGGAGTTGTCTTTCTAGGAACCCCAAGTTTGTCTCCCTTTGATAGGACTTAAAACCTGCTGTACTGAATAAGCCCTTACTGCTCCACAGTAAACCTTCTATTCTTGCTTACTTTGGGGGCTGTTTCAAACCTTCTCTTGACTTTATTTCCCATTGGGATAAGTTTCTGGAGACCATGAAGTCAAAAAAGAAAACCCAGTGTGTAGCAGTGAGGTCTCATTTAGTATGATGGGGTGATTTCCTCCACCAGGATGTAGCAGCTTGGAAATCCAAAGGGAAAAGATGAGTAACAAGATGGTCAAGAGCTAAAGATTGGGAGGGCATGCCCAATAGCAATAGCAGTGGGACAAGAGGGAAAGGCTTTAAAGATCATAGGTCAATGTATGCTTGGAAATATTCAACTATAAAGATGAGACTTTGAAGAGAAAAAAGTAAGACCCGACTATAGGTGACAGACTGAAAGAGCAGGGAGGGCTATGCATGACCTAGATAAGAACTGAATCAGTTGGATTCTTGAACCCAAGGATGGTTTATTAACACAAAAACTGTTAACAGTTTTTTTTAAGGTTCCCACACTATAGTATAGCCCCATACATAGTGATAGAGAATGCAATGATCCAGATGCATAGAGTGGAGAAAACAGTCTCTTTGGAAACAGATTCTAGACTCAGGTCATGACTCTTTCACTACTTGTATGATCTTTGGCCAGTCATTTAAGCTGCTTTGGTTTCTTCATATGAAAAAATGTAAGGCTTGGTTTAGATCAGCAAATTCATCTGTTTTTGTAGGTCCCTCAAGTTAAGGAGGGGCAACGAGAGAACATGGATAGGACACTGGGTCTGGAGTCAGGAGGATTCTGTATGAATTCAAACCCAGTTTCAGACATTTACCAGCTGTGTGACTCTGGGCAAGTCACAACTCTGTCTCAGCTTTTTCATCTGAAAAATGAGCTGGAGAAGGGAATGGCAATCCACTTCAATATTTTTTTCCAAGAAAACCTCAAATGGGCTCATGAAGAGTTGGACACAACTGAAAAATGACTAAACAACAAGCTAAGGATGATTTTTACATTTTAAATACGAGACTCATAGGCCTCATAAAAACAGGTGTATGAGGTTGGATTTGGGGCAGGGGGGATATCTTACCAACCCCTGGATTAGATTATCTATTAGGATCCATTACAGCTCTGTCTTATGAAGCTACCTGGTATTTTTGTTTGTTTTGTTTTATTTTATTTTATTGACTACACCCATGCACACAGAATTTTTGTTTTACTTTTCTCTACCAGCCCTGGCTTTCAGCTTCCACTGGTAGATCCCAACATGAGTCAGTTTGAAAATAAAAGCCATACCATTAACCTGGAAAGCCTCACTAAGGTGTGACTATTCTTCTTGACTATTTGAAAGATGGAAACACTGAAATGAGCATCAATAGAATTGGAATCTGTGTGTATCTATGTGCGTGTGTTTACCTGAGTCCCGTTTCTTTTTCTCCATTAGAACCATTCAGCGCTGATGTGTGGGTTATGATGTTTGTGATGCTGCTGATTGTCTCAGCGGTTGCGGTTTTTGTCTTTGAGTACTTCAGCCCTGTGGGTTATAACCGGTGCCTTGCTGATGGCAGAGGTAAGGAGACTCTCAGCTGCTTTATTGTCATCTTCCCCTCTCCCCTGATCCCCAGCTCTCAAGTTTGTAGGGGCCATCTTCTCCCTTTACTTGAAGGGTTCTTTGTTCTCTAACTCATTGAACTCTGGAAAGAACCCTTTGCCCTGTAATTTGTCAGCCCATTCTAACTTCAGAAATGTCTTAATTGAACTGATCATTGGAAACTATACATTCCCTTCCTGGCTCTTATGTTAATCTTTAGCTGCAAGGACAGTTCTTTTGCCTATCATCATCCAGATCCTCTTCCCTCCCAGCAAAATAAAAGAGAAGCCAATAATGTAAATATACCTGAAATATTAATCATAGTGGTTACTCCCTTGATAACCCAGGTCTGCGAGAAACTTTTCTGAGCAGACACAGATAGGAGTATAGATTCATATGTCAAAATGCTGTCACAAGTGAGTGCCCTCCAAGGATGTACAGTGTGTAATCTGAAACTGGTAGGGTTCCTGCATTCAAAGAACTAATCACAAGTTAGAGCCTGTGATATTACCAGTCATAACCACATGTTGGGGGTTCAGATGTATGAATTTTATTTGGGTGGACTACATTACAAACTTCATTTTTAAAAAATTGCTATGATTTAAATGGTGTTTTAAGCTTTGCAAAGCACTTTGCAAATAGGTCATTCTATCATTTTAATAACCATGGGAGGCAGGCATGGCTATTATTATTCCCATTTTAGAGCTGAGGAAACTGAGGCAGACAACATGTAAGTGATTTACCCAGGGTCACATAGCTAGTAAATGTCTGAGGCTGGATTTGAACTCAGGTCTTCATGACTCCAGTTTCAATGTTCTGTCTGCTGTGTCACCTAGCTGCCTCTATAGCCATTTATAGGCATCTATTTTCAAACTAGGCCAAGCTCAGAGATCTGAGTGATTGCAAAGAGTTCCAGATATTTATGAGATTGTTAAAGGTGGTTAATTAGGTTCCTGAGGTATCTCAAAGGAGACACTAAAATAACCCCACCTCGATGCTCCCCTAAAATATATGGTATAACTTGGAACATTTGGGGTTAGGTAAGGAAACAAAAATTCCTTGCTTCATAATTTCCACCCTAGGAGTGAGCCTGGTTCTTTAAATACATTCCCTTTGTAGGCTATGAGTTCCCTAAGTATCTGTTAGTGCAGAGACTGTGGTGGGATCTCTGAGTTCTAGGGTATAGATTGATTCTCCACAGTGTGATATAGCCATGGGATTTCATATTTCACTTCAGGGATCTCCTAACACATCTGACCTCTTCTAGTTATAGGCATTAAGTATCGGGCACACTCTTGAGAAATGTCTAATATTTAGTAATATTGTTGAATAGGTGTACAATCTTGAAACTGATATACTTTAAGAAAAAATAAGTTAAAATCCCAAATTACTAAGCCTAATAAACTATGAGGCAATTATTTGCTTTACGAAAGCACTTTATTAAAAAACTAATTATAAGATAATTTAATATAGTGATCTCCCCTAGGAATTTTAAAATATAATCCATTTATAGAAATTAAATTTACACAGAGTTCTGTGTAAATATCTGTTGTGTAAATCAAGGTAGCCAGTACTTCTGTAGGTGCAGAGGTACATAGTAAAATATATGCAGTTCCTAACATTAAAGATGACTGAACAGATGCTAATAGAACCTTGTTTGTCAACATAGGCATATGTTAATGCTAAAATGTAGAAGAAATGTGAGAGAAGATGTTCATAACTACATATGAGGGATCAAGGATAACTCTATATACTGAGGCAGATGTCACCATAACCAAATGATGAATCCTGGTTTTTTATGACTCACATAAACCTGTGGAATAAAGAATTCTACAGGGGTTATACAGGGATTGGTTGGAGGTAGGAAAAGAGAGACAGTGTACCAGTCCTCCCTGTGAAGAAAAACTGTTCATAGCAATTCCATACATTGGGCAACCAACCATGCATACTCCCTAATAGTTTCCTAAACAGATGCTGCCAATATAAGGGTCAGAGTATATTTGTGAAGAGTCATCAGGACAGGAAGTGGAAGGATCAGGTTCACCAACCAAAGATCAGAAGTCACTAGGACCATCTCTTAAATGCCTCATACTGGAATAGGTGCTGTAAGAGGATATGAAATGAAACAAGTAAATAACAAACAACAAACAAAAATGAAGCAAAAAAGTAAAAAAAAGAAATTTACATAATAACTTTTTTATATATTTAAAAGAATATCAATTTATGCATGATAGATTAGCAATTTCATGTGCAATCTTTTTTATTATATTGTTATGGAAATGCTTTTTTATTCCATAAAATGAAAATAAAATAAATAAAATTTTAAAACCAAAACAGAAGAAAGACATCAGCCTCCACCCTATCTCTAGGGACTATTCACTTGCAGTCAAGTTAGGGACCGTAAATAGAATGAGTTATCAAAGACAAATTTTGAAGAAGACAACAGAAAAGAATATATACTTACTTTTTTTAAAAAATGTTTTCAATGTTTTTTCCGGTATGTGATAATAACTTTTCAGAAACAAAGAAAATAAATAAGAAAGCAAATACAACAGATATTGTGGGATAATAGAAAGAACATGGAACTTAGAGCCAGAAGAGCTAAATGTGAAATTTATAGTTCCTGTGATCTTGATCAGGTCCCTTTACTTCCCTGTGTTTCATTTTGTTAATTGGGAAAATGGAGCTATTAATACATAAATTACCCACCTGACAGAACTACTCTGAGTCTCAAATGAGATATGTTATTTTATAAATATAAAGTGTCTTGCCAGTGTAAGCCATTATGATGATCTAGGAAGAAGAAGTACTTTATTATTTTAAGTTTATTGTTAACATGAATAATTTTTAAAATATCTGCATTTCTCACATCTGCTCATGATAAACTGGGTAGCAAAGCTCCTCTTTCAGTGTCTGGGGTCAAAACCCATTATTGGTAGACCATTCTTCCCATATTGACTCCCATCACTTTCTGTCCTGTCTCTAAACTCCTCTCTCTTCTGTCTTTTGAAAAACATCAATGACAAAAAGATCTGTGAGCATTTCTTTAGAAGATTGCCTAGCTGATGCCTATGACCACCTGAAGAAGATGTTTTAGGGAAGTTTTATTCTTTCATTGAGAAGTTGAATAGGGGAGCCCTATGGTCCTGACCTTAGAGGTTCTGAGGTTCTTGGAAGGGCTTTCAAAGTCAGAGAAGTGGCATCTTTCTTCCCTCAGGATGACATTGCCTTGTTGAAGCTACACATAGGGAGCACTTACTCCAATCTTCTTGCATGTATCAATAGAACCAGACTGTGAGAGTCCCACTGACAACTTCTCGAACTTCTCTGTTGGTCCCTACAGAGCCAGGCGGTCCCTCTTTCACCATTGGCAAAGCTATTTGGTTGCTGTGGGGGCTGGTATTTAACAACTCCGTACCAGTTCAGAATCCAAAGGGAACGACCAGCAAAATCATGGTGTCAGTGTGGGCCTTCTTTGCTGTCATCTTCCTGGCCAGCTACACTGCCAACTTAGCTGCCTTCATGATTCAAGAGGAGTATGTGGACCAAGTTTCTGGCCTGAGTGACAAAAAGGTAAGAGATACTTTTGAAAACCTCCTATTCCCCTCTCCAAAAAATTCTCCCCTGGAAAGATGATGTTGCTTACATTCTCCCTCCAGTCTCCATTTTAATTAGGCTCATGTTTCAAGCTACTGCGAGAACTGAAAGTTTTCGTGATCCTAATAATTTTCTGACATCTGCATTTTCTACTTATGTTTTTAAATAAATTGGAAGGCAGAAGCAGAAGAAATTAGTTTCCCTACTGAAATAATTGTTTTCCCTTCCTGTCTTTATGCGAACCTACTGATTTATGCTGGGAGTGTTACAAATGATCCCTGGGCTACAAATAACTAGCTTGGTTTTGTATCCATTCTCTTAGTGTGTGATTGCACATTGGTTTGTTAGGGTCGGACAGCTAGGTAGCTTCAGGATAGAAGGACCGGCCTGTTATTAGAGGGTTGCCCTTGTGTGCCAGCATTGTGGAAGCTTGTTTATTATGGCTTACATTTTCCCACAGATGGACTAGTTACTGTAGGCTCACCCTGCCTTTGTTTCTTCTCTGTGCACATTCTAGAGGCTAGGCAGGAGGGCTGCTCATGTGGAAGTGTTGGACTATTTCAGGCTATGAAAACCGGTCTTTAATTTTGTAACTGCCCACATACTAAAAAGCAAACAGGCGAGTCCTGTACCTGTTCTGTTGTGAGCTGGTTTGCGTGGTATAGAAAAAAGGGAAGACATTTGTTTTTCATTTCTAGTGGATAAGTATGTGCTGGCCCATTGGCGATCATACAGGACTGACATACCACAGCTTTCCATGTGATATTTCCTGTCACCTCTAGCTATGATGCTAATGATCCTTGTCATCTTCTGAATCTTCCAGTAAAACACATAGATATTCCAAAGAAGCATGGAAGCTTTTTGCTTCTAAGGACTCTCCTGACATTAATTTCATCATACTTAAGAACATATTCATCTGTTTTAAGAAGTAAATATGAAGTGTAGGCCCATCAAGTTAGATATCTCATGCTTATTATTGGCATTTTATCATCTGGGATCTCCTGATTGAACAGTTAAGAAAGTAGCCTAGCTAGAAAATATGAGGATTATAGTTGGAATGAAAATGAACTAGTGTTCATGACTCAGGTGGTCATTTTCCCTAAGAAAAGCATTTGGCACAGTGGAAAGAGACTGACCTTAAAGGCAGAAAGACCTGGGTTCAAGTCTGATCTCTGATACATACCACTTACATAACCTGTCAATGTTCTAAGAAATTCTCTAGGATTATAAATTGCAGAAAAGGTGCTGGCAGTTTGGTGGGATGAGGCAGGCTGCTATAGCTGGGCTTTGAGGATTCTAAGCAGAGGTGAGAGGAACATGCATTCTAGGCCCCGGCGGTCAGTCTGTGAAAAAGCATGGAGATGAAGGTTGGATGGTTATGTATGAGGAACAGCAGTTCAGCTTGGGTGGAATGGAGAAGATGCGAAGGAGAGTAATGTAAGAGAAACCTGCAAAAGAAGACTTTTCCTAACTGTGAAGGGGTTTAAAGGCCAAACAGAAGAGGAGCACTTACAGTCTATCCTAGAGGTATTGGGGAGGCACTGAAGTCTTCAATATGATCACAACTGTCTTTTAGGAATATTGCTTTGTCAAGGATCAATTTCAGCAAGAAGGCAGGCAGACTAGTTTGGGGGCTATTACAGCAATCTAGGTGAAAGCTGGTGTGGGCCTGGATTAAGGAGGGACATATGGAAGAGATTCTGTGGAGGTAGAAATGATGAGACAGCAACTTATTGGATGATGGTGGGTAAGAAAGAGAGAATAGTCAAGCATGAGGTGATGTGGGTTGGCTCAAGAGATGGTGGTGTCCTTGACAGAAATAGGCAATTAAGAAATCCTTGGTCGCTGGTGACAACAGATTCATCTGACCCATCATGCCAGAAGTCAGCTTGCAATGGCTAAATAAGGAGCAAGGGAAAGAAGATAAATAAAAGGAAGGGAGCTTTTTCTAAGAGTTTGGCTGTTAAAGGGAGAAGTACAGAGTAGTAGTAACTAAGGAGGTTGTAGGGTCAGGTGAAGGGTTTCCTAAGGGTGGGCAAGATCTTAGGCATGTTTATTGGCAGCAGGGAAGGAAACAGGAAATAGGGAGTGGTTGAGGGTAGGATGGGCAGGGGGTAGGAAAGGAATGGTTCCAGGCCTAATCTCAAGTAGTAGAGAGGAGTAAATGAGTACAAGTAGAGGGCATTGGCCTTGGCAGGGTGAAAGGTCACCTATTCACCAGAAACTGGAGTAAAGGAGGACAGAAAAAGGGGTGATATCAACTGATTTTGAAATAAAAGGTAGGGGAAAGGATGTAGTACATTGTCCTAAATTACAAAATTGTTTCACCCAGATGTGAAGGCAGGAGGGGAAATGAGGTTGAATTTACTTGTGCAACTATCTTTGGAACACAAAATTATTCTGTATGCTATATATTTGAAAAACAGTTAGCTAACAGGGAAGTTTATGAACAAAAGCTCTATTTAGCTTATAAATTGATAATGTGTTTTATGCATTTTAGAACCTTTGTGAAAATAATAAAATACCATATAATATACATACCATTTACTCTTCATAATTGCCAAAATAGGCTTAAATAACTGGCATGTTTAATTGCATATTAGCATAGAGTGGCCCCAAAATAACTAATATTTAATAACTCCTTCATTTTTGTTTTTAATTTAAAATACCATAGCATCATATACAATATATATGGGAAATTAATTTATATTACTTATGAAAATAAAATCTTGTAAATGGCAGAAAATAAAGAGAAAAATAATTTTTTTAAGTTATTAAAACATTGGACCCCTTTGTGACTTTTGGATCACCCTGTATAAGGGAAAGTAATATGTCAAATTGAAAGTGTTCAGCAAATATATTTAGCATCAAAATTCTTCTTATTATTTCCATCCAAAAATACTTAAAGGAAGTAGGTATGTATCAGAGACAAGAAGTCTTAAAAATTTCATTAACATCTAAAAGTTTTGGCAATACAATTTGTGAACATATATATACATATGAAATTAAAATGAAATTTTAAAACATCAAAACATTTTGATATTTTTTTCTAAAGTAGCAAGGAATATTTGTAAATAAAATGAAGAAATATTTATAGGTAGAAAGTGTGTAATTCTTTTATTTTTATTTTGTAAACCATGTACAAAGATCTCATTTATATAAAAGTTACCTAGTGAGGGTATTCAGAGTGAAAATTCTATGATAGATGCTTCCTTTTTGTACACATTACTCAGATTAATTCTATTTTATGTTTATAGTATTGTCTTATACATTATGTTGAGAAATTTATAATACTCAATCGTATACTTAATTACTTAAACACCCCTACTTTCATCTGTGTGCATATTGTAATCTCTCTATGATCTAGTAGGTAGCCTATATGAATTATTGTGGTCAAAATAATGAATCACTTGTTGATATGACTGCAAAATTAACTAAGCTGATCTTTGTATGACAGATATACAGTCAGATGCTGGGCCCATAATGACAGCTAGCCAGCTTGGTCGTACCAGCTAAATCTTGAATTCTACTAACATGACCTTTGAAAACCCAGGAATTTTTTTTTTTAATGTATGAGGTATTTTATTTTTTCCATTACATGTAAAGATAGTTCTCAACTTTTGTTTATACATGCTTTACAATTTCAGATTTTTCTCCCTCCCACCCCTCCCTCCCCCCTTCCCTAGACAGCAGGTAATCTGATATAGGTTATATCTATATATCTCTATACATATACATATAGATATATATATACACACACACACATATATATACACATAATAACATTAATCCTATTTCTGCATTAATCCTGTTACAAGAGAAAGAATCAGAGCAGTGATGCAAAACCTCAAAATAGAAAGAGAAAAAAAAAACCCAACAGCACCCAAAACAAAAGAAATAATATGGTTCAATCAGCATCTATACTCCACAATTCTTTCTTTCTTTTTTTTTTTCTTGAATTTGGAGATCCTCTTCTATCATGAGTTCCCTGGAACTCTTCTGTACCATTGCATTGGTGAGAAGAATATAGTCCATCACAGTAGGTCAACACTCAATGTTGATGATACTGTGTACAATGTTCTTCTGGTTCTGCTCATCTCAAAACCCAGGAATTTTCAACAAGATAATTAAGAAAGGAATATCCAGGATCATATGCAAGAATAGTGGTTAATAGAGCTCCAAAAATAGTTATGGTAGGTGGGTGGGAGGATTGAAAAAGATAATTCTCCCTTTTTCTACCAGATTATTTTTACTGGCTATTCCCATCAGTGGGGTAAAGAGGACACTGAACATTGATCTTTCTCCTTCCTCTCCCTCCCACTTTTCAGAAATCACAAATCACTACAAGGTCCTAGGGGGCCTCTTCAAACTGCAAATGATTGTATCTTTCATCATCTTGGAAATAACTGAAGGGAAGGAGAGGTCTTGTAGATTGGACCCAGAAATTCCAAAATGAGTCAGTTTCCCCTCTCCTACATGCTCCTGTATGCCTTGGGGATAGATCAGTCAAATTTAAGGGAAGAGAAGAGTGCGTGAAGCAGGTCATCCTACTTGGAGCTGGTGGTTATCATCAGGTTACCTTTATATACATACCCCAGGATCCTGCTTTCCTGTCCGAGGCTTCCAAAACTTCCAGAACCAGAAGTTCCTATGACTGACAAAATTTATACATCATTAAATTTATATCATTTTTCCTCTGAATAAGTAGAAGTATGGGGGGCAGCTAGGTGACACATACTAGCTGTGTGACCCTGGGTAAGTCACTTAATGCCCATTGCCCCACAAAAAAAATGAATAAGTAGAAGTACTATCCAATTATTCATTCATTCATTCATTCATTCATTCATTCATTCATTCGTTTGTTTGTTTTTGGTGAGGCAATTGGGGTTAAATGACTTGCCCAGGTTCACACAGCTAGTAAGTGTTAAGGGTCTGAGGCCAGATTTGAACTCAGGTCCTCCTGAATCCAGGGCTGGTGCTCTATCTACTGCACTACCTAGCTGCCCCAATATTATCCAATTTTAATTTAGCAGAAACATATCAATCCTTATGAGGTCTACCATCTTTGGGTCTAATATGGGGATTATAGCTCAGGTAGTTTCCATGGTTACTAAGAGCCCCATTACATTTCTGAAACAAGGTAAGTGTTGATGCAGGCTCTGAGGAATTCCATACAGTCTATAGACCATCTCCATCTTGAAATGTGCTAGTGGCACAGCATTGGCCTCTGGGCACAAATAATGAAACAATTTCATCATCCCTAGATGAACTGTCCTCTTTACCCTCTTAATAAACTTTAGATTGAAAACCCAAGGAAGGTTGCTATCTTCATTTTCATTCTGAATCCTCTGGTCCCAGACAAACAGGTCAACTCCACACCACAGTCACAGAGTTCAAGGGAAGCTAGGGAGGCAACAGGAAGACTCTTTTCAGTTAAAACAGTTTGATATTTGTGACTCAGTTGGACCTGGAAGTAATTGAATGATGCCAATCCTGGAACTCTCTGGGGCTATGGATATAAGATGTGATAGGAGAGGAAGGTCTGGGATGAGAAAATCAGAAAGGAAAGGGTAGAAACAGGAGGTATACAGGATAATAGCTGGCTTCCCCTTCCTGAGCACCTAAATTTGCATACTCATGTATATGTGGAATGTTGCACATATTAGTTTTGGTAGATGGAGGATGCATTGGTTATTTTCATTGAACTGCTGTTTATTTTTTAAAATCTTTTTCATTTTATTTTTACAAGGGAAAAGTGTGTGGAGGGGGAGGAACTATGTAGAAAAGAATATATAATCAAACCAAAAGACATCAAGAAAATAATTTTCATAGCATAATGCAATTCTGAACCATAATTAAAGCCATCCTGCCATCTGGTTATCTCTAGACTGACCAGCATGGAGCCCTGGGCCTGCTGAGGAGTGACCCTTAAGGTGACCTAAAACCAGTTTGGTTTCCTTACAAAAGAGGTGTCAATATATCTCTGCAGATTCCACAGGCCCATTGCCATCAAACGAATGCCACTCACACAGATCCCACAACCCACTGTTGTCTAGGCTGGTCCATTGCTCTATTCCTGGAATTTAGCCAGAATCAGAAGGTCCTTTAGATGTGGCATGAGGGAAATGGAGTCTCCTCCTTGTTGGCCAGTATTGGATTAGACAGTGAACACTCTAAATTGAAGGGTATGCACTTCTTTTCACATCTATAAACATGGCCTTTGTTGCTGTGCCCTGAGAGGCATTATTTAATTTTATTCAGTAGTGTTCACTGACGTGCAACCTTCTAATTAGACCTGTTCAAAGAAAACAGAATTCATGTTTCTGTAGGAATTTTTTCCACATTCCACTGAGAGAGTAAAATGTTCTAAATAAATGTAATAAATGATTTAAACAAATGTTGTAATAAATGATTTAAATAAATGTAATCTACATGCCAGAATGCTATCTTCTGAAGGTCATGGAGCCAGAAAATACCTTGATCATCTGGTTCAGCCTTGTTACTTCAAGCAGAAAGATAGCTTCATCTTTTTTGTGTCATGGACCATTTTGGCAATCTGGTGATGCCCATGGACCCTTTCTCAGAATAAGATTTTTAAGTAATTGAAAGAAAATACTAAATTTCAGTTAGAGGTTAGAGAAATAAAGATGTAATCCCCCCCCATCCAGTTGGCATAGCCCCTGAAATCTATTACAGGTTTCTCAGGGGCACCATGGACTTTGCGTTAAGATCCCCTGATCTCAGCCAACCTATAAAAACAACTGTCTTCTCATCTTCTCTTTTGGGAGATCCACAGAGTTGGGCAATCTATAATCTCCTTTGCACAATTAAAATATTAACCCTATAATTTCCCACCCTTCCATTTCATTCATTCTACAGTATTGACTTTAAAAAATGGCAGGGGGGAGTTGATGCGTGTGTTGCAAAGAAGTTATGCTTGCTAAATGAGTGCCACATATAATTAATAAGTGCAATTAATAAGGTTGCACTTATTAAGGTTGTACAAAATATGCTATAACTAACAAAATAGGCTTTACTCTTCACTAAACTTCCTGTTTTCCTGCTAATATTAGACAAATTACCTCTTTTTCATCATTAACTATTCTTGAGATATTCTCTGGACAGTTCCTAGAAGTATTATAATTTCCATACAAGAAAACTACAGGAAAAACTGGCATTGTGGAAGCATGAATGTGTGGACTAGGGGAGCCATGTAGTATAAGCATAAATCAATAAATCCAGAAATATTTATTTTTTAATTATTTTTTTATATCACTTAGATTTCCTACTGTATTCTTCCTTCTCCCCTCCCAGAAAAGTTTTCCTTTATAAAAAAATTTTAAGTAAAAGAGGAAAAAGGAGTTAGGGAATCAATGACATTGGCCAGTCCATCAAAAAAAAAAATCTGACATCATAGAAAATATTACACACTGGAGCAGAGTAGTGGAGAGACGTGTCCTCTCATATCTCTTCTTTTCCTAAAAGAATTCATTATTGGATCAATATCAACCTGGAGGGAGCTCCATGATGCAGGGCTCTGCTCTTGGCCTGTCATCAACATTTTTATTAATGAACTGGATGAAGATGCGAATTATAAAGGTGATTGTTCCACTATATTTTGCACTAAAGTATACTGATCTTTGCTATTTTATTCACTTCAGGAAACTGCATGTGGATTCAATTCAATTCAATAAACTCTTGGTAAGCATTTATGTGCCAGGCACCATGCTAAATGCTGGAAAGAATGTGAACAAACTAGAGCTAATGTAGAGTAAATCTTCTTAAACTATGGGTCACCACCCCATATGGGGTCGCATACCTGAATTTGGGGGGTCATGAAAAATTTGTCAACAGTAAAAGGTTAAGTATGCCTATTTTATATACCTATATACCCAGGGTCATGTAAAAATATCTCAGGTGAAAAGGGGTCATAAGTGGAAAAAGTTTAAGAAGCCCTGATCCAGAGGAAGGTGATTAGGGTAATGAGAGGACAAAAGATTGTACGACAACATTGACTGAAGGAGTTGGGTGAGGTGGAGACATGAGCACTGTCTTCAGGCATCTTGAGGGCTAGAATGTGGAAGATAGATTAGACATTCTACATGGTGTCAGATACCCTCAGGAGGTAGGTTTTGTAGAGATACTGATTTAGGCTTGATAAAAAGGGAAAGCATGAATAATTAGACCAATTCCAAAGAAGTATATTGCCTCAGCAGACAGTAAATTCTTCATCATTGGAAGCAAAGGTTGGTTGTCCATTTGTCAGTGTATTGTAAAAATAATTCCTGTTTGGGTTCAGGTCATACAAGGCTGTTAGTCATTTCTAAAATGCTGAGCAATAAAATTAGAGTCTTCCCCCCCCCCAATCATTTATTCTTTGCCCCTCAATATCAGTGAGGACCATGATATCAGGAAGGTGATGTCATGACTTGCAAATGAAGTGGATTTAAGTGAAGGAGGGCTGTGCAAAGTCACCAGCCTCACTTTCTCCTCCGAAACCATCTGGGTCCAGTGGCAAGATATAAATCAGGATGACTAGAGATGGCCCTGGATGCAGTGGGAGCCCCCCAAAAAGATATTAACATTTCAAAAGATGGACCTAATAATGGATACACATATCAGGTTCTCTATTAAAGGCTTCAAATGAATTACCAAAGTGCAGGCTGAGGCAAACTTGCCCTTAGTAGCAATTCACGTAAAGCAAGGAGTAGCATGATTCAGTGGAAAGATAAATAATTATGATGATAGTTGGCATTTATAGAGCCCTTCAAGGTTTGCAAAGTGCTTAATAAATATTAACTCATTTTATTTCATTCTTAACTCCTTATTTCATCCTTGCAACAGCTCTAGGAGGTAGGTGCTGTTATTATCTCCATTTTGCAAGTGAGAAAACTGAGGCATACAGAGATTATAGGTGACTTGCCACAGCTAGTTAAGTATCTAAGAGTATATTTGAGTTTGGGTTTCCCTGACTACAGGTCCAGCATTCTATCCAGTGAAACACCCTAGATGCCCAAAGACCCAAAAATGTTGGATTCGAAGGCATAGGACTTGGGCCTGAATACTGGCTGTGCCACTTTTTAACTGTGTTACCACAGTAGAGTTACCAAATCTCTCTGGGTCTTGGTTCCCTTATATGTACAAAGAGGCAGTTGGACTAAATCAGGGATTCTTAATCTTTTCTTATGTCATGAACCCCTGTAGTGTTCTGGTGCAGCTTTTCAACCCCACATAATAATGGTTTTAAATATGTATAGGATTTGAAAATGTGACATCTAAGACTCCTTTCAGTTTTCAGTCTGTGGTTTAGGAATATTAATTGACCACAAACCAACATGAACCCAGTAAAGGCATTAATTGACTAATTAGTGAAAAATCATTTATTAAGAATCATTTATTATGTCACAAGCACTGTGTTAAGTGCTAGAATATAAATAGAAAAGTGAGACCTTCCCTGCCCTCAAAGGCATCCCATTCTAATTGGGGCAGATAAAACATAGAAGGATTTGAACATAGGGCAAATAGGGAGGGGATAAGGATGAGGTCCAGTGTCAGGTCAAATGATACCTCAGGGGATCCTCCATCTTACTGCAAAGATTGTCGTTTGGTGATTTTTCTCACTTATTAAAGCAGTATGTACAGCTATGGTTGCACACCCCCTGCACACCCATCACGGATGGCCTGGGAAAGTGGAGAGAAGATGCTCAGGCCCATGTTGTTTGGGAGGGGAATAGGCCTGAGCATAGGAGTCTAGCACTCAGGTTAGCTTTGGAAGTGAGGGCAGGTAGAGGCAGCATCTAGCCAGGAGAGAGAAAGGCAGAAGGGGATGTGGCAGAAAGTTTGTGGGGAAGGTAAGATTCTAGTTCCATCCAAGCAGGGGCTGGACTAGAGGTACCCCTGCTAGAAGTGGCCCCCTAGGTGGCTTGCTTTTCTCAGCTTCCATTGCTTAGTGGAATCCAGAGAAGGTGGAGGGAGAAATGACATGGTTGTTAAAAACAAACAAACAAATTAATGTAGCCATAGAAGTATAGTATCCTGGCAAAGACCTATAAAAGCCCCAATGTGGGCTTTTTGGTTCACTCATGTATTACTGTGTTCAATTCTGGGCACCACATTTTAAGAAGAGTGCTGATGAATTGGGAACATCCAGTGAATGTTGACAAAGATAATTAAAAGATCTGAAATATGAAGGGTAGTTGAAATAACTGAGGATTTTTAACTTTGAAGGGGAAAAAAAAAACATTGTTGAAAGGGGAGGCATATGATAGCTGTATTCATGTATGTGAAGTATTGTCATACTGAGTCCAAACTTACCTCCTATAGTTTCCAAATAAGGCTGTTGAATCATTCAGTCAGTCTTATCCAAGTCTTGGTGATCCCATATGCAGTCTTCATGGAAAAGATACTGGAGTGGTTTGCCATTTTCTTCTCCACTGGATTAAGGCAAAGTGGTTGAGTGACTTGGCCAAAGTCACATAGCTACTGAGTGTCTGAGGCAGGATTTGAACTCAGGGCTCCCTGAATCCACACTCGGTGTTCTTTTCCCTGATCCATCTACTGGCCTCCAAAGCAAATGGAGAGTAAGTGATTTGCATAGGTTCACACAGCTAGTAAGTAATCTGAGGCCAGATTTGCACTCAGGTCTTTCTTACTCCAGGCACAGTGCTCTATTCACTGAACCATCCAGCTGCCTTACACATAAGAAAGAATGTTCTAATGATTAGAGCAACCTAGCCATCTAGGTTTGTTTTAGGAGATAAGGGACAACTTGTTCCTAGAAGTATTCAAGCAGAGACGTCTTTAGATATAAGGCTCTCTTGCCATTGCCAATGAACTGTCCTAATCCTGTGCCTAGTAGGAGCTTGATTTTTATTTTTTAAATTAAAATAAAAAATATAGTGTAGAATTGATTTTCCCTTCTCCCTCTAGCAAGCTATAGAAAGCAAAAATAACAGAGGTAAAGTTGTATTGATATTTTGTAGGAGTACTGTGACATGTTAACACCCTGTTTGTTGTATCTTTAAGAAGTGTGAAACAATGATTGCATTTAAAGGATTAATGCTAGATTAAGATTGGCCATACCCTGTCTGCCCTTAAATATCTGAATTTACTAGCTCTAAATTGGAGCTGAGCTGCTGTTGAGCAGCAGCCCATAATCGAGAAAACTGGCCCTTGTGAGAGACCCAATTGTTCTTGGAGAGGAAGAAGAGCTTTTTATCTCCCACTCTCACAATGAAACTTTTATCAGAGCTTTTTTCCCTCAATTCAAGAGTTCATCAATTCAAGTTCAAGGCACATTTAGGGGAGCAGAGATATTCACTTTGTAAATAAGCCTGAGTCTATGTCTCAAGGCAGGGAGCAAAAACTAATAGCCAGACAGACAGTCATAGACTCAGAGAGCCGGAAAGAGGAAGCCACAAAGAACTTGATCCCTGGCAGAAGAGAAAAGAGCCAACCATGGTCTCAAGGAAGGACTAAGTTTGGCAATCAAAAGTCAAGGTGCAGAGAGCAGTAGACCCAGATAGCCCAGCCTGACAGACCTTCCCTCTGATATAATGCTCTCTAATTTGGGAGAAATATCAAGTAGAATCAATTAAAAGAGAAAGGACAGTGAGTTGCTTTGGACATATGAGTTCTTTATATGAGTGCCTAATATTGTACTTTTTTTTTTTTTGGCAGGGCAATGGGGGTTAAGTGACTTGCCCAGGGTCACACAGCTAGTAAGTGTCAAGTGTCTGAGGCCGGATTTGAACTCAGGTCCTCCTGAATCCAGGGTCGGTGCTTTATCCACTGTGCCACCTAGCTGCCCCCCCTAATATTGTACTATTAAGTGTCCAGTCTTCCCACAGATACTGTGTATATTTGTGGGAGAGTGTGCTCATGTTTACGTGAGGAATGTGCTATAGCTACTGTTTTTATTATTTCATTTTAAGATGGAATAATATATTTAAATGTCTTTTCCTTAAACTAATTGCTTTTACTTTCTAACTGTTAATAGGAAGCACATGAGTAGGTGCTCATGAGTTATAGTTTTAGAAGCCTGAAACCCCCAGGATATTTCTCCAACCTGAGAGAAGCAGTCACCCGCTGTGGACCCAACAGATGAGTGTGAGACCAAGTTGTCAGAGATTACCAGAAGGGATGCTCCAATAGCATAGATACTGAACTTAAAATTATAACTAGAGAAAACCATTGGGCATTTCTTGAAAGGGTTTAGGAATCTACTTGTATATGGCTTGCACTTGAAATCTTTTACTTCTGGGCCATCTCTCCCAAATTGGACAAGTTTAGGAGAACAGATGGCCCCTGGATTGCCAATGAACTGTAGTTCTTTTTACTGCCAAGTTACTAGTTCTAAGAGAAGAAAGTTATTTCAAGCATTTACTTCATTCTGAAATTCATTGCTTCCTTATTCCTATTCCATCCCACCTCAAGGAAAATAAATCAGTTTGCCAACATTCATTCCATATTCTCTTTAAAAAAAGATGACATTTACCAGAAGATTGATAAGATTAGCTATTCTCAATATGTCTTGGTGTGTGAGTTATACATACATTAGAAATTAGTGTCACACTTCTGGCCATGGAGTTTTGAGTCCTTTGGGAAAGATTCATGCAGCCATAAAAATTAGTGCAGGCCCACAAGTCCTAGATTTAGAAGGAAATTAGGTTGCATCCAAGTCAGAATTTTATTAACAATGGAAAGTATGGCATACACTGGTTTTTTAGGTTTCTTGGGACTCTGCACATCAGATTTCCAAAGCTTTGATACTACCTAGTACACACTGTAAGCTCCTTGAGAGCAGAGATCATGTCATTTTTCATTTTTGTATCCTCAGGTCGTTTACATAGTTGTTGAATAGAATTTATTGAAGAGTAGAAATTTATTGCTAGGGGGCAGCTAGGTGACGCAGTGGATAAAGCACCAGCCCTGGATTCAGGAGGACCTGAGTTCAAATCTGGCCTCATACGCTTGACACTTACTAGCTGTGTGACCCTGGGCAAGTCACTTAACCCCCATTGCTGCACCAAAAAAAAAAAGAAAAGAAAAGAAAAGAAATTTATTGCTTACTCCCCGTCTCTCAGGGATGTGATATCTTTTTTTTTAAACTTATCTGCAAAGTTGTATCTGGGTCTGTGTAAGGACCAACCGAATCAGTGAGAGTTGGAGGTTGAAGGAAGTTCTGACTATTTTCATTCTAATTTAATGTAAAGTATTCCCCTACAGTCAGGGTCACAGAGTGCTACTTAAAAGCTGTGTTATCTCTGTAAACACCATAGCATCAGACATTTCTCCAAGATATTTTAATCCAATTCTGCTTAGGGGTTTGAATCAGATGGTCAAAAACCTTGGCTAGAATCCAGTATAATACTGGTAGTCAGTCAAAAAGCCTGAAGAATGTGCTCCAGAGTCAGCTTCATTTGTCAAATAGATGACTAAGCTAAGTGAGAACCACTGTGAACCTTGCAGCTAAGTCCATGCTCTCTCCTTCTCCCCTAACTCTGATCCTTTTTAAAGGTTAGAAAGGAGATGAGAACACCTAAAACAATAGACTATAGATAGAGGAGCCTCTAAGTTTTCTTTCCTTTTCTTCTTTTCTCTTGTGCACTATATGAACTCTGAGAAGATTTTGACTAGAGAGACCAGCTGGCAGCTAGTATGAGACCCTGGTCTTCTAGTAGGCTTATATGAGCAGTTATCCTATTTCTCAGTAACTCTTTCTCCATCCACCTTTATCAGAAGATTAGTTGCTGATCTACATCCAAGGTAATCTCCGAAGATGTTTTTTGCATTTATTGTCATTGGCTTCCATGACACAGATAGCAAAGAGTCGTCTTTCTTTCCCATTTAGCTAAAGTCCGATCTAGTAAGCAAAACAAAACAAGAGAAATATCATTGTTTAAAAAACAAAAAAAAACCCTTATCCTGAAGAAAAAAGATCCTGCTGTCATTTCTTTCACCCTTTTCACTCTACAATCTCCATCCCCCCCCAAAAAAAATTTCCAAAGTCCTGAAGTAGTGAGGCCAAAAGCATCTGGACAAAAAACACCATGATGCTCAATTTCCTAAATCTGTGGTCCTCAAATCATCTCCCAGCTTCTCACCATTACCCCAACCTTCTCTGATTTGGGTTCCAGCTAACTCAGTTTTTTCAAAGGAATGATTTTCAGCAGACACAGACAGCTATGACACAACCCTTCTTGGAGTGAATACAAAAGAGGTGTTGAGTTGGGTATCATCCTGCTATTGAAGAATGCTAGGGCATCTAATGATTTCTTCTAGTTACCTTACATGCAAATTGAAGAAGATTGCAAATAGAATAGAGTCCCAAAATGTTCTGTAACTAAAGGCCTTTGGGGCAAAAGAAACTGTAAGAAGTGAGCCTCCAGAGCTTCCCCTGCAAAAATGCATGAAAACACATAAGGATAATCACTCACATGCTTTTACACAACATACCCTCCCATCATTAAATATATGCAAGAAATGTAGGTTTGCAGATGTGATTTTTTTTAACTTGGAGCAATGGGCAATTTTCTTCTTTTTATTTTTTCCTCAAATTAATTGCAGCCAATTACATATAAAACCCCTTTCTCTCTGCCAATCAGAACTGCCTGAATGGGCAAGAGGCTCTCTCACCTGCTTCATTATGCAAATTGATTTTCCAGCATTGGAGAACAATGTAGCCTTCTGCACAGCAGCTATTCCAAATTGCTAATGAGAAGAGTCTACTGCCAGAGGAGTCACTTAACCCTATGATACTGGAGGGTTTCACATTGAGGTGGATGCAAAAGATAGAGAAAGCCAAGTTCCTGACACCAGATTGCTGACAGCTTTGAACACAATGTTTGTTGTTTCCCTAGAGTTTCCCTAGGGTTAAGATCTGTATAACTGAAACTCTGACATGCTAAGGTCACTGTTATATTTTGACATAACTTGATCAATTTGGAGGTAGAAAGATGAGATTAAGAATTTGAAAGCTATGGCCAGTCTGTTTGGAATTTCTCAAATGTGTGTACAAATACAAAGATTACATAAATGTGGAATTATGTATAGAACAGTAAACCTTAGATCAGATACAATCACATGGCTACTGGTACCCAGAACACCTAGAGTCAGATATAATCATGTACACACCAGTTTATTAAAAACATATTTAAAAACTCAGAAGTCCTAGTAGACCATCATAATACCAAATGCTTTTGTTAAAAGCTACCTCTGTCATAAAGGGGCAGAACAGAGAGGAAGATAGACAACTTTACTTATTGAAGAAGAGATTATCTGGCAGATTTTTAACTCTCTTATTGAATCTTGCCCCTTTTTTCCTCCATGGCCTTCTGGAGTCTCTTTACGATCTAGAACTGCATCCTTCTTTCTGCCAAGCTGTCAGCCACAATGCCTCAAAATGCTATTGGCCCCATATAAGTTCTACTGGACTGCTTGATTTTCCTTCATTTCACTATTTCTTGCATTATTTGAAATTCCACAAGTGTAAGATTCTATTATTTCAACAAGTATACTCTTTTAAAAATAGAATGGGGTGGGGGAATTGGGACTATAATTCATTCACATGTTTGAAATAGTTTGGCCAACTCCTAGCTGATATTCATTCAGCTTCACTGAAGGAATGAAAGAGGTATTTTTGGTGGTAAGAGAGAGAAATATGTAATTTTGGACCATGGGAGGTATGACAGAACTGTATCTGATGCTACAGTGGAGGTGAGGCACTTAGGACAATCTGAAGATCCTGAGAAAAGCCACAATAGGAGGGAGACAAAAAAAAGCATAAAAGACAAATATTAACTATTTCAAAGATATACTGACTAAATAAAATGCCCAAGAAAAATATTGACAGTAATATAATTTATGGAGCCTAGACTTGGTGATCACAAAGTCTTGGATTCATATCCTGCCTCAATTCTCATTATGTAACGCTGGGCAAGGTATTAAATCCTTCAGCCTTGTTTCCTCCTCTGTAAATGGGCAGAATAGCACTTGTCTCAGAGGGTTTTGGAGAATCAAATGGGGTAATGTATGTAAATAATTTTGGGAACACTGAAGTGCTACATAAATGTGACCTCTTGTTATTAGTCCTCCATCTCTTCCTTCCTGAATAGATAGATAGATCCTGAATAATACAATGTTTAGTACTGTATTTCACTCAGGTCCAAATGTAAATCCACTTTTGTAAGTTAGCACTAGCACAAAACGGTCCTTATCTGGGAAAAAAAAAAGATGCATTCTGTTTTTCACAATCAGGAAGGCAAAGCAGTTGAATTACAAGAGGCAGGAAGTCAGGAATTACTGTTCCTGATAGAAATGAAGATACCAGCCTTTCTGGAATTCTGAGGCAGCAGATACAATGAAGGAGAATGTTAAGCCAGGTATCCATTAGGCTAGCCCTTTCTATTCTCATAGGTAATGAAGAGTTGACAGCATGTTGTTGTTGTTTAGCCATTTTTCAGTCATAGCTGACTCTCCATGACCTCTTTGTGGGTTTTCTTGGCACAGATACTTCAGTAGTTTGCCATTTCCTCCTCCAGCTCATTTTACAGATGAGGAACTAAGGCAAATAGATTTAAGTGACATGGGCAGGGTCACACAGCTAGTGAGTGTCTGAGGCCATACTTGAACTCAGAGTCTTCCTGACTCTAGAATCTCCTTGTAGAAGAGGGAGGGGATGGATTTTCCTCTCTTCTCACTGTTATGGTGTCTAATCAATTACCCACATGAAAACACTCCTTGTTGCAATTCAAGTACTTGTTAGTTCAAGAGAATTTAAATCATAGTTAAGGAGGCAGAGGTATGTGATACAGATGCAGAGACACAGAGAAGAAGGCTCCAGGGGCCAGAAACAGCTTCAACATAAGTATGTTCCCTGGCAGCAGAGAACTGGTTATATAGACTCACAAGAATTGGTATATCAAATAAACAGCAGATCTTGAAACCTAATTGAGCAATCCATGTGACAGACACTTTGAACTGACAGAGCATTGTAAGAACTCTGTGGAAGGGAAAGAACTTCCAGGCCCTTGTCCATCAGAGTAATTAGTAGCCTTGGCCATATGTGTGCCTCACTGCCAGTGTACTCTAAGCTTATGCTTATTTTCCTCACAGATGCTGTGTCTATTTCTGGCCCCAGGTACATCAAGGTAATATTTTATACCTATAGTTCTTGCTATGTTACCTTAGTAAATGTCTTTACTAAGAGTTAATGGTAGGGGGCAGCAAGGTGGTACAGTGGATAAAGCACTGGCCGTGGATTCAGGAGGAACTGAGTTCAAATCTGGACTCAGACACTTGACACTTACTAGCTGTGTGACCCTGGGCAAGTCACTTAACCCCCATTGCCCCGCAAAAAAAAAAGAGAGTCAATTGTGCCTATTGATTGAGAGCTATTTGGAAGCACACTGGTAGGGGCTCATGAACTTAAGGTTTAGGAGCTTAAGAATAATAATATCCCTTGAACCTGAGGATAGCAACCACCCTCTAGGGACCCAACCCATGAATGAAAGAGCAAGTTGGGGAGTATTTCATAGGGGTAGCTACCCTAACATGGCTGAAGAGTTCAAAAATGCCTACCTAAAAGGGTACTATTTGCCTTGGGCAGAAGACAGCTGTCACGTGTGTCTTTTCACTATTTATAGAAAATGATATGGAAGTTATGGAATAAATCCAACTTGAGTCAAAATCCAAAGTTTGGGTTCTTTGATCTACTCTGATCAAACTCATTGGGTGACCAAACAAAACAAAACTGGGGCAGCTAGACAGCCCAGTGGATAAAGCACCAACCCTGGATTCAGGAGAACCTGAGTTCAAATCTGGCCTCAGACACTTGACACTTACTAGCTGTGCGACCTGGGCCAAATCACTTAACCCTCATTGCCCTGCAAACAAAACAAAATAAAACAAAACAAAAACAAACTCATTGGGTGAATACATTCTCCATTTGGTCTACCTTGATTTGTGTCCAAATGTGAAGCATTAAAATTTCGATTCCCTATTTTTACTACCCTTAATTACCCCTGTTTTTTTTTCCTCCTGTCTCTATCAGTCTCTTAGAGAAGAGCTATACCTCATTCAGGATATTAGAAAATATCACTTTCATCACCCAATACATTTTCTCAAGAACATGCTATTACTTCTTTTGTTTTATAATAAAAAATATTTCTATAGACTCATAAATAATCTCTAATATTTTATATGATGTAAAATACTACATCTTTCAAAAATTCTCTTCACCATTATGGAGAGCATGGGAAATGGCCAGGATCATTTATAGCTCTAGGAGAGACTTAAGGCTAAAGACTTGATCACTGAGACCTTTCATAACCATCTCAGCCAACACTGATCATTCTTTCCTCTGATCTAAATAATCCCAAACTATTCCTATGGCACTTAGCATGCACTTCTTGGTATCGCTTGTTATTTGTTTGGTGTGATTATAAAATGGTTTCTTTTGGAAGGTGGCATGGCTAGTGGATAAAGGACTGACTTTGGAGCCAAGAAGCCCTTAGTTCAAGTCAGATCTCTGACACATGTAACTATGTAACCCTAGGTAACTCACTTAACTTCTCAGTGCTCTAAGCAACTATTTAAAAGTATAAGTTACAAGACAAGGTGCTAACCTGTCTCCATAGAAGGAGTTTTGTTTTGTTTTCCCCTGAAAGCTCCCTATATCAATAAATCATAGGTCTAGTCTCTGTCCTTATTTTAGGGAAATAAGACATATTTCTTTAGTCATACCATCTACTTATCCTGACTCCCCAGCTACACTATAAACTGTTTGAGGAAAGAAACAAATTCTTAAACACATTTATTTTTAAGCTCCAAAAGGCATCATAGTCTCAAAAACAGTCATTATAGAATGAAACAAAACTCAGTAGAGATTGCCTAAAGCTTAATTCTGCCTGTTAGAGTAAACAGTACATATATATTGAATGTCTACAATGTGCTAAGCATTATGAAGAATATGGAAGGTAAGATATGGTCCTTATTCAAAAGGAAGTTGGTGTTCAGTTGGGTATTAATAAATGTGTATTAGTCAAATAAATAGAGAGCTGACTAAATAAAACAATGACTAAATAAAGCAATGACAATAAAGGCAGACTATAATTAAATGTTAAATAATTTGGTAGAGGAATTTAAAGAAGAGGGAAATCAGTGAATAATGGAATGGTTAGGGAAGGATTCATGAAGATGGAGTTGATACAGATAGACTTGGAATGGGGAAAGGGGAATGTGTCCTGGTTGAGAAAAGTAAAGATGCTTACCCCTTAGCTTTCTGATTTTTCCCCCAGACTTCCCTGAGTGCCTTTCAAATTGTTCTTTGTGACCATGGTGCATAGATTTCCTTTTGATACTTGTTCTGTATTTGCTCTTACACCTGATGTCTGTTGCTCTTTTCTCAGTACCCTAAGCTCCTTTGGCAATTTGTTATTTCTCTCTTGCAGCTGCTTTTGGTACAGGTGCTTTGTTCATGAGCTTTAGTGCATTTCATTAGTAAACCTGTTCCTAGGCCCTCTAAGTATGTTACTGTTGTAATATTAGGAAAACTCAATGTTCTTGCTTTGATTATCATTACCATAATACTGATATTAGACAGAAGCTTTCTTTTCTCTCAAATGTGAACATTTTAAGTATTTCAAATGCCTTCTCCAACCACATGCATGGTATGCAGTAAAATGTACCAGGCTTAAAGACTGGTAAATCTCAATCTGACAATTATCTTAGCCACTATCACCTAACTTAATTCGATTCAATTTAATTTAATAAACATTTAGGAAATGCCCAGAATACTAATCCCCTCCACTTTTTTCTCTTTCTTTTGGACTGCTCAGAGATGAAATTACTAACAATTCCAAAACACTTTGCAAATAGATGATTACATCAATTGTATTGATAATAATTATTATATATGCATATATACATGTATGTATATATACAAACACACACACACACACACACACACACACACACACAATATTCTGACCCCATCTTTTTGTTTGGCCTGCTAGACTCTCAAAGCTGAATGTGATCTTTGAGATCATCTAGTCCAACAACTTCATTTTCTAAGTGAGGAAACTATCGCCCAGAGAGGCTAAATACCTGACTGAAGGTCACAGAACTAGGAAATCATAGAACCAGGATTCAAATCCAGGTCTTCTTAATGTCTAGTGCTCATTCTATTATATCATATTTTGAATTTGATTATTCAAACAAGTTATTGAAGTCTTTTTCTACCTGAAAGTATAAAAGAGGCAGAGCCAAGATGGCGGGGAGAAGCTAGGTTTCTTGAGCTTTCCTGTATTTCCCTCAAAAACAACATTAAATCAAGCCTCTAAACAGAATCTGGAACTAGAGAACCTACAAAAAGAGCAACACAATCCTGCTACTTGAGATAATTAAGAAGACTTCAGGAAAGATCTGTCTCACCTGGGTAAAAGGGTGGCTCAGCACTACTCATCTCAGCTGGCAGCTCACCTCAGCAAAGCTTGGCTCAGTGGGCAGCTGGACACTGCTGCAACTAGACACAGCTGAGAGTGGGGCATCGGAGAGCAGTAAGAAGCTTGCAACAGTGAACCCTGTGCCCCAGGAGCACACTCCAACTTTATATTAAAAATAGCCTACAACATGAACAAGAAACAAAAAAGGACCCTTACCATTGACAACTTCTATAGTGAAAGGGAATACCAAAGCCCAAACTCAGATGAGTTGGTCAAAACGCCTACAAGTGAAGACTCAAGTGGGAAGATGATCTTGTCTCAAGACCAAAAAGCCTTCTTTGAAGAACTCAAAAAGGCTTTTAAAAACCAAATAAGAGAGGTAGAAGAAAAAATGGAAAAAGAAATGAGAGAAATGAGTTACACTGCAAAAAGAAGCACAAAAATTGACTAAGGAAAACAATTCCTTAAAAAATACAATTGGCCAAATGAGAGGAAAAAAATAGCCAAATAGAAAAAGAAGTGCAAAAGCTTTCTGAAGAAAATAAGACCTTAAAAATTAAAATTGAGCAAATGGAAGGTGATAACTCCATGAGACACCAAGATTCTGCTGAGCAGAATAAAAAAAAAAACTGAAAAATAGAAAATGTGAAATACCTCATTGGAAAGTATAAAAGAAAAACATTTGTGTTGTGGCCCTAGACATGAAATCTTAACTACACATAAACTATAAGCATCTTCAAGAAATTAATTTGCTCTTCTACTACTTCAAGGCAGGATTGTATCATCCTTCCAGGAGCTTTAGGTTCTGGCTTTTTTTTTTTAAATGAATTCTGTCTGAAAGAAGGTCTAACATCTTCTCTTAATAAAATATTCCATTGTCTCACAGCCTGAATGTTTCCTCTGCCCCCCACCCCCACCCCATTGTCTAATCTAAATCCTCCTACTTCGGTTCAAATCAATTGCTTCTGTGCAATCCTCAGTGGAAGAAAATAGCCATGAGCTACTATGTATGAAGAACAGAGACTTCAGGAAGAGGAGAGGAGGAATGATAGACAGACAGAAAAGCAGCAAGAGTTCTATGTTCAACTTGTCCTAGTATATAGGGGTTTTCTTTCCTAAGACTTCCTTCACAGGGCAGCTAGGTGGCACAGTGGATAAAGCACCAGCCCTGGATTCAGGAGGACCTGAGTTCAAATTAGGCCTCAGGCACTTGACACTTACTAGTTGTGTGATCCTGGGCAAATCACTTACCCCTCGCCCCGCCAAAAAAAAAAAAATCCTTTATATAAACTTCCCTATTAATTATTATCCTACTTCCATCTTCTAACTTCCCTGTGAAGAGTAACCCCATTTCCCAAGAAGTCACCTCTCTAGCCATCCTATCCAGTTTTGTTGATGTTGAATAATTTAATGTGCATACTCTCTATTCTACCATGTAAGAAAAACATTTCTTTCCACTGAACTTGGTAGACCTCCTTCCTCCTTACAGGCTGATCATTGGTACCACTTCTTTGTGCTCACCTCACCAGTTACACAGCCACTTAATCGTAGTCTTCCTTCATTTTCTAAATAGAAATATTGTATTTTTTTCTTCTTACCTCATTGGGATCTACTAACACTTCACCTTTAAGTGAATTAATTTCTATTCTAAAATTTCAGAAATCAGTTACAAAATGGCTATTTCCCTTTTAATCTCTCTGAGAAGTGGAGATTGTACCAATATACTTGGAACCATCCATTCAGAAAATCACAATGTATTTGATAGGTTAGTTTAGTTTTTACAGTGTGCAATGAAGAAATATTTTCAACCACTTATAGCCAGAACTTTAAAGCTGAGAAAGATTATAGAGACGGTACAGTCCAACCCCTTTATTTTATAATCTCCAGGTCATATAGTTGGTGAGGAACAGAGCCAAGGTCAGAACTTGGGTCCACAGCCTCATAGACTTATTATTGCTTATTCCTCCAAGACTGTGTAGCCTTTCTCTCTCCACTGAGATCTCAGGAAATGTCCCTTTTAATGAATGTGTGCTTACTTCTCAAAACTGTGCCACCCAGAATTGTGATTAAGAGTGTGAAGGAAACTTATTTAAATTATTTCCAAAGAGGTGATGCAAACTGAAGTTCAGGAAACCCTGTTCACTCCTTTCCTCAAGTCCTCTTCTCACTCCAGGAAGGGTTTCCTTTATAAGTACAGGATGAAAAATACTTTGAGTTTTATTTGAAGTAAAAAATACCCTTTGATAGATCACTCTAATGTAGCCAAGGGGGTCTATGTATAATTACAACTTCATGGGTACTCCCTGGGTATAAGACACCTATGCCTACTGTGGGAACCAATTTTTAATTGGGGAGTGTTAGTTAAGTGGCTCGCCGCAATATTGGGGCAAGGAAGGAGACAGACAGCATCCCTCAAAACAGAGCAGGATTTATTTAACAAGAACAAATTTAAAAAAACACAGAGTCAGTAGGATCAAGGGAAAGGAAATAAAATGGGGAAAGGGAAATTATACAATCTGAACAACATCATCACCCAGGAATCAGCTGAGAACACACAATATTGTCCTGTTGCCTTCCAGCTTCAAGCTAGCATGGTGAAAAACCTTCCTTCTTCCCAGGAGACCCCAGGTTGACCACACACAGCCCCCAGCCAATTGGCTGGCTGCTCTGACAGTCACGTGACTGCCCTCACTGGGCTTCCAATCATTATAATTTTGCCAGGCCCATGTAGGCATCGGCGAGTAGTGATGATGTGAGGTGCCAGTCCCATGGCGACTGCTACAACCAGTGGGTGGAGCACCGTGCTGTTTGTGGAGCTACAGGCTAGTGCGTGCACCGAGGTTTTTTTTAAAATTCTAGCCAAAATATGGGGTCATAAAAACCTCAAATAACAATTAATTCTTTACACTACCAATCCTTTGTAATTCTTAACCATATCCTCCCATAAATGTTACATAGGTAGTCATTGTTGTTGTTGTCCTCATCATCATCTGTCTGCATTTGGATAAAGTTTTGTGGTTTACAAAACACTTTATGTCTGTTATCTCATTTGATTCTCTCAATAGCCCTTTTTTGATAGGTCTTATAATCATCCTCATTTTACAAATGAAAAAAAAAACCCAACAGAGTTTTTTTAAACTAAAGTTAAGACAGTTGCCCAGGGACAGACGCTAGTAAGTGTTTTGAGACAAAAATTTAACTCAAGGCTTTGTGACACCAAGTCCAGCACTTTATGCAATTTGCCCCTTAACTGCCTAATGTGCTAAAGGACTTCCTTTTATTTCTTGACATTACATGGCTACCAAGGGAGGACAATGGCTATTTATCATATTGTTGTATGACCAGCCCATTTTTTCTGGTCAGACTTCTTTTCTTTCCCTCTATTCTTCCTCCCAATGCTTTCCCCCCACCCATGTATTACATACTATTTAAATAAGGTCTATAAAGAATCTCGCAAAACTCAAAGCACTGCATAGATGTCACTTGTTATTATTATCTAGTTCTCATCTTTGTCAAGGGGATTTAGATAGAAATGTTCCTGGGACACATGGTTATCTTGCTATTCTTTTACATTTAATATTCTGTGGACTATGTATCATACAGGTAAATGAAATAACTTTTTTTTATAAATGAATCAGTTTTGTTTACCTCTGTAGGATCTCTAAAAGCATCTTTGATACAAAGTCAATAGTATAAATGACAACAGGGATAATATATACCTTATCCTGTTTCCATAGGATGTTGATTTTCTTTGCTTTGTCTCTATGTTTTGAAATCTTTTTTATGATACGAAGTTTAGAGATTGTGAATATTTGATGCAGTAACATCTATTGAAAACATTTTTAAAGTTTGTTTGCTTTTTAATGAATCAGTGTTATGTCTGGGTAATTGTGAACAACAATTTATTCTGGAACAATGGCCCAATTCAAGCTCAAAGATATTTTGAGGTCTGTAGTTGTGGTACAGTGATACTGTAGTTGTAATATAGGAATACTATAGAACAGGAATGTGTTCTTTATCATTCCAGGAAAGAGTGTGAGCTTTTAAGGTACACTATAATTCCAGCTACCAGATCATCTCTTGTGAAATTCTGTATGCACCATTTTTATAGCCTACAGAGATGCGTTGCACATTTCCTTGTACAATTTACACTGTAGAGTCTAGGCTTCTTAAGGACAACCCTTTTGAAATGTCTGCTGGAGATAGTCTGATTCTCAATTGCCATCATAAACTCCTGTTTCTACAAATAAATCCATATGACTCACTCATTTGTTTGATGATTGCTGAAATACTGTTAGTTGAGTTCATGTAGATCTCACCAATTTTTTATTCCAGTCCTATATCTAGTCCTTTTCATAAGCTCTATGACTTTTGGTTTTCTTTGAGAAAATCAATGGCATATACCTATTATCTGACTTTATTTTTGCTTATTGGGAAGTTATATCTGCTCTTTCCAAAAGTATTTCTTTCTATAGTTTTTGACCTGTCTCTTATGTGTTCTAAAAATGTCTATCAATCCTCTTTGTTTTTTCTATTTTTTTTGTGGCGAGAAATTTCTAATCTTTAAATAGCCACTTTAAGATGATGAGCTGTGTTTTTCATTTTTTCATTAATATTTATGGGTTTTTGTTAGGTTACTTTCCAAAACTTTTATGATCTGTTTTATAATCCCAAAAGTATATATCAAATATTACTGTGTAGGTGTAATTGTTTAAATGTATTTTCCCCATTCAAATTTAATTTCAGGATGTCAATAATTTTCTTAACATACTAAGCCACAGACTTCTCTTTGTTATTTTTGTAACCAATATGTCTTGCGTGGAGAATACCAAGGTATTAGTAATCATTGCTTTCATCCATTGATTCAATATGACATCTATATTCAACCTCAACACCTTTTTTTTTCTCTTTCTTTGGTGAGTTTGGTAATTTATTTATTAAGTCCATTTGAAATTTTGATATCGATAGAGAATGAGTCCATGAGATGAAGAAACTAATGTGTTTTTCAGTGAAAGCCATATCTCTTCATGCCATTCATATACATCAAATGATATTGAGATGCTTTGTTTTGTTTTTCATTTCAGTAGCCATACTTAGTTATATTTGGGGAGATTAAAGTATCTGAAACCATGCCCTGAAGAACTTAACCCTCACCCCTAGAAACTCCTTCCTTTCCTGATTAATAATCACCCCAATTGCCTACTACATCTGAATCTAGACCTAGTCTTGCTTTTTTTTTTTTCATTATTTGGCCATCTTTTCACTAGGTGCCTTGCCTCATAAACCAAAAATTATGCTTTTCCATTCTTAATAATTCAGGCCCTGAGCCTCTACTCTCCTAATTGGTAGTTGCTTGGTCACCCACTACATGGATCCACCCCTAGCAATGCATCATTTTTCCTTCTTCTTTCTACTTCTAGAACCATAATCACATTAATAGGACCTGGAAAGAATGTGTCACTCTATTCCTTTCTGGCTATACTTATCATTTCCATAATGTTCCAAACCAAAATGCAAAACATTACTCTCTCGTGTTGTCCACCATATTAGAATGTATGCTTTTTGAGTACAGGGCCTGTCTTTGCTTTTATATTTGTATCCCCAATGCCTGACAAAAAATAAATGTTTAATAAATGTTTTCACATTCACTCATTCATAATGGACTTAAACTATCTCCTTGAATAATGTTAAATATAGATATTTATATATATATACATATATGTGCATATATATGTGTCTGTCTCACAACATTTAGCCAGTGCCTTGATGCTATTGTGATCGTAAAATGTTTTAAATAAAAAATAATCTTCCATGTTAACATCAAATGCTCTAGAATTCTCACTATATTGAGGTCTCTTTTATATATTTTTGATATATGACTAAGCCACGAGTGTGGAACTGAGTCAGTGGCTTTGTAATAATTTACAAAGGAAATAGAAATGTTACAGTGCCTTCTGGCAATTTGTTCAACAGTTACCAAAATATATAAGTTGTTTGATAATTATCAAATACATAATAAGGTTTTATTTATACCCTGCTACTTTTGGACACACTCCTTTTGTACCTCAGCCAATATATTGTTTTCTTGTAAATATTAAAAGATAGTCTAGGGCAGCTAGGTGGTGCAGTGGATAGAGCACCAGCCCTGGAGTCAGGAGGACCTGAGTTCAAATTCGGCCTCAGACACTTAGCACTTACTAGCTGTGTGACCCTGGGCAAGTCACTTAGCCCCAATTGCCTCACTAAAAAAAAAAATGATAGTCTAAGTTATCCAAATTGTAAAGGCTTTATACGAGGTACATACTCATAATTAGTCTATAGTTGAGAACAGATGCTCTTATGTTTTGGTAGTAGATATGTGATGCTTTCTGTTAAGAAGAGTGAGATCATATGTTCATCTGAAAGTAATATGGTAGAATATTTGTTAAAAATTCATATGCCATTATAGAGCATTTGAGTTAATTATTATATGTCTTCTCTGACCCACCATTTTCCAGCTTTGTAGGGAAGCTAGAGTTCATTCATTTGCCTTAAAGTAACAAGTCTCTCATTCATTAATGGTGAACAAATTTTCTATTTCTCATTTCACCTTACTTACATTTTCTTTTTGTTAGTCCTCCCTCTACCATATAGACCATCAGACATTTTTCATATTTACTATGTTTGAGGGCTCTTTCTTACACCTAATTTCTTTACTTGGCAGCAAGTTGACACAGTGAATAAAACATGGGACCTAGAATCAGGAAGACCTGAGTTCAAATGTAACCTTTGTTGCTTATTAGCTGTGTGATCCTGAGCAAGTTATTTACTTTCTCTCTGTCCCTGTTTCCTTATCTGTAAAATGAATATCCTAATAGCACCTACCTCCCAGAGTTTTGTGGGAAAAAAAAGATAATATTTGTAAAGTGATTTGCAAGACTTAAAGCTAGTTATTTTTATTATTGTTGTTATTATCATTATGTTACTTCTCAAGCTGCCTCTATAGTAGCTTTTAAAAAAATTCATGTTGAATTATTTATCCTGTTCTTTGCCCTTCTTTCACTTCTTGTATAATATTAACTTCTTTATTTTTTCTTTAAGTTGTTGATTAAAGGAATCTAGAGTTTCTCTTATGCTTTTGTTTCCCAGATTTCTTTCTAGTCTTTCTTTTATGTTCTCTAAAATTGAGTTATGTTGACTTCAAGTTTCCGCCCTATGCACCAGTTAGATTGATGCCTTTCCACAGATCTCAACTAGCTCTTTCAAGTCATTTCTTAAAGAGATCCCTTGATAGCTCCAATTATGGTTCTTACTATAGCAATGGCTGCCCCATATGCTGCTATGGACAGGTCCTGAGTTGTTTTTAACATACTCTGCAAAATACTATGGAAGACTGCATTTGTTTTTGAGAAATAGTCCTTTCATGCCAATTCAACCACACTCAACTCCAAGCATTTGCATTGGTTCTTCCCTGAGCCAGGAGTGGTCTGCCCCTTGTTTTGTGTGCCTTTCTTCAAGACTCAACTCAAATCCCACCTTCTGCGAGAAGCCCTTCCTAGTTCCTCCAGTGAGAGTAGACATCTCCTCTCAAATCACTTTCCATCTACTCTATATGTATCTCATATATATTTAGCTATTTGTATCTCACATATTTGATATTAGATATTTGCATCTCATATGTATCTATTCCATATGTACTTATTTTTATTGTCTTCCATGTTAGAATGTAAGTTTCTTGAGGGCATGGACTATTTTTGCTTTTATTTGATTTCTTTTATTTGCATCTTAGCACTTTGTACCATACCTAGCACGTAATAAAGGATTAATAGATTGACTGATAGTGGATAGTGGGCTAGACTTAGAATCAGGAAGTCCTATCAGTGTATCTTTCCTCATATACTTAAGTCACCTCACCTCTCTTTGGTCTTAGTTGAGAGGTGATAATTAACAACAACAACAACAGCATTTATACAGTACCTTAGCACTGTGCTAAGAACTTTATAAATATTATTTTATTTAATTCTCATAATACCATGGGAAATAAGTGCTATTATTAGTCTCATTTTACAGATGAGGAAATAGAGGTTAAGTTACTTTCCCAAAGTCTCATAGCTAGGGTGTGTTGGAGGTGAGATTTGAACTCAGGTCTTCATGACCCCAGGCCCAGAACTCCTGCCACTGCTCTACATAGCTGCCTTTTGCATAGTCCACAATGACCTCTAAAGTTCCAATGATTCTCTAACAGAAAAAGTTTATAAATAGAGCACCAATTAAATTTCTTTCTCTGCTTGATGGAACTCAGATTATAATATTATGCTGATGTATATTGACTCTTCCACTCATGTTTGATTGTTTGTCCTCTGGGAAATGTGGCCTCCTCCATATTTATATTCTTCCAGGGAGTACAGTTCTTAGAAATGCAAAACTCTTTCAGTCTCTCAACCAACAACTCTATTGGATAGTCTATCTATCTGTCTATCTATCTATCTATCTATCTATCTATCTATCTATCTATCTATCTATCTATCTATCTATCTATCTATCTATCTATCTATCTGCCTAACAATCATTTAATAGAACCTAACTCTCAATTCACTTCTTTCTGAATCTACCAGATTTTTCAGAAAACTCTTTTGCTTTCTCTTTATATGGTAAAGAGGCAGAGGTCAAATAAACAAATTTATACCAGGAGTTTAGATAGATAGACAGATAACTAGATAGATAGATAGATAGATAGATAGATAGATAGATAGATAGATAGATAGATAGATAGATAGAAATGTGCATGTGTATGTGTGTGTGTATATATGTGTTTGTGTATATATAATATGTATATATATATACTTATGTATTTGTGTGTGTATATATATATATATATACATAATCTCATATACATAATTTCTTGGGATCTGTGTAAAGCCAGAAGACAATACCTCTTCTGGATCTATATCTATATCACAGTCCTACACAGCAATCAATAAGGTTCAGATCAATGACCCTGAGACAGAAGAGAAGACAATGTTTTAAAATGGTTCAACAAAGATGAAAACAGAAAGACATTGAAGCTTAACCATTATCTTGCCAGATAATCCAGTTACCATTATTTCCCCATTCTATAAGCAATCTAGTTAATTAAGTTTTTGCTCTTTTTGACTTTGAATAGACTTTAGGCTAGCCACCACTACAAAATCTGATTTGGTGTTTTCAAGGGGAGTATATTCAAAAGCAGTTGGGAAGCAGTGGGCCCTGATACATGCCTGAAAGAAAGAAAAAAAGAATAGAGGAGGGAGTATAATGGTAGGCCCCATGGCAGTCCTCATTTGGGGAAGCAAAGAGTACTGATGACAGCCTGTCAATATAGAAGTATAATCTAAATTCTATGTTTCTTAGATATAAACTGATGGAGTTGAAGCATTTATTGATGGTAAGGAAATATTGCTCTTAACAACCCCTCCCACGGGTCATACTGTTCTTGAACCAAATTTCTCTGCAATTTCACATTTTTTACCATATCCTGAAGCTAAAGGCTTCCCCCCAGTGCAGAAAGTGCATATCTCTCAGTTTTATGACTTTGAGGACAGATGCTTTAGCATTACTTCTTTAGATGATCATTCTCAAAAATGGGACTCCTCCCAACTCTTTTGTGGACAACTCAAAGGTAGGATCTTGGCAGTGTTTCCCTCATTGACAGACTTCCCCCATTAGTACTGATGAGATACAGGAGTCCACAAAAGTGCCTGAAACCCTAAATGCTCATGGGAGATCCACATTCCTATTTGGATTGTGCAAAGGAATGGCAGGTAAGTGATATAGTAGAGAAAACTCTAGATAAACAGTTAGGAGCAGCTGAATTCAGATCCTGCCTCTCTCAATTAAAAACTGTGGACTTAACTCCTCTGAGCTGCAGATTCTTCAGGTGAATACCTAGGCAGAAGTACATATTTCCCATTGATATTGCAAGGCTCAACTGACAGAATATGTATAAAGTACTTAACAAACTTTAAACTACTACATAAATGTCAATTATTATAATTACTCAGTAGTCATATCTCCCAGAGAGCCTCAAAGGCTCAATGAAATCTCTGGGACTTTGTTCCAAAGTTTCAAGAAACAGACTGAGTGAGGCTAAAAAAAGGTGCAGAATCTTTTGGTAACCATCTCCACTGTTATTCAGTTCTGAAAGCTCAGCTGGAGTTCTTCCAGGCAAAAATTATGCCCTAAATAAAACCTGTGACCTTGGCCTCATTGGCTCTTATCAGATGAGCTAGTCAGTCATGTACTCTAATAATGCAACTTGACTTCATTAATGGAAGAGGTAAGCCTGTTCTTTGCCAAAGCCAACAAATTATGCATGTGGTGAATTAAAGAATAAGAGCAAAATTTCTTTGTCCTCACATCTCACTTACAAATTATCTGTGTTCTCCTCATCATGCTCTCATCTATGACACATTGTTGTTGCCAAATAAATATTAATATGAATTGTTAGATCTTAAATTTGACCATAGATACTAGAGCAGTAGTTCTAGGGTCTAGGGTCCATGGAACATGGGGGAGGGGGGGAAATCAATGAATGTATTAATATAAAATTAGTTCCCTTTATAACCTTATATATTTTTTCATTTCAAATATTATTCTGAGAAAGTCCATAGACTTAAGCAGATTGCTAAAAGATCTCTCTCCCTCTCTCCCCATCTCCCCCTCCCTCTCTCTCATACACACGCATGTTTATGGCATTTCAGATCTACTAATGTTCTTTTTGTTTTTGCTTTTGATATACACAAGGAGGTATCAGGGAAGATGCTTTCACCTGGCATAAGTAAAAAAAAAATATTTCTTTTATCTTTTACCTTGGTGATCACATAGATAAAAAATTGGGAATAGCGATGGTATGTAGTAGTGACAGTAATGCATTATTAATCCCTCAGCCCTACTTCATACATACAGACCTACCTCATGTTTTTCTCCCTACCTAACCAGACACCAAGCATTAATTAAGTACCTATTATGTGCCAGGGACTAAAGCTACCGATATAATCCTTAACCTCAAAGAGTTTATAATAGTTAATGTTACTAATCACACAATTAGAGAAGTAGTGGGGGCAGCTAGGTGGTGCAGTGGATAGAGTACTGGCCCTGGATTCAGGAGGACCTGAATTCAAATCCGGCCTCAGACACTTGTCACTTACTAGCTGTGTGACCCTGGGCAAGTCACTTAAACCCTCATTGCTCTGCAAAAAAAAAAAGTGCATTAGAGAAGTAGTGGCCATGGAATTGAATTTTGTTTTAGGTATTCACAGGAATTGTGAATGAAGCATATGGCATTTGATTGTCATATGTTTTACAGTAGGAATGGTAGTAGTGATTTGAAAATTTTTCTCAGAGCAAGAATGAGAGGTGGGAAGGAGAAGGGGTTGAGTGGGGGTGATACATAGGGCGAGGGCAACTGGCAAGATATGCTTGATGATCATGCCCTGATGGATGTCTTCATACCAAGGGATATGGTAGACTGAACTGTACATTGTACTTGGAGTGAGAAGAACGGAGTTCTGATCCCATCTCTTCTACTTACTACTTGTGTGATGACTTTGGAGAAATCACTTAACCTTAATGTAATATTTATGCTTTTAAAAATATGTTGTTTGATGTTGTAGCATAAGTGATAGGACTACAATTTGGAGTTACTTTGGCTAAGTGGTCCTAGTGACCATTAACAATGACAGACAGCCTGTACTTTTCCACTGTCCTCACTCATCCTGACCTTATGTCAAATGTACAAACAATCACAGCTCCTGATTGGATAAGGCCCCAAGCTAAGTGCCGTAGCTGTGCATTTCTGGAATTGCTAATAAACAATTTGGACTTCACCAATTTCTGGACTTGATTAGGAAACTCCCCCACCTGAGTCTGATATAAATAAGTGACCCTGGGGAATTTCTCTACCAAATCTGAGCCTTATTAATAATGCCCCCTCCTATATCTAGTCCTGATTGTATGTCCCAACCAAACCCAACTTGAAAGTATACAATTTGTCTGCTTAAACCCCACTGAGCATGTAGTCCTTCTGAGACCTTGCACTGTGCACATCTCCCTCATGTGAGTGACTGGCCCTGGGTGACCAATTCTTTGTCTGTGTTGCCCTATAGTGTGTGTGTGTGTGTGGGGGGGTGCATAGGCATGTTTGTCTATGTGTGTGCATGTGTGCTTTTGTTTTTGCTTGTTTGCTGTGCTACATAGTCATAAAGCTCATGCTTGTATTAGCTTCCTGAATACCAATTTTTTGTAAATCCTCTAACTTTGTTCTAACCTGATCCATGAAGCCAAATAAAGCACTTCATTTCCCCTTTTGTAAAATGGCAGGATTGTATTAGATTATGTGTTATATCTCTTCTAGCTCTTTGATCTGAATTACTATGACTCACTTTTTCTCACCTTTTCTATCTCAGCTTTAACCATCTTTCAAAGTGAACTCAAATCCCATTTCTTTCATGAAACTTTCCCTGATGGCATCAGCTAAAACTGATCTATCTATTCAATTCTTTCTAATCAGCCAATCAACAAGCAGTTATTAAGGGACTACTATACAAAGATAAAAATTACATAGTCCCTGCACTCAAGGAGTTTACCCTTCTAGCACTTGTATTCTTCATTTAAAACCAGTATATTCATTCATCCCCCCAAAATGTGTCTATACTTATTTCTACATGCAAAGTCTAGAATTGTATTTTAGCAAATAATTTTAACAGAAATCAGTACTTGACAAAGTAGTGTTGGTGATGACCTAGTAATAATAATAGCTAATATTTCATCTAGGTTGGTGTAGTAGATAGAGTGCTCAGCCTGGAGTCAAGTTCAGATATGACCTGACACTTACTAGATGGGTGAACCTGGGCAAGTCACTTAACCCTGTTTGTCTTAGTTCCTCATCTATAAAATGATCTAGAGAAGGAAATGGCAAACCACTTCTGTATCTTTGCCAAGAAAACTCTAAATGGTGTCACAGAGTCAGGCACAACTAAAATAATTGACCAACAGCAAAACATTTATATAACACTATGCTAAGTACTCTACAAATATCTCACTTGATCCTCAAAACAATCCAGATGGTAGGTTCTATTATTACCCCCATTTTGCAGATGAGGAAATTGAGGCAGATGACATAAATTGACTTGCCCAGAGTCATACACCTACCTAGTAAGTGTCTGAGGTCAAATTTGAACTTAGGACTTCCAGTCTCCAGGCCTGGTCCTCTATCTACTGTGCCACTAATTTATTCCCCATCAACAGTATGAATTTGTAAAAGTGCCGAATGGAAATTGGATTCAGTCTTTGGCTGAGGGATAATAAATGATTATTGAATGAATGAATCAATCTATAAAGTCATCTATACTAGTTGCCTCTCTTTTACCACCTTCATTCTCTTCTCAACTCATTAGTCTGACTTCAAAACCCACAACTTGAATGAAACCTTTCTCTCCAGGGTTACTAGTGACCTCATAATTGCTAAATCCAATAGTCTTTTTTCAGTCCCCATTCTCTCTGACCTCTCTGTAGCTTTTGACACTGCCATGTACTACCTCTTCCTAGTTACTATTTCCTCCTTTGACTTCATGATAGTGGTTTCTACTGGTTCTTCTCCTACATCATTGCTCCTCTGACTTCTTTTTTTCTGAGTCATTATCCATCTTCCATCCCCAAACTTGTGGCCTCCCCACCCATACCCCCACCCCCACCCCATTCCAAAGCTCTATTGTAAACTGTTTTTATTCCCTACAAACTTTCACTTAGAGATCTCTTCAGTTCTTTTAAATGATCAGCTTTATGCTAATGACTCCCAAATCTACACAGCCAATGCTAATCTTTCTTTTGAACTCTAGTCATGTCTCATCAAATTCCTAATGCTTAGCTTCTTCTGAGTGTCCCATAGGCATTTCAGACTCATCATGGCCAAAGCAACAGTAATTATCTCTCTCTTACCAGACACATGCCCCTCCCAGTAACCTATGGCTCATAACTTCAGAGTAGTTATTTTGTTTGGTTTGGTTTGGTTTGGTTTGGTTTGGTTTTTGCCGTGCAATGAAGGTTAAGTGACTTGCCTAGGGTCACACAGCTAGTGTCAAGTGTCTGAGGTCAAATTTGAACTCAGGTCCTCCTCAATCCAGAGCCAGCTCTTTATCCGCTGCGCCACCTAGCTGCCCCAGAGTAGTTATTTTTAATCTCTCTCTGCCCCTCATATAATGATGATGATGATGATGAGAGCATTTATATCACACTTTAAGGTTTGCAAAGCACTTTGAAAATATTATCTCATTTGTTCCTTACAACAACCCTGGGGGGTAGGTGCTATTATTATCATCTGCATTTTACAGATGGGGAAATGGAGGCAGAAACAGATGAAGTAACTTGTCTAGGATCACTTCCTAAGGGAAACCTCCCAATCCCATCCAGTTTTTAGTGGTCCAGCCATTCCTAACTTTTTTTAGGTTTATTTATCTGTATATGTGTTATCATGCCCCAATATATGGTAAGATTCTTAAGGATAGAAACGCTTTCATTTTATTTTCTTTATCCCCAGTGGCTAGCACAGTGCCTTCTACATAATCAATGATTGTCAGATTGAACTGGAGTCCGTGAAATATTTGTTGAGCACTAAAAATGACCAAAGGTTGCAAAAAAGAGCAGTGAATTATTTTACTGTTACATTTAAGATCCTCATTATTATTATGAGATGCAGCAGTGTTCTCAAGTGGGTATAGAGCTGGCCTTGGAGTCAGGAAGGCCTGGTTCAAGTCACACTGGACACACACTGTCAATGATTCTGGGTAATTCATTGAACCTCTTAGTGCCCTAAACAACTCTCTAAGTTATATGCTCATTGCAAGTAGGGATCACTATATTCTTTGTACTTGTAAACTCAGTACCTGGCATATAAAAGGCTCAATAAATATTTATCGATCAACTGGTAAGTTTCAGGGAAGGTGCCAACCTTCAGTGGTAAAGAGAATTTGACAAGCCACCACCTTGGTCCCCATCATTGTTATTATAAGGTTGTTATACTTTCGCCTTTTCATAGATACAGAGCTAGAAGGGACTTTAGAGATTAAATAAACCAACTTTCTTATTTCATAGAAGAGGAAACCCAGGCCTAGAAAAGTTAAGTGACTTAGCTAAAGCAATGTTAATGCAGTGATTGGGACTCAAGTCTTCTGAATCCAAATTTAGCAATCTTTCCACCATATATTCACATTCCCTTTTCTTTTCTTTTCTTTTCTTTTTTTTTTTTTGCGGGGCAATGGGGGTTAAGTGACTTGCCCAGGGTCACACAGCTAGTAAGTGTCAAGTGTCTGAGGCTGGATTTGAACTCAGGTACTCCTGAATCCAGGGCCAGTGCTTTATCCACTGCACCACCTAGCCACCCCCCACATTCCCTTTTGAGTACAATTAAACCTTGAAAGTAAGAAATACTTGATTTTTTTATTCATATACGAGTATGGGAATAGGCAGGATCCATTTATACTAGGCACCTCAGCCACTACTCTAAGCTATTCTACCTCCCATGCTGTTCAGAGTAGCATCTCCTGCCTCTCACACTGTCCAGAGTTCTCCCACAAGGAGTATAGTTCGAATCTCTGCTGACATACTCCTACCACCTAGTATTCATCAGAGCTCCCACTGTTCTCCCTCTCGATCATCACTTTGTTAAATGACCCAAGGTAATGAAAACTCTATGCTTCCATTTTCTTATGTGAAAAATCGCAGAAAAAATTTAATGGTCCCAACGGGGAGATGGGGGAAGAGAAGTATAGGTTACTCTAACCTCCCAGTAGGACAACTCAAGCACCCCTTTGTGGCTACACACATGGCTGAGAGGATACTGCCAGCCTGATTCTATAGCAAAGCAGCACAAATTCTGAGACCACAGACTGCAAAAAAATGATGTGGCTAGGGGCTAGCAACTATATCCACAGATGATTCCTTAGGGTAAGTTCATCATCTTTGGTTCGCCAAAGAGACTTTTTAGTCTTTCCACATGCAGAGTGTGTATTAGAGTTTTCATACAGAGTGTGACCTAATAGATCTATAAGGACAAGTCACACAAAAGAGGTCTACAACATTTTTTCCATCAGATGCCAGCTCATTTTCTGAGTACAGCTAGATATGGTTAGCATCCTCCTGGGTGCCATGGAGAGAAATTAATTGCATCTTATACTAAAACTGCATCTCAGAATCTATTCTCTTATCTTATTGAGAACATGATGCACTCACCATGAATGAATATTTTTAATGAAATATCTCCAAAGTCCTCATTTAATGTGTATAATTTCATTATTTGATGTCTCTTCTATGTTAGTATAGTTTTGTTTCTCCACTCAGGTCACTGCAATTTAAGAAGGTAGTGTTTCCACTGTTATTCTCTATCCGCCAGCCCTAGCCTAGCCTATGCCCATATAAATACATGCTTTATTTCCTCTAATGAATTTTAATAACTGACATTTACATAGTACCTTAAAATTTAGAAAGCACTTTAAATATATTAATTTCTTTTTACCCTCACAACTCTGTAAAACAGATATGTTGGGTATTGTTATCTGTTACCCTTTTTAAAGGTGTAGTTAGGTGGTTGAGTTGATAGAGCACTGGACCTAAAATCAGGAAGACTCATCTTCTTGAATTCAGATCTGGACTCAGACACTTACTAGCTGTGTGACCCTGGGCAAGTCACTTAGCCCTGTATGCCTCAGTTTCTCATCTGCAAAATGAGATGGAGAAGGAAATAGCAAACCACTTCAGTATCTTTGCCAAGCAGACCCCAAATGGGGTCACAAAGAGTTGGGCACAATGGAAAAATGACTGAACAACCCTTTCAAAGATGAAAATCCAAGACTTAGAAATTAAATGATTTGCCCATAGCCTCACAGGCAAGACATGTCAGAGACAGAACTTTCAACCAGGTCCTTCAGACTCAAAATTCTGCTCTTACATGAACTGATGTAAACTGAAAGGAGCAGAACCAGGAGTACACTGTACAGTTAACAACAAGACTGTGAAATGATTAAGTGTGAATAACAGTTATTCTTAGCAGTAGATCCAAGACTATTCTGAAGAATTTATGATGATTACTCTCTACTTCCAGAGAAAGAACTAATGGAGTCTGAACGAAGCATACTTTTTTTGGGGGGGATGGGGAAATGGGGGTTAAGTGACTTGTCCAGGGTCACACAGCTAGTAAGTAAGTGTCAAGGGTCTGAGGCTGGATTTGAACTCAGGTACTCCTGACTCCAGGGCCGACGCTTAATCCACTGCACCACCTAGGTGCCCCGCCAAAGCATACTTTTTAAATCTTTTTTTTATTATTCTTGGTTTTTGTTTTTATATGGATATTTTGGTCTGTCTTTTCTTTTGAAACACGGCTAATATGGAAATGTTTTGCATGACTGCACTTGTACAATCTATATCAAAGTGTTTTTCTTTTCAAGGGGAGTGTGGAGAGAGTAATATGGAATTCAATAAAAAGAATGTTGAAAATTTTTGTTTACATGTAATTGAGAAAAAACAAAATATGAAAATTAATCAACAACAGCAACAACAAAGAAAATAGAAAATGAAGGAAAGGATATTGGATTAGGAAGAGCATCGCTCTAGTCTCAGATCTATCAAAAATTTACTGTTACTTGTGGCTAGTTACTTAACTACTCTGTACCTTAGTTTCCACATCTGTAAAATGGGAATTATGATTCCTTTTTTGCTTACTTTATAGGAACTTTATGAAGATCAAGCAATATAAATAATAGCTAACATTTATTTGATATTTTAAAGTTTGCAAAGTACTTGATAAATACTATTTCATTTTATCCTCACAAGAACCCTGGGAGGTAGGTGTTATTGTTATCCACATTTTCATGATGAGCAAACTGAGACAGACAGATTAAGTGCCTTTCCCAGGACCACATTAATAACTAGTAGCTAGTAACTAGTAACTAATAGCTAGTAAGCATCTAAGGCTGGTTTGGAACTCAGGTCTTCCTAACTCCAAGTCAAGCTCTCTATTCACTCTGCTTACCAAGCTGACTCTGAATGATATCCATGAATAGGATTTAATAAAAGGGATAAATAGTTTAAAAAAAATGACATAAATACAAGGTATTCATAATAATGAAAGGATGCATCCTTTAAGCAGAAACATGGTCTCAATAGGGCTCCAATGTTTTACCAACTCCACCTAACTATTAGCATAGGCCAAAGAATTCCCTCTTTTCTTAACCAGTGGTTCCGGAGGAGGGCTGAGTGGCTTACTGCATTGATTCTTTTGTTGTAATTCAAATGTAAAACCAGGAGTAATGGAATGAATATTTATTATAGCATTGTGAAGCTTTGAAGACAAAAGCCTCTAGAATCTGTATCTCATAAAGATTCCCTTCATACAGGATGTACAATAGTCAGTCTCTACAAGGTCACCATGCTAGTTGGTTCTCATCTGTGCATTCTGATTTGACTAAGACTGAGGGAAAAGCATGTGCTGTTTAAAGGAGTCTTACTGCCTAAGAAGGCATTTCCTAGTAGCCCTCTCTTGTCTCCTTTTTATTGATCAATTTTCCCAGGCCAAATGACATTTATATCATCTGAGTCTAATTAACCTCATTAGCATTGTATGACTCCCTAAGAATGAGGTAGTATAGTCTAGTGGTCAGAACAAAGACTTCGGAGACTTACTTAAGGTTTTTTCTTTATTATTTTTTCCGAGATGTTTACATTTTGCTTTGATTCAAACTCTGACCACCAGTTTGTTTTTTTTTAACCTTAGAGAAATCATACATTCTTGTGTCTCTCTAAAGATGATATTAAACACCTGGGTGGAGAGAAGGCTTTAAAAGAAGAAACATTCTCACCAATATTACTGTTGTCAATGCTAATAGGCTGCTATATCCTCCTTAATCTCCAACCCTGATTATGTAAACTCAATCTTACTTCCTATGAATAAATCAGAAGTGGGTCTCCTCCCCCATTTTGAACTCTTATAGAATTTACAATCCCATCTGTCTAGTACTATACATTATATCTCTTTTTGCCTGCTTACAAGACTATGACAGAAACAGAATTTGAGAGTTAGAAGGGATCTCAGTGGCTATCTAGTGTAATAAATACATAAAAAGAATCCCCTCAAGACTACACCCAACAAATGGTCATCCAGCTTCCATATGAACAGGAGAATCGCCACCTCATGAGGAAATCCAACTTTCACATATTTCTAATTGCTATCAAGTCTTTCCTGAGATCAAGCTTCAATTGATCCCCTTGAAAGAACTACAGCTTCTGGTCCTGCCCTTCAGGGCCCAACAGAACAACATCTCTCTTCTACAAGACAATCCATGAAATATTTAAATACAACTATCATGCTCCCCCTGAGACTTTTTTTTTTGCCTCCGCAAGTCCATTTCCTTCAACTAATAAAGCCAAGATCTCAGCCTAAGCCCTTTTGAACTCTCTTCATTGTCCTTTTCAGCTTTCTTTCATGATACCTGTCAATTATCAAACTCATGCTAGTTAGTCTCTTGCTGATGTTTAGCCTTACTAGGAACTGATGGGTGGTTTGGGGCTGTATTCCCAAGCAACTGACTTTCTAAAAAGACCCAGTCCTGCCCCCTGGCCTACTAAGGGTTTCACAAAGTCCATGAGTTGTGCCTTAAACAGGATTTGGAGCCTCCTCCTCGCAATGCCTAGGACAGTACTTAGCATATAATGGTAAGGAATCCAATAAATATGAATGGAAGGCAGATTAGCAACAAGTCAGGCAGTCAATGAGACAGGAAGAGAGGAAGGGAAGGAGGAAGGAAGGAAGGAAGGAAGGAAGGAAGGAAGGAAGGAAGGAAGGAAGGAAGGAAGGAAGGAAGGAAGGAAGGAAGGAAGGAAGGAAGGAAGGAAGGAAGGAAGGAAGGAAGGAAGGAAGGAAGGAAGGAAGGAAGGAAGGAAGGAAGGATGGGGTGGGGAGGGAGAGAAGAAGAGAGAGACAGGCAGACAGAGACTGAGAATGAGAATGAGAACGAGACAGAGAGACACAGATAGAAACAGATTCTTTGGCTTTCTCCCTAAGTAGGGTTACAATGGATTTAATTCTATATACCAGGGAAAGGAACAACAATTAAAGAGACATGCACTATTCAACACCCTCCTCCATTAAAGAAAGGTTATTTTGGTTGTATGGACTCCTTGTTCCAGATGTATGGACTTCTATCCCTTTGTATGATTGGCAATACTGATTCACCTTTAGAAAAATATGATGCTGTCTTGGGAGATGTGAATAGCTCAGATTTGAATTCCTATTCCCTACTGTCTGTCAGGAGGATAAAGTGAGATTACAGTTCTCTTAACATTCTGTGAATGTCTGACCCTTGCAAAAAATGTGTGCTTATGGTAATTGCTTAAAGATGTGTGTTGGATTCAAAGGGGAGTGATTTAGCAGGTAGCACTCCTTTGAGAAAGAGCAGTGGACCTATGTACTTACACATGTTATCCAGCCCCAATTTACCATATTGCTTCACTTGCTCCACTAAGCATGGGGGACTGCTATACAAGTACAACTCTGTTAATATTTCCGAGAGGGTAGTGAAACACAAATATTGGACTGAGAATTAAAAGAGCTGAATTTGAGTTCCATCTTCAAACCAATCCTTTAAACTCCTTCAGTTTCAGTTTATATGTTTCAAAATGATTTTTTGTGTCAAATTCTAGTCTCTTCTGGCCATTCAATTTTTTTTTTTAATTCTACTTACCTTCCATGGAGCAGTTAGGGTCTTGGCTATTTCCCTGGCTTTGTCTCAAAGAAAAACAAATGTTCTAGGCAAAAGTTGTTTTTATTTTTCTTCCGTAATGAACAAAAGACAGCTGGGGTGCTTTGTAATGTTATCCATTTTTAAGACAGAATGTGTTGTGTTCTCCAATCCTTCCCCTCCACACTGGGTTTTGTTTTGTTGTGTTTAAGTTGTTTCTCGGGGTCTCCCTTAGTTGGTGGATTTTTAGCCAGCCTGGTCCTTGGCAGTGCTAATTTTTACTGTTTCTCAAATCCCCAGAGAGCATTGATTGTAAGTCAGGGTTAAATAAGTGACATTTAATACCTCACAGCCTGGAGTAACTTTTATTACAAGGGCATTTCTTGTAATCATCAAGAGATTTAGAAGATTATTTTTTTTCATTTTTTCCCACAGATCTTGAGAAGGAAATGGTTGGCAATGTCATATCACTTTTAAAGTTCGTCCTGAAGTTCAAGAACGTTGAACATTTTAAAGTTCTGGTACCAAGTATTGTGGCATATTTATTGTTGCTGCTGCTGCTGTTTAAACTTTAGTGATTTACAAAGTTGAGGCTAAAAATCTCAAAGGCGAAGGCATATACACTTCTGATTCCAGTTCGGCTATACTGAACTAATTACCCATTTGAGTCACAAAGTAGGAGAAAAGATTTCTCAGTCTTAGGAAAACCTTGATAGTTATGTTAAGTATTTTGATGTCAGACATATATCTCTGTGCTTTTCACCCTAGATTTTGTGCCTTGATCACTATTTTAGCATGGAAGAAAAAAAATAGTGCAGTACTTTGTCTTTTAGGTACAAGTCTGATAGAATTTTTTAAATTAATTTAATATTTTTCTAAATCCAAGCATTGTTCTGCATGGAAGGAAATGTCCTAACTAGCAGAAACTCTTTATGCCTTTGGCTATCTCTCTAACATAGGACATTTTAAAGTAACTATAATAATTTTAAACAAAAATCAGTAAATAATATTAAATGTTCTTGTTAACTAGTGTGATCAGGGCATAGGTGTGACAGTGGTATGAGACAGTGTGCTACAGTGCGTAGAACACTGGATCCGAAGTCAAAGATCCCAGTTCAAATTTTGCCTCTGATGCTTACTACCCATCACTTGGGTAAGTCATGTAAGTTCCCAGTTTCCTCCTTTGTAAATTGAGGGAGTTAGGCAAGATGGGCTCTAAGATCCCTTCCAGCTCTAGTTTTCTGCTACCTTGTATTTGTTATTGGAGAAAGTTTATGAGTGATATACTGGGAACCATGCTGGATGCAGTCCCTGCCTTCAAGGAATTCATAATCTAGGGTAAAGAGTCAGAACAAGCACAAACATTGAATAACTGAAGAGTACATTTACAGATTAATTTAACCACATGTGGTGATATATGAAGTACAAAGTATATACTTAGTCTTAGCCAGAAGTATCCATCTTATGCCTATAAATAATCATCCTATTCCTTTTTTCAAAAACTTTCAGTGGTTTCTGCTGCCAGAAAAAAAAAAAGAATTCAAATTATTGTTTGGCATTCAAGGCTTTACAAAATGATGCCAAAATACCTTATCAACACTACCTCATATTACTCTGCTGAATGGAATCTCTGATCCAAATAAATTAGTCCTTGTTGGAAGAAAATTTCCTTTTATATCAATGGATAATAAAAATGTTCATGGCCAAACAAGAAACAGAGAGAAAGGCATACAGAGAGAGAGAGAGAGAGAGAGAGAGAGAGAGAGAGAGACATAGAGACAGAAAGAAAGAAAGAGAATCTAAGAGGATAAAATAGAAAACTTTGATTACATAAAATGAAAGAAGTTTTGCACAAACAGAAGCAATGCAATTAAAAATAGAAAGGAAATAGATACATTGAAATATATTTATGATAAATTTTCAAATAAAGGTCTAATTTCTTTTTTCACATAATAGTATTTTATTTTTCCCCAATTACATGTAAAGATTGTTTTCAAGATACATTTTGTAAGATTATGAGTTCCAAATTTTTGTCCCCTACTCCCCTCCCTCTTCCTTCCCCAAGACAGCAAACAATCCGATATATGTTATACAGTTCAATCATATTAAATATATTTCCACATTAGTGATGTTGTGAAAGAAAAATCAGAACAAAAGAAAAAACACAAGAAGGAAAAAAAACCCAAAAATTAAAATAGTATGCCTCAGTCTTCAATCAGACTCCATAGTTCTTTCTCTGGATGTGGATAGCATTTCCTATCAGGAGTTCTTTGGAATTGTCTTGGATCATTGCATTTCTGAGAAGAGCTAAGTCTATCATAGTTAATCATTGCACAATGTTGCTTTTACTGTGTATAATGTTCTGTTTCTGCTCGCTTCACTTAGCATCAGTTAATGTAAGTCTTTCTAGGTTTTTCTGAAATCCACATGCTCATCATTTCTTATAGCACAATAACATTCCATTACATTCATATACAACAACTTGTTCAGCCATTCACTAATTGATGGACATCCCCATAATTTCCAATTCTTTGCCACCACAAAAAGAGCTGCTATAAACATTTTTTGTACATGTGGGTCTAATGGCCTAATTTCTAAGACATATAGGGAAATTAATAAAATTCATAAAAATAAAAACCATTTACCAATTGATAAGTGGACAAATTATATGAATAGACAGTTTTCAAAGGAAGAAATCCAAGCTATCAACAAACATATGAAAAAAATGTTCCAAGTAACTAATTATTTGATAAATGTAAATCAGAACAATTCCAATGTTCCATCCTATATCCATTAGATTGGCAAAAATTACCAAAAAATGACAATGTTGTATTAGAGGGCTTTTAAGGAAAAAAGGAAAGAAAAAAGCACTGTCAGTGGAGATGTGAAATGGCCCAGCCATCCTGGAAAACAATTTGTGGCTATGCCCAGAAAGTCACTAAACTGTGAAAACTTTTTGACCCACCAATACCATTTCTAGGCCTATGCTTCAAAGAGATCAAAGAAAGAGGAAAAAAATCCCTATGTATAAAATATATAGCAACTCTTTTTTTTTAGTGACAAAGAATTAGAAACTAAGGAGTTGCTCATCAATTGAATGGAATGGAATAATTTTATGATATATGAATATAACAGAATACTACTACACAGTAATGAATAATAAAAGAGATGGTTTTTAAAAAACCTTGGAAGATTTATATGAAATGATACAGTGTAAAGTAATCATAACCAGGAGGACAACATAAAATGAAAATAATACCCTAAGATAGGTCAAATTATTAAATGTTTATAAAGCACCTATACTATGCTAAGTGCTAGAAATACAAAGAAAATTACCTCCTTCCTCCCCAAAATAGCTCCTCCATTCAAGGAGCTCACAGTCTAATGGGGAAGATAGCATGCAAAGAACTACATACACACACAAGACATACAGGATGTCACAGGGAAAAGGTGTGGGGGTCTATAAAGAATTACACTCTCAAACACATCCAATTATAATTAAAATGGTCCTTTATTGGGCACTAGAGAAAGTGATAAAGAGGGAAGTCAAAAACTTAACTTCAAGGGGAGGAAATGGCTTAGAAACATATTCCTCCCAGAACAGAAGAAAGGCAAAAGCTTTTACAGAGGATATATGGGGTGACTACCTGAAAATGGAAAATTCCTTTCGGAGGTAGAGTGGGAAAATCTTGGATGCTTGTCATATTCCTGAGAGTCAGGGGGATTTTAGATTTGGAATGATGGTCCTAAACTCTAGAGTTATCTCTGTCTCCTAGCTCAGGTAGTAGCCACACCTAATTGACTTTCCTGTTATAGAATTTTCTTTCCCCTTATTTGCTAGGTGTGTCTACCCTGATATCTAGTTGGCCACTTTAAACTTCAGTAGTCCCTTGACTCCTTGATATGTCTATCCTAAACCCTATGTCACAGGATAAATTGGAGGTAATCACAGGAGTAATGCTCTATTGTTGAGGGAATCAGGAAAAAGGGTTTCTTGAACAATGTGAGACTTGAAATCAAGGATACCAGGAGATGAAGATGAGAACAGTGAGAATTTCAGGGATAGATAACAACTGGTGAAGATGCCCAGTCTGGAGATTGAGTAATATTGGGAAATGACAAGAAGGCCAGGGTCACTGTAATACAGATTTCATGTAAGGTATAAAGAAACAACATGCAAATATTCTGAAAAGATCTAAGGGCTCTGATCAGTGCAATGAACACCTATATTTCTAGAGAACTGATGATAAAGTATGCTATTTGCCTCGTGACTCAGAAGTATTAAATTCAGTATGCCAAATGAGAAACATTTTTTGTGTATGGTCAATAGGTGAATTTGTTTCACTTGAATATGCATGTTTTTGTTTAGCTTTGGTTTTTGATTTTGGGTTTTTTGGTGGGGCAATGAGGGTTAAGTGACTTGCCCAGGGCCACACAGCTAGTAAGTGTCAAGTGTCAGGTTGGATTTGAACTCAGGTCCTCCCGAATCCAGGGCTGGTGCTTTATCCACTGCCCACCTAGCTGCCGCATTGAATATGCATTTTTTAAAGAAGGGTTTTGCGTTTGTGTTAGGGGGCTGGTGGGAGAGAAAATAAATGATCGCTAATATAAATTTTAAAAAGGATCAATTAGACTTTGTTCCACTAATACCCTGGGCTCTTCTGACTCCAGGTATCTTCTCATGCTTCATGACTAGAATGTCTTTCCCCCCTCTTCACCTGTCAATTTTTTCCTTATCTTTAGAGTAAGATTCAAATGTTACCTCTTTTATAAAATCCCCCCACATCCCTCAGCTAGTCATGACCTTTCTCCTGTGACTTAACATAGCATTTTGATTTGTACCTTCTCTTTTGCACTTATATAATATGTATTATAGTTAGTGGTATGTGTCTACAAGATCATATGCTACATGAGGGAAAGAAATATGCTTTAGCTAAATTCTATAACTTTTGTAGTACCTTATACAGTGTTCTGCATCTAATATATGCTCAATAATTGTGCATTGAAGTTTATTAGCAAACTATAAATGAAGGAAATAGCAAACCAAAACAGAGATTGTATAGGAGAACAATCAGAAAAGAAGCTCATGAAATATGAGTAAGTATCCTTTGGTGAGAAATCTTTTTGAGTCCAAGGAGGATCAGTAGCCCCCATAAGTTGTGGTGCTTGCTCATGACATTCTCAAAATCATCCTTGAAGACTGTTCTGCTAGCTGGTTATGGGCTAGATATTGCTTTCATCACTTGGATCACCACCGCATCAGGGAGGTTCAAGTTGTAAAAATTATATTGACACTATGGATCATCTTCTTCTCCTTGGTATTCTCTTTTCTCTAGGTTTTCATGGTACTGCTGCCTCCCAGTTTTCCTCATACCTGTCTGACCATTCTTTCTCAGTCTTCTTCATCCAAGTTATACCCACTAAACATGGGTATCCCCCAAGGCTCTGTCATGAATCCTCTTCTCTCCATTTATATTCTTTTTATGCTTTATATTTAATTGAATCCATAGGAGCTGATGAGAAAAGGAAAATAAAGCATTGGAGTCAAGTATTAAAATTACTGTGCCTTCCCATTACATTACTTGGCACATCATTGGCATTTAACAAAAATCACTTTACTTAACTAAATTCAATTTTTAGATTTCTATTGTCATTTTTAAGCAGAAACAACATTTTGTAGTGAATTTCAGCCAAATGTTCTTAATTGTAAATTCATAAATAATAATTTTTCCTCACATTCTCTCAAACTTTTCTTCTTTGTTCTTTCTCCAGTTCCAGAGACCGAATGACTTCTCACCCCCCTTCCGCTTTGGGACTGTGCCCAATGGTAGCACAGAGAGGAACATTCGCAATAATTATCTTGAAATGCATACCTACATGGGAAAATTCAACCAGAAGGGTGTGGATGATGCACTGCTCTCTCTGAAGACAGGGTGAGAATTCTAAGCTCAGTCCTTCATAGCAATCTTATTTCTAAAATTCCTAGAATAAATGATTTGCTATCTAAATTTTTATCTCTTCTCAATGCCAGGTACAGCACTCTGCATATCTTAGACACCTAACTATTGTTTATTGAGTTGAATTGGCATGCCAGAATACCGTATAGTGTGCTAAAAATTTACATTTAATAAGACATGATTATTCTTCCCAAGAGCTTTTAGCTTAAAATTGGCAGTAGCTAAAGGAGAGATTTGTTTTCTTCTCTGTTTATTTTTTAAAAGATTACCTTATGATAGCCATGGAGAAAGGAAGAAAAAGAGGATATGCATAAATGGAGAACTAGTATAGGTATTAATTATGAAATGAATAATTGTTCACTGAGAAGAGCCAAAGATGATCCAGAGAGATAGGCTTTGGAGGTGGTAGGGATAAGGAACTGGGCTATGAGGGACAGCCATGAGTAGATAGTAGAAATACTGTCAGACAACAATCATTAATGTATTGGTTGAGTTCCCATTTCAGCTTCCTGATCTATTTTTTCATTATTGCTAACTTGGTTCTACTAATGCCTCTATTTATTTATGCACAACTATATTGACACCCTCACCAAATCACCCTAGTTTTGGGATGACACAGAGTAGGAGGAATTTTGTACATGATCTCGAAGTTAGCCTTATTTGCTACATTATTGACAACTAGTGCCCTTCCCACCAAACAGGCGTGCGCACGCGCACGCGCACGCGCACACACACACACACACACACACACACACACACACCTTGAATCTATATTGTAAATAATTTTACTATACCTTTATATGTAAATGCTATCTTCCTCAATAGAATGTAAGCTCCTTGAGGGGTGGTCTTTTCACTGTTGTCTATAGATAGCACTAATTACAATTAATGCTTGTAGATTGCTAAGAAATTCACCAATACAGGTTCATAGTGACTCAGTAAAATGTAGGCTTTAAAAATTGCCTGGAATACTGAGATTTGAGTATGTTTATATAGCCATTCTCTCTCCTAGCTCTAATATCCTGTTTTGTTTTGTTGTGTTTTTAATAAAAGCGTAGGGATTAAGATTTGTTTTTCTTTCAAAGGTCCAACTTGAGCCTTGCTTTCTTTTTTTAAAAAATTATAAATTTTGCTAATTAACATAAACACTAAAGTAACCACAAAGTCTATTTATTAAAACCACTAAAAAAATCAACACTAGTGTTTTGACTGATCATCACATATATGTTCCCATCCTTTTTTTTTGTAATTTATCTTATGTTAAAAGAATAGAAGACTGTAGCTTTAACTTTAATCGGCAAGTACCCACATTGTCCATTGAATTTAATTTGTGTTTTGTTGTCTTGGTATGTCTTGATTTATTTATTTGTATTCATGTTGCATACTTTTAGATCTTCTCTCTTCCACATTAGTTAATACATGTCTTCTTGTCTTTCTTTGAATTTTTTATATTTTGTTCTATATGTGGCTTACCATATTTCTGACAGTTGTTTTCTAATTATCAGGGATATATTTTGTTTCCAGTTTTTTTTCACATTAGAATATTTTTCTGTATCCATGTCTTCCTTTTTTTTTGAGGGGCAGAGCATTAATGAATCTAGTACTGCAATTCCCAGATCAAAGATGAGAAATTTAAAAAATTTTTTGTAAATTATACAATTCCATATTGTTTCCCTAATGTTTGGACCAAGTCACAGCTCCACCAGCAGTTAATTAGCATGCTTTTTTTTCCCCCATAGCATTGATCACATTGGATTTTTCCATATTTAACTCTTTTGACAGTTTGATGGATATAATTATCTTCAGAATTGTTTTAATTTTTACTTCACAGATCATTTGTGATTTTGAACATTTTTCCCCCATAAAGGTTGCTGGTTTGTGTTTCTTCTTTTGGGGGAAAAAAACTGCCCACATCATTTTACCATTTATATCTCAGAAAAGATCAATCCTTACTTTCACAAAATCACTTCTTTCCATGTAGAGTTGCCTGGAACCTTGTATTTTTAGGAACATAGATCAGTAGTCATGTTAATTTAAATTTCATTGGAGTTCTATGTTGAAATTTTGTTTCTGGGTTGTCTTTGTTTTCTACCCCACTCAGGAAACTGGATGCCTTCATCTATGATGCTGCAGTACTGAACTATATGGCAGGCAGAGATGAGGGTTGCAAACTAGTGACTATTGGGAGTGGAAAGGTATTTGCCTCTACAGGCTATGGCATTGCCATCCAGAAGGATTCCGGATGGAAGCGCCAGGTGGATCTTGCGATTCTGCAGCTCTTTGGAGATGGTAAGTTAGGAGACAGCAAAGTACCTACTGATATATAAATGAGGGCAGCGTTCCCTGCCCTCTTCTGACCCTTAGTATTTCAGAACCTCTTGCCCATTCTAAGAACTTTGTACTCACAGAGTGAGATCTTTAGAATCTAAGCAAAAAAAGAAGGTAGCTATAGTAGGTGGCTGCTCTGTTTATGGAAGGACCTGTCTTGTTTATTTGTACTGACAGAGTCAGAAAAACAACCCTTTAAGACTCTACCTCCATCATCATTCTCCACGTGACAAAATAGTTGGAAAAACTAAAGTGTGAACTAAGAAATTCATAAAAATCCATTTGAACATTATTGGAAAAAGAAGAGGATCAGACTGTCTTTTGTGTCTTTTTTCTTTTCTTTTCTTTTCTTTTTTTTGGTAGCAATGCTTTTCTAATTGCAATATAGAGTAAGTGTCACTTAAAGGTAATAAGAGAATCCCTTTATAAGGGGTATATAGTAGTGGTATAACAATTAGTAGAAAACACAGAAATGGAGGAGGCTAGGTGGCGCAGTGGATAGAGCTCTGGCTCTGGATTCAGGAGGACCTGAGTTCAAATCCGGCCTTAGACACTTGATACTTACTAGCTGTGTGACCCTTAGCAAGTCACTTAACCCCAACTGCCTCACAAAAAAAAAAGAAAGAAAGAAAGAAAGAAAATTAAAAAATGTAGATCAGATTAGACAACCCAAAGTTCAAGTGTTTAATCAGGCTACAGGTTATGGAACAAGCTGACAAAATTATTTAGGATTCTGTTAGGCCAGAGTTAGAGTGTATTCCAAGTCATCTCTCCTCTTTTCTTTCATGTTTTCTCTGTTTCCTATACGAAGACTCAAATACACAGGAGTTTTATTTGAGAAGTGTTAAGGTGGAATAAGACTGAGGTTATTGGTCACATTATATTTATCAGTGCTGGGCATTGGGGCAGCTAGATAGCACAATGGATAGAGGACTGGCCTTTAAGTTGGGAAGATCTGAATTCAAATCTCACCTCAGACACTTATTAGCTGTGTGACCTCGGGCAAATCTCTTAACCCCATTTGCCTTTAAACATCTGTGGCCATCCCCAATTATCCTGAATTATGTCTTGCCACTTGACCCAGATGGATCTGGAGGAGATAGTGAGGTTGGTGACCTTGCACAACCCTCTCTCACTTAAATCCAGTTCAGTGCATGTCATGACATCACCTCTTGATGTCATGGTCCTCTTCAATGGTGAAGGGAGATGGCACAGTGGATAAAGCACTGGCCCTGGATTCAGGAGAACCTGAGTTCAAATTCAGCCTCAGACATTTGACAATAACTAGTGGTGTGACCCTGGGCAAGTCACTTAACCCTCATTGCCCTGCCAGAAAAGAAAAAAAAAAGGACAAATAACAACAATCGATGCTGGTTCAGCTTTATTCCTAAAGTGCATGTTTTTTACTACAAAAACAGTATACCTCAAATCCTCCTGAGAGCTCTTTCTCTATTTTTGTTTTTATTCCTCCCATAAAGGAGATTTGAGATGAATCCAACTTGATCAGCATTTTTAGATAAGGGAAAAACTATGGCCTCAACCAGAATGATTCTGAAATGTCTGTTTGACTTCATTCTCTGGCCTGTAACTTCACATCTCCAAGTGTCTGCTAGATATCTCCACTTGGATATCCTGCCAACACCTTAAACTCTATAGCTTTATAACTGAATTAATCATCTCCAGAGAGCAGAGATAGAAACACTGGGCAGAAATAATAGGGAGACAGATTTCACTACAACATTGGGGAGAAATTCTACATATTTTTAACTTTCAGCAGCAGAACAGGCTGCTTTATAGAAGAATGTATTCTTGTGTCCATGGCCAACCTATTGATTTGTTGCCTTCGACTATATTAATTTGTTACAAATGAGGGTTCAATCAGGAGGAAGGGAGGACATAGGAAAGGGACAATGATTTTTAAAGCATCAAAGCATTTTTTGGTGGGTCAGTGGGGGTTAAGTGACTTGCTGAGGGTCATACAGCTAATAAGTGTCAAGTGTCTGTTGTCAGATTTTAACTTAGGACCTCTTGAATCCAGGGCCAGTGCTCTATCCACTGTGCCACCTAGCTGCCTTCATCAAAACATTTTAAAAGGAAAAGAAAAGTAAAGTGATGAGCTTCTCATCCACTATAGATGTATATGTATATGCTATAGGTCTACCTGTCAAAGACATTATAGAGAGGACTCATGAATTGGAAGGCGAGGTTGGACAAGATAATCTCTAAAGTCCTTTATAACTATGATTAGGTGATTCTTCCATTCACCTCAAACCAGCTCCTCAGAGTATTGCTATTCTCCCATTCATCCAGACTGGAAATTTTACAATTGCATTTGACTCTTCTTTCTAGTTTTCTGTTCTCACCCATCCAAGTAATCACGAAGTCCTATTGATTCCACTTCTATAATTATTCTCACATTGGTCCCTTCATTTCCACTACTATATCCATTGCCCTTGTTAGTAGGCTTTATTTATCTTATGGTGGGACATAAGAGGTAACAGCCTCTGAAATAATCTCTGGCTTTCATCCCTTCCCTTATAATCTCTCCTATTTACCACCAGCAGGTTAAGAATTCTAAATGATCATATCATTCCTTTAATAAGTCCTCTTTGCCTAGAGAAAACAATACAAAACTGTATAACTTGGCATTAACAAATCTATAAAAGCTTGTCTTTACCAGCCTTTCCATTATTATCTTCTCTTACTACTTTACTCAAACTACCCACTCAAGATGAATTGGTCAACTCATTGTCTCCCAGACATAATTTCACTTTGCCACCTCTCAAACTTTTCTCATGCTATTCATGTTCAGAATGTCATCCCTTCTAGTCCCCATCTCTCTCTCTTTCTCTCTCTCTCTTTCTCTCTCTCTCTCTCTCCCCCTCCCTCCCTCCCTCCCTCCCTCTCTCCCTTTCTCCTCTCCCTCCCTCAATCTCTGTCTGTCTGTCTGTCTGTCTGTCTCTCTCTCTCTCTCTCTCACACACACACACTTACACTTACACATGTACATATCTCCATCCTTGAAAGTGTAGCCTAAATGCTACTTCAGGGTGGATGTGATCATTCTTTTCCTATTGTAACTTAATGACTTACATTGTAATTACTCTTATATATGTCTTATCTCCCCTCCTAAATTTTATGCTTCTGAAGAGCTGAGACTATAACTTATGCAATTTTTTATGTATTGCTTTGTATACAGTGGGTGATCAGTACTTATATAATAAGTGCATGTATAGATGAATGAATATGTTATAATGAAAATAAACCTCTATTCATTTTCTCTATCTCTTGATTTTATTTTGCCTTGCAACATTTATTCATAGTATTCTTTTTTCCTCCACCCTCTAATTCTGTTTTCTCTCTAATTCTGTCTTCCCTTTGTTCCCAAACTCTAATCCCCATTTCTGCTTGTCTCTAGGGGAGATGGAAGAACTAGAAGCTCTCTGGCTTACTGGCATTTGCCACAATGAAAAGAATGAGGTCATGAGCAGCCAGCTGGATATTGACAACATGGCAGGTGTCTTCTACATGCTGGGGGCAGCCATGGCCCTCAGTCTCATCACATTCATCTGTGAACACCTTTTCTATTGGCAGTTCCGCCACTGCTTTATGGGAGTCTGCTCTGGCAAGCCTGGAATGGTCTTCTCCATAAGCAGAGTAAGTGCTTTTCTCCATAAAGTTGTGACTTTACATGAGTTATCTGAGTGTACTATTGTGCAACAAGGCTAAATGATTGGTAGTTCATGACCTCCAACCAGTACCTTTGCTAAAGGATGAGAAAATTCATTGTGCAAGGATCTCTGGAATTTTTCATGCCCTCATTTTGAATTAACTTGGGCAATGGGCATAATTCTTTTTTTTTTCTTTGTGACATTTTGAGATGACTTCAATTAGAACAGAGGGAATGAAAAATTGAAAATGGCATGGCACTGTTCCAAACTTCTTTTATCATCACTAATTGATGCAGTAAAACACCATAATAAAGAAGAGAGTGCAGGACCTGGAGTCAGAAAAACCTGAGTTTGAATCCTGTTTTTAGACATTGACTGTCCATCTGCCTGATTTTAGGCAAATCCCTTAACATCTCTTAGGCTCAGTTTTCTCTTCTCTAAAATGGAGATGATAATAGCACTCAGGGGTGTGCTGGAGCCCCATCATATTAGCTAGAAATGAGTGTTAAATTTTCAGTGTAAGTATTTACAACTTGGAAATCAGCAAATGCCATATATCAGGGCTTAATTTATTTTTGTTGATTTTCTAGATTTAAGATTAATAGTGGGGGCAGGTAGGTGGTGCAGTGGATAAAGCACCAGCCCTGGAGTCAGGAGGACCTGAGTTCAAATCTAGCCTCAAACACTTGACACTTACTAGCTGTGTGACGCTGGGCAAGTCCCTTAACCCCAATTGCCTCACCAAAAAAAAAATATATATATATATATATATATATATATATATATATAGTGGAGAAACTATTAATAATGCACACTAAACTTAAAAATATATGTATACATTTTCCCCCCAGAAGGCTGATTCTAAAACATTCACTAGCATACTCCTAATGGAACCCATCTCATAGGATTGTTTTGTGGATAGAATGAGATAATATATGTAAAGTGCATTCCAGACCTTAAAGTACTATTGCTGCCAGAAACCATTACTAGTCCACAGATTTGCTAAGTTTCTGCCAAATCATGATCACCATGGCCTGTTTTTCTCACTCTGTCATGGAAAACCAACAATGAAAGCATGGATCTTTGTCCTCAGATTCCACTCATACGGTCATGTTCCACTTTGTTTTAAACACTAATGACAATAGGTGAGAGGAGCAAAAGAAGGCAGCCCCAGGACTTAAGATCCTTTTATTTTAAGAACTTCTGTAATGTCAGTTGTATTTATAGGCAGAATTAATTGGGGGACAAGGGGTTGTGGCATTGACCTTTCATATTATTCTTTAATTTGGGTTGTTCTTTTTCCTAGTTCCAGTACCAGCAACATATGTTGGGGTATTAACTAAATGCCCTCAGTAGACTTAGAAAATCCATGGATCTGTCCTATGATTCTGATCACAAAACTATAAACAATCAATTGGCACAAACCCAAACTTGAGGAACTAAAAACCCTTTTTCTTCTTCTTCTTCTTCTTCTTCTTCTTCTTCTTCTTCTTCTTCTTCTTCTTCTTCTTCTTCTTCTTCTTCTTCTTCTTCTTCTTCTTCTTCTTCTTCTTCTTCTTCTGGCAATTGGGGTTAAGTGACTTGCCCAGGGTCACACAGCTAGTAAGTGTCAAGTATCTGAGGCCAGATTTGAACACAGGTCCTCCTGAATCCAGGGTCAGTGCTCTATCCACTGTGTCACCTAGCTGCCCCTAAACCCTTTATTCTTAAAGTCCAAGCTTCAAGTTACTCAAGTAGAGATTTCATAAGAAGAGTGATTCTTTTTTTCTCAAATAGTTTGAACAAGTCACTTTCCTGTGGACTCTTAATGATTTAAAGTGGGAAAAAAAGAGACATTTTTATATTTCTTCTTCAGCCAGAAATGTATTGAGGTTATTCAGTAACAGTTGAAGATCAATCTCATGGTGGAGTCAGTCTCATTTCCTTTGGTGACTTCTGTAGCTATAACTTTTTGTTTCACCAAGGTCACCTTGAAGGTGGTAACATCAACCATGTAAATCAATGCAAGTGAAAATATTCTTACTTCTTAAAAAAAAACAGGGGTAGAAAATTATTTGATAACTTCTCTTTATCATAATCAAGAAAAGAATAGACAGGAAGGCTTAGGAAACAAATATATTAATCTTATCTTAGTGTTCATATTATGCTGCTTCCCTTTTCTCCAATGAGGCTAATCTCACTGCTTTGTGAGTTTTTCCCATCCAGCCTCAGTATCCTGTTTCTTATATATACCCAGTGTACTTGGAAGAGTTGAGAAATATGTAGTAGACTTAATTAAATAATTTTGATTTGTGATGCTAAACTGAGTCTGATCACAGCTCTCTTCATTTCTGAGTTCCACAATTTTTGTGCACACTGTATATTGATCCTGGAGCAACATGACTAGACCCAGAGCAATAGATCAACTCAGGCAACACTATGATAATATGGAGGGAGGAGGCCAGACCTCAGCACCATACTGAGTTTCTTAGCCTCTGCTAGTCTTCACCACATACTATTTTACCATTAAAGATCAATTCAATAAAAGTATACAATTACTATTATAAGAATTATTGCTACCACTAGGTAGCTAGAGCTAGCTTTTATATGGCGCTTTAGGGTTGCAAAGTGCTTTATGAATATCTTCTAATTTTGTCTTTGTGGCAATCCTGTGAGCACATGGGTGATGATCCCAATTTTCATATGAGAAAAGGTAGTCAGAGGCTAAGTGACTTGCCTAGGGTCACATAGCTAATAAGTGTCTGAGGCAGAATTTGAATTCATGTCCTCCTGATTCTGACTCAAATGTTTTATTCATTAAGCTTCCATATAATTCCTTAAATACTGTGGTAGAATTCTAATACAATCCAATCAACTACCACTTACCTCTGCTGTTTCCCCATAATTCAAGGTACTTCTTGTGCTGTCCTTGGTTCTTCATAGCACAAAGCCCCTTCCCCCCTCCCCCATTCTCATCCTGTTCTCCCTACTCTGCTGAATCTACACACTCCACATACAAGACACAATTCAAAGCTATTTCCTCTACACAAATCTTCCCTTAGGCTAACTGAGATCCAATCCCATTGAAGTACCCCCTGAGGACAGTAGTACATATGCAGTATTTTGATTTTTTTTGGTGAAGATCTTGTGTTACCACAGAGCAGTAAAGCCCTTAGAGCAGTGACTAAATGTTCTAGGTACATTCTATAGCATTCAATGTGGGGTGATGGGCATAAAATCAATACAGATTTATTCATAAAGATATCATGTATATTATAACTATAGGACAGGTGATCCAAGAGAAACCAGATTTACTGGACTGGGAACCAATAACTATCTAGTTTAAAGTTTAGATGTGCTTAAGTATCCCTCACATTCTTTTTAGCTTACCTTCAAATGAATTTGAACTCTAATAAAAGATAAGCTAAAGTGGCAAGATTAGTGTTCCTCACATTCCAGACTTTATTATGTATATCTGTCCATAGCAAAGGCTGATTGCTTTTCTGATGTATTTTAGCAAAGAGAGAAAGTTCAGTTTCCTTATATAAATAATCATTATGATAAAAGCAACATGGTATACTAAAGTCTTGCAACTCTTTCCTTCAACACTTTCTCACTGTTAATCTTGGGAAATATACTGAATCTCTATGTGCCCTAGGCAACTCCAGATAACTTACCTCCTAAACCAAAGAGAGGCTGTCTTTAGACATTAATGAAGGGAGTCACCAGGCTGAGGAAATGACAGGACCTTCACATGATCATTAGGAGGAGGTTGAAAGATGAAAGTAAATGAGAGAATTCAAAAAGCTAAATTCTTAATGACACTTAGTACTTCATATTTTGCTTCAATTCACCCTGTGTATCTAAATGATATAGCAGAAAAACATTCTCCTTTATCTGCAAGTTTCCTATTCTCTACCAGAATTAGGTTTTATATGTGTTTCAAGTTCAGTTATTGGCTGGTGGTTTAAATTCTTTTTTTTTTTTTGCCAGTCAGTAGCTATATATGTGTGTGTGTGTGTGTGTGTGTGTGTGTGTGCATGTATATATATCTATATGTGTGTATATGTGTATAACAGCTATGTTATATTTATTATTATATATATTTATATTTATTACATAGATAATATAGCTATAAATATTTTCGTACAGATTATTCTCTTTTTCTCTCTTAAATAACTTAAAAGTATATTCTCTTTTTGAAAATTTACTTTATTTTTTAATTTATGGAATAAAACAATTTCCATAACATAAGATAATAAAAAGAAATGATTATATATGAAACTACAAATCTATCATGTACAACTTCCTATTCTTTTAAAATATATAATAAAATTATGTAAATTTTTTTCTTTCTTGCCCCTCAACCCTACCCTAGAGATTAGATTCTTTAAAAAAAACCTCTTAAGAATAAGGCAGTGAGCCAATATAACCCTGAAAGACTTATGAAGATTGCAGCCCATCTGCAGAGAAAGAACTGATAGTATCTGAAAACAGATGGAAACACATTAAATTTTTTTTTTCATTTCCTCTTTGACAATTCCTTAATCTGAAGTTTTTTTTTTTATTGTTTTCTCTCACAACTAGCAAATATGGGAATTTTTCCATGACTACTCATGTATAACTTATTTTGAATCGCTTGAGTTCTTGTGGGTGGGGGGTGGGGATGGAGGGGGGAAGAGAAGTTGGAACACAAAGTTTTTTTAAAATTGATGTTAAAATTTTGTTTTTACATACATTTTGGAAAATAAAATTCTATTCAAATACAAAAAAAAAAAGAATCTATAAATTGGGGGTAGCTATATGGCGAGGTGGATAAAGCACAGGCCCTGGATTCAGGAGGACCTGAGTTCAAATTTGGCCTCAGACACTTGACACTTACTAGCTGTGTGAGCCTGGGCAAGTCACTTAACCCTCATTGCCCCACCCAAAAAAAAAAAAAGAATATAAATGCTGGAGAACCCTGGAGTTTTATGTTGCTGGGCTTGACTCCATCCCTTTCTCAAATAGAGCTGTTAAGTTACTTTATGCAGTATTATTATTTGTTAATATTAGGGTGTTGCTAATATAGATTGTAGGGTCCTCTTTTTATAGACATTATAATGAAGAAACCAGAGAAAGTCCCATTCAAATCAACAATGTTGCCAAAGGCAGAACCAGTTGGTTTTGGAGCCTTAATTCATTTAATCAGGCTTTGTGGGCCTAAAGATATGTATATGTGCATATGCATATGTGCATACACACACACAAAGAGCTTTGAAAATCTTCAGGTGCTTCCTTTGTTTTATAGCTTAAATTCTCTGTACTTTTCAAGTAAGATAGTCTAATTTATTTTCCCTATTTCTTCATAATAATAATACCACCACAAGAACCCTAATCTGTTCTTTCCTCTTCCCCCCCCCCCCACTTTAGGGTATTTACAGTTGCATCCATGGAGTGGCTATTGAGGAGCGCCAGTCAGTGATGAATTCCCCCACGGCCACTATGAACAACACCCATTCTAATATCCTGCGCCTACTTCGTACTGCCAAGAATATGGCTAACCTGTCTGGTGTCAATGGATCCCCCCAGAGTGCCCTGGACTTCATCCGTCGTGAGTCATCTGTCTATGACATCTCTGAGCATCGCCGCAGCTTCACACATTCTGACTGTAAATCCTACAACAATCCTCCTTGTGAAGAGAACCTCTTTAGTGACTATATTAGTGAGGTGGAACGAACTTTTGGCAACCTTCAGCTGAAGGACAGCAACATGTACCAAGACCACTATCACCACCACCACCGGCCCCACAGCATTGGCAGTGCAAGTTCCATTGACGGACTTTATGACTGTGACAACCCACCCTTCACCACTCAGCCAAGGTCAATCAGCAAGAAGCCATTAGACATTGGCCTGCCATCGACCAAACATAACCAGCTAAGCGATTTGTATGGCAAGTTCTCTTTTAAGAGTGACCGTTTTGGGGGCCACGATGACCTCATCCGCTCAGATGTTTCAGATATTTCTACTCACACAGTAACCTATGGAAACATTGAAGGCAATGCTGCCAAGAGGCGGAAGCAGCAGTATAAGGACAGCTTAAAGAAGCGACCAGCCTCAGCCAAGTCACGGCGAGAATTTGATGAGATTGAGTTGGCCTATCGCCGGCGACCACCCCGCTCTCCTGACCATAAGCGCTACTTCAGGGACAAAGAAGGGCTACGGGACTTCTATCTGGACCAGTTCCGAACAAAGGAGAACTCTCCTCACTGGGAGCATGTGGATCTTACAGACATCTACAAGGAGCGGGGAGATGACTTCAAGCGTGACTCCGTCAGTGGGAGTGGTTCCTGTGCCAACAGATCTCACCACAAGCATGGAACCAGTGACTTTGGAGCCAACGAGCGCAAACATGGTGTTGTCAGTGGTGTGCCAGCCCCGTGGGAGAAGAACCTGACTAATCTTGAATGGGAAGACAGGCCAGGCGGTAACTTCTGCCGCAGCTGCCCCTCTAAGCTACACAACTACACCACACCAGTGGTGGGGCAGAACTCCAGTAGGCAGGCCTGCATCCGGTGCGAGGCTTGCAAGAAAGCAGGCAACCTCTATGACATCAGTGAGGACAACTCACTCCAAGAGCTCGATCAGCCCGCTGCCCCAGTGGCAGTGACATCAAATGCCTCCACCACCAAGTACCCTCAGAGCCCATCGAATTCCAAGGCACAGAAGAAGAACCGGAACAAGCTACGCCGGCAGCACTCCTATGACACTTTTGTGGACTTGCAGAAAGAAGAAGCAGCCCTGGCCCCCAGAAGCGTCAGCCTGAAGGACAAGGGCCGTTTCCTGGAAGGGAGCCCCTATGCCCACATGTTTGAGATGCCAAGTAGTGAGACCACCTTTGCCAACAACAAGCCCTCAGTGCCCACTGTCGGACACCACCACCACAACAATCCTGGCGGCGGTGGCTACATGCTCAGCAAGTCGCTCTACCCTGACCGGGTCACACAAAACCCTTTCATCCCCACTTTTGGGGATGACCAGTGCTTGCTCCATGGCAGCAAATCCTACTTCTTCAGGCAGCCCACGGTGGCGGGGGGAACGAAAGCCAGGCCGGACTTCCGGGCCATCGTCACCAACAAGCCAGTGGTCTCAGCCCTTCATGCGGCTGTGCCAGGCCGTTTCCAGAAGGACATCTGTATAGGAAACCAGTCCAACCCCTGTGTGCCTAACAACAAAAACCCCAGGGCTTTCAATGGCTCCAGCAATGGGCATGTTTATGAGAAACTTTCTAGTATTGAATCTGATGTCTGAGTGGGGGAGGGGGGGTGGGAGAGTGGGGAAGGGGACTGTGGGGGCTGTGGGGGGGAGGGTATGAGGTCATTTGGTATGTGTGTCATAGAGGGTGATGGGGATTGAACTTGGTTCCCATTTGTTCCTCTCTTGGTTCTTTATTTCTTTGTGGGATCCTGGAGTCCTGATTTTCACTGAAGACAGCACTGGTGACATCTTATTTTCATCCTTCCTTTCCCAGTTCCCTCCTACTTCCTTCATCCCTCAGGCATTTCTCTTGTTAGCAGTGTATTGAAATATGGTATTCAAGTCTGGTGTACCACAGTGGGAAAAGGAAGTACTCACATACAGAGGGGAACAGAGCAATGACCCTTCTCTGGTCTCTCTCAGCATGGACTGAATAGTTCTCCTTGCACATACGTTTGAGTCACACGAGGGGAGGTCAGAGATGGTCACATGGGCCAAAGAAGAGAACCCTTCTCACAAGTGATTTTTACTTCAAGTGAAGAAATAGAAGGGAGAAGGGCTGAACTGTTTGGGAATCAGGAAGGGGCTCTCACCAAATTCTTTTTGCCTAGACTATGTGTATTTTAGGGCATTTGCTATATAGCAGAAGAAAGGAGGCTGACTATATTTGTTAAAGTATATAAGCCAACAGGTTTACCTTAAAGATTCATGTAATTAGTTAGTGGAGTAATGCAGGGAAAGCTATTGACAGAAACACTTGGGATATCCCTGCAAAATTCAAGAGGAAACTGTAGTATTGTACTGGGCAATCATGGAGGTAAGAGGGATTCAGATATTATATTTTCTGTTATTGTATGTAGAAACACATAGGGAGTATTCTTGACTCATTCTCTTGTTTGTTTCAACATCACCAAGCATAGCCAATTGATATATTTGGCTTCTATATGAACATGATTATATGTTATTTAAAAATTCTGCCACCATCCAGAAAGAGTTGGGAGAATGTGTGGTTATGAATGGACTCAAACAATGCATTGAAGTTAATTCCAACTTAGAAATATTTTGTAGTCTAGGCAAAAGGATGGTGAATCAGTCAACAAGGGCAAAGATAAGAGAAGATTCCTCTGTGATATATGACAGTTCTGACCATTACTGGCAAAACCAAAACAAAGCAAAAACAAAATGAAGCCAAAATAAAACCTTCCCAGGCAAGTTAAGGGTGGTAGGAAGTAACCATGATTCACCACCTCACCCCTACCTTTTTTTTTTTTACCCCTGAGCAGGAAAGTTTCTTATAGAACCTTTCCTTGTGATTTAGCTCAGATGTCCTTTACAGTTCCCAGGGTCACCAAGGAAGGGCAAAGCAGGCAAGACATTGACAAAGTGAGGAAGAGTTTTATAGGTAGGGTGAGTAGGAGAGGGGGATGTCCTTAGTACTTTGATCCCTCCTTACTTAACCCAAAGTAAGTAAAGCAAGCTTGTTTTCCCCAGAATTTGTCATAATTCACCCAATGGGAAATGTAGCTTGCCTTCTTGAGAAAAAATGGGGCTTGGTACAAATTAAACAGCCTAAAAGTATACTAAGAGCCAGTGGCATGGAGAGAAGGAGGCAATCTGGGAAAAAAAAAATGGCAGAGGATGAAAGTAGGGAGTGGGATCTAAGCTGGTATCATTTGTGGGACTTGACATCAATAACAATATTGATGTTTCTGGTGTAAAATAACATTGATTTAGGGGTTTTTGATGTTGGGAACCAACCCCACTCCTCTTTTGGTTAGTATCATTCTAGAATAAAAATATTTTAGCTCCATGAAGAAAAATGTTAGTAGAAGTGATGCCCCCTTCTTTAAAAATAGTAAAACTGGAGAAGGGAAATGGCTATTTGTCACTGCCTATCTTTGAATCTTGTGTGTGGGGAAAGGAATCGAAGAAACTCATAGATCCTATGCTGTGGGTGCTACCCTGACCTCCATTCTACCAGGTAGCACCCAAAGGGTCTTCTATCCATTTGGAAGTAAGACAGCAGCTCACTGCTATACACACAGGACAAATAAACCAGAAAGGTGCTCCTCCCATGGAAAGAAAGCCACCATTTCTCTTCAAGTCATGTTCTCCAGGGTTCTTCTCTACCATCCCCTCTTCCCTGCCTTCCTACATTTCCATTATCCTCCTACCTCCCCACCACCCACTGTTGATTTTTTACCTCAATATCTTTCATTTTTTAAAGCCAACTAAAGGCCTTGTGAAGCTTTGTTTTCTTTCTAAAATGGACTTGGGGGAAAGGGGCTGAACCTCTCACAGGTTTTGAGAGGGGCACAGTGTGCTTTATCTGAGATTAAAAGAGAGACTAACAGGGAGGACGAAGGGTCAGGATGATGGAAAAGGGCCACAAAAACATGACTCTGTCTAATAATGCAGGCCCCTTGCTTGCTCTTCCTCTTCGTCTTACCTCACCCTTTTAAAGTAAAAACCAAACCAACTAAACTAGCGAACAGCAATCTAGAACCAAGGGGACTCTGTCCCTCTCTGATGGCAACAGAGATTAAGATGGTGTTTATTTCATATGTAAATATTTTGTTTTATAATTAATTTTGTATAGATGAAGTGTCCTCTTCTTGTGAGTATTCAGGGTGTGGGGCTGGAGGGGTGGGGTGGGAGTGGGGTAGAGGGAAAAGTGTTTTTGTTGTGGGTTTTCATTTTCCAGTTGGGGGGTGGGGGTATGGGGATTGTTTTGTATGGCTTTTACTGCAGTGCAAGGTGTCTTGAAGCATTTTGTGTAGGAGGCCATAGGAGTGGGAATGCCAGGGAAAAGCATACTTGTCCCATGGGCCCCTCCTCTCCCCTCCCTTTTTAATCAATCCCTACTGATGTATGTGAGAAAGATTCCTGCACTACTCCTTGGGTTCTGCCTGGTGCCCAATCTTGGCTCCAACCTTAGTCCTGGGCATATTTATCTCCCATCCCCAACATCTTTTAGATGAATTTGCCTCAGAGTTAGCATATTATCCCCATTAATACTTGGGGGTAGGATAGGAGGATAGCCTTGGAGGGCTGAGGGTGGATGTGGAGTGGAATCATCTCCATTCCCGGTATTCCTGAGAGAATTGTCCAAAGCTCATTTCAGGAATCTTTACCCAGTTCCCAGCATGCCCTGTTGATTTGGAACAATGGTCTGACTCGTATCGGTTCAGCCGATCATTTCTTTCCTTATACTTTAGGCTATTGCTCTAGGAAAAATAACTCTGCAGACATGTCCTAAACTCCCACTTTTCTCTAACTGTACTTTTCTAAAAAAGAATGAAACCTAGTTACAGAAAAGTGGAGTTTTGTTTTGTTATTGTTGTTTTGTTGTTTGTTTATTTATTTTTTTAACAGAAACAACTGGTCTTCAAGCACAGGCTTCATTTTTCTAGAAAGGTTTCATTCCATAAACCCAAATATCAGTGACAGGAGGATCCTATCTTAAAGGTAGAGAAAATTAGATTATGGTAGAAATGTGTGTACCACAAGGTATTGTTGTGTCCCCATTTCTACAATCATCAAGATAATATTCCCCATCAGCTAGACAAACAACAACTTTAGACAGACTGGGAAAAAGGATCCCTTTTCGAAGATTGTTTGCTTTGTCAAGCATGGCAGTTTGTCTTATTTTTATCTCAGGATTGGAATATATTCCAATTCTGTATAATCTGTCCTGCTCCTGTCTTGCCCTTCCTTCATCAGGGTCATCTGGTTTCTTTGCCTCATGCCCTTGGTCACTTTTCTTCAATGATTTGAGATGAGACTGGGTTAGAAATGTATGACCCAGTTCAGAATGTTAAGAATGCATACAACATTCATGCCTGGGGAGGTATGAACTTTTTTATATTCTAGAAATTGTCTCATACTAAAATAATAAGGAAATTAAATTCTTCTGGATAGATTTAAGCATCAATCCCTGCCTATGCTATAAATAAGCCCAGGTGAAGACCCATCTGTCTAAAGCTGTGAGATTCCATGGAAACAGTAGCTCAATGACATCTTCCTTTTAATTGTCCATCAGATGCCATGCATGTTTCCTTGAGTCATCCATTTCTGCTGTTTTACCCCCTACTTCGAGTATTAACAGCTACAATCTTTGGATAGTCTCTAGCATGCATTCCACCATTGTGGCCACTTCAATGCCTTAATTTTCATTTCAAAGACCACCAATGGAAAGAATACTTGTTGGCATTGGTAGAGGCTACATTATCTGTGAGATTGTCCGATATCTGAGGTAAATATAAACAATTTAGTCTTTCCAACCCCACTCTGGAGATCTTCAAGCATTATTCTGCTGCTTTAGAGATGAAGAGAAGACTTAATTGAAGTTGCAGAGTGCTGGCCACTCTGCATATCTTGGCCAAGAACTTCTTTTAGTACTTTCAATTTTAGGAGTAGATTATCCTGGATTGCTTGGGCAGCAACTTTTGAAAGATGCTATCCCAGAACTTATTCTCCTTTTTTCCATCCCTTAGTCTCCATCAGCTGCTCTGTCATTTATGGAACATCATGAACATGCCTGCAGTCTGAATATCAGTGAATGTTTCAGGTACAGACTGTACAGAAAATAATGCAAATGCTATGGGGTTGTTGAACACCTCAAGCATTTTCAAGTAGATAGAATGGTTGTATGGGCAGACTCCTCTGTCCAGCCCATTTGGGTAATAGGTGCCCATTGTTGACACCAAAGTCTCTGGATAACTTGTCTTCTCAATTTGAGATTCAGAATATCCTTTTCTGTGTTATCTTGGCAGGCAATGAGAACGTAATGACTACTTGTTTTAAAGGTCAGAATAGGCAACTCTACATGCACAATTTCAGGGTTACTGAGAAAGCCCACAAAAATAAAATTCCCTACCACTCAAATATTGACACTTACTGTTTCAACCTTCCTATCCTCTGTTAAAATGTGAATCCCACCACCCATCCACAGGAATGGTAACATAAACACATAAATGTGAATGAATGAGTTTATTTCACACTTTCTGGAGAGCAGGAAGAAGCTGAAGACAATAGATAGACTGAAGAGGAATGGAAAAGAAGGATAAAGGTTATGGAAGTGGGAGAAGTACCACAAGACGACAAACTTTAATGATCTAGTTTTGTCTAGGGTTCCCTTGTATTTAGAAAATTTCATAAGAGAATCAAGAGAATTATTACATTTTGGATAGTGTGGGAAACAGTGAAAGGTATGGAATGAGGAACTGTTTTGGTAATATCAAAATTATTTTGATGCCCAAGGATTTATTTTCTGTGAGCAGCCACATGTATCTATAATTTGTGAATGCCATACCTTGTACGATAAGGCAAGGACTATGAATGATTCCTTAGCATCTTATGAGCTACCCTTTGAGTTCCTATACAGATTTCTGGGAAGTGCTAAAGGGAGATCAAATTGGGTTAATATAATTTTTAATTGTGATTTTAATTTTAGTAGCTCCTTTAGCAGAGTTGCTTTATATTCCTGTGAGTCCTTCACCACAATCACCATCCCTAAGAAGGTTGTGAAATTACCACATGCTTTTGTTATATCATTGAATCATTGGAATACGGGAAACTACCAGGTCAGCCAGAGTTTGTTCTCTCATATACCATGGTCTTTTGAGTCTACTCAGAGCTAAGCTAATTCTGGGAACTATCAGATTAGCCTAAATATTTCTTAGCTTCAGTTCATCTATAAAATGAGGGGATTACATTACCTGTCCTCTGAGTATCCCCCCAGCTCTAAATTTGTGACCTTACTATCTTTTGACAAAAATCCATGATCTACCTCCACCCACAAATGAAAGTCTCTAGCCAATTTCCATAATTTGTAGAGTTATAGAAGTGTTGGATCCCCAGTTAGCAACCCAGTCAAGAAAAAAAAGTTATTTTTCAAATAAGAAAAAAATTGAATTCAAGCAACCAAAATAAATCTTAAATGTACAAGTCCAATGCAAAAAAAATCACAATATAACAATTCACCTACTGCTAGTATCTCTTATGAGATTGCCTTCTGTGTGTCACATGGCAGGATAGATAGGTTATGGTACAAAACATTATTGCTGATCAGAATAGGAGGGCAAAAATGGACCTAAACAGAAGGGAAAAAAATCAGGAAAAGATCTATAGGACTTACTAGTGGCTTTGAGGTTCTAGTTCATAGAATTTACTCCGAAGGAAATAGAAAAGAAAGTAGAGTTCAAGAAAGGGACAGTAGAACAGCTCATCACTAAAGGACTGACCGGTACCTATTGCTTCAGCCTTACTATTCCCTACTAAAATGCCAACCCCGACTCCCACCTACCCACGTCTCCCAGTGATAACACATGCACACTTAAACAAGAATGAATGAGTTCATTTCACCCTTTCTAGACAAAGAGGAGGTTTTGATAGAGGCAGGGCAAAAGAAAGCTGAAAACAATGAACCAGGTAAGGAGACATGGAAGAAGATAATAGGGGTCAGAGAAAGGGGAGAAGTACCAAACTTTATTTACTATATAGTATCAAGGGTAAATGTATATTTTGAGAACCTCCTAAGGAAGGAGAGTCAGGAGAATTGATGAATGAATAACATATCCACTTGTCCAGAATGACATTTTGAGTTATAGTTTTAAGTGTGAGCATGTTCTACAAGCTTCGTATAATAGAATTTTCCCCTGTTATTTTCCTTTTCAACCCATTTAACTCACCCAGCTGTGCAAATGCTCAAATCCAAAGAGATGCCAGTTTTCTATACATGATTTGAGGGTGAGGGTAAACACTGAGATAGGGGTCATTCAAATGAGTACATCAGGTATTTATTAAATACGTGCTCCATGCCTAGCATTGAGCTGAGTACTATGAAAATAACAAAAGAAGGATATGAAATGGAATATCCCTGCAAAGTGATTTTTATTCTATATCATATAAACATTTATTACTTTAAAGATATGTGTGATTATATGTATATGTGCATTCATAAATGAGTATGTTAAAATACACTGTTGTCTGCCACATTTCTGGACTAGAGAGAACATAAAACAAAGATTATACGTATTATATCAATCAACTCCATTGATCCAACCACCCATTGGCACAGCTGTATCTAGAACCTTGTTTGACTGAAACTATTCTATTTTCAAAATTACCATAATCCTTTACCTTCCTCTTCTTCCATTCTATTACTCCTAGTTATTAGCTTGATCAGATGAGATAATATATAGAAAATGCTTTGAAAAGCTTAAAGCCTATATGAATTTCAGTTATTATTATTATTCACCCTAATCTTAACTTTCCATATCTCTCCCCATTTAGTACTTTCTGACTTGCCTTCCTACTTATCCTGTACTCAAAGGCATATATTTTAAGGATATTTTGCATAGCTTTCAAAACACCTTCAGTGGCTCCCTATTGCCTACAAAATTAACCCCAGACTCCTTAGTCTAACATTCAAATCTAATCCCAATATATCTTTCTAGCCTTATCTCCCATTATTTCCTTACATTGTACCTTGTATGTCATCCAAGCTTGACTACTTGCTGTGCCATTCTTTGGTTCAGCTCAAATGCCACCTTGTCCATGGTGCCTTCTTTGATCCCACATTGAGAAATAGTCTCTCTTCTCTAGATTCTCATAGCATTCTTTTGTAGGCTAATAATATACTGATTTAGTCATGTGATCTGAGTATATATTTTATTGCTTCCTCTAGATTATAAACTCTTTGAGGGCAGGAATTATTCTTCATTTTGTATCCCCACGGTATCTGGGACACTGTCCTACACATAGTGATTCTCAATGAATATTTGTTGAATGAATGAATTGATGCTATATGCTGTAGAGTTAAGAAAGCAACTCTTGACTTTGCTTATATAATTTTTTTTGGTTTTGGTTTTGGGGTCCATCCCCGGGCCTGTGATTTCATTCATGTGGGCAACTCATCTCTAACTTGGAATCTTACTGAATTGCCCAAGGGACTGAGATGTTGTTACTTGCCCACAGTCAGAAAACTAATATATGACAGAGAAAGACCTTGAACCAAGGTCTTACTTGGTTCTAAGAGTGGTCCTCTATATACCACACCAGAGTGCCCCAGACAACCTGATACTCTTAAGTATGGCCAACCAGATTAAAATGTAATTGGAAAATATTTAACAAAATAAATAAAAATACAATAGAACATAGATAGTGTTAATATGTGATTTTCTAAGTCAATATATGGCCCACAGGGATCCTTATATATGGTTTAGTGGCCCTTATTTCTATTTGACTTTGACACCACTACACTATATTGTACTGTCTCTCATGATTACTATATCTGCATTATAAGCTATGGATGAGTCTCACACATTTACACATGCACAAACACATAAATACAAACATGCATTTTTTTCTTTGTTTGGTACAGATATTTTTGCATGGGTGAAGAAAGATCTTTTCTCAATAATGCTTTGCCTTCTGCTGTTATTCCAAAAGTTATTTTGTGATTATTTCACAATTTTAAAGTTTACTCATAGTACTATATATACAAGAAAGTGGAGGTGGAAAGTTCAAAGAAAGGACAAAATTAAAATTGTATTTGTTATAGTATTTGACGTTGCGAAGCTTCTGAACAGGGGTTTTATAATACTCCTTTAATATCCCCCATACCATAATTCAGTAGACTTTGGGATTTTTTTCATGGTGCACATTATTATATGAAGTAACTGAAAGGAAGAGCCTATTGAAATTTAGTGTCATTGATACTAAGAATCAATGGAATCTGTTTCTCTATTAGATCCTGGGCATTGGTAGAATCTCAGTTGGAATGGATCTCAGAGTCCATCCGGTCCAAACTCTTTTCAAATATCCCCAGGAAATGGTCATCTAGCCATTGCTAAAAGACCTCTAGCAAGGAGAACTCCTAAAATGATCACATTTCACTTTTGGATAGTTCTTCTTAAATAATTTATGTTTTCTAGGTCTTTGTGGCTTTTTACTCATTCTTGAAATGTAACCATTTGTTAAACAAATATTTACCAAACACTTAATAGATAGAAGGTACCTTCTCCAGGATCACCTCACACAAAGGGAAGGAGAGTATTGAGTCAATTATTCAGAAACTTCAAGCCCTCAAACATCATCATTTAACCTCAGGTATCTAGATATTTCAAAGGAAAAATCATTTGGGATCCTGCATTATGTATTGGAGATTGTCTAAATCTCTCTTTACTGAATATGTGATGGCTCAAATTGAATAGAAATTATTTATATTCTTTTCTCAATGGCAAGAATCCTTAATGACCATAGCATACTTCCAAGGCGAGGGACTGTATCATTCTTTATCCCCTCATCTTTTTCATCCTCTTAGTATTTATAATTGGTCATAAGCAAAAATAAGCAATTTACTCCTCCCAATTTTGCTAATCTTATCAGCTCAATTTGTTTTCTTTTAACTGTCTATATTTTCAAGTCCCAACTTCCATTTCCAGCAGTGTATTAATTCTAAGCATTCACCTTTTATCTGATATCATTTCTACTTTGTGTCCCATGATTCTTCTCTCTTCTTCCTTCAGTGTTTCTTAGAAACATTTGCTTCTCAGAATCTACCAGATTTGAATGTTACCAGCACTGGATCACTTATCCATCACTGTCTGATCCATTATTCTTTTCTCTAAGCCAACTTCCTCTATAAATCTCATTCTTCCATCATTCATAAATTATTCTCCCTTGAGAGACATCCATTGCCATTATGTGCTCATTTAAATCACACTGTATAGAATCATAGTCATATATATCATACACATTGACAAATCTCAACTTCACAAAATGAGCTTAGTCTATTCCCCACAAATTCATTGAGAATATTAGAGAGAATAAAGAAGAAATGGGGGCGGCTAGGTGGCTCAGTGTATAAAGCACCGGCCCAGGATTCAGGAGTACCTGAGTTCAAATCCGGCCTCAGACAGTTGACACTTACTAGCTGTGTGACCCTGGGCAAGTCACTTAACCCCCATTGCCCTGCAAAAAAAAAAAAAAAAGAAATGGGGGAAGGAGGAGGTGTTGAGAATACAAGGTAAACATTCAATTTGATGAAAATTAAGTTGCAAGACAAAAAATGGCATGGAAAATAAGAGAAATTCCTTTCTAATCAAAATCCTGTTGGCTTTGTATATGCCTGCTGTTGGAACTTGGGGTTTGTGCTGATAATTTTTGTTTCTTACCACTTAGACCAATTATATTATTTAATAATAAAATCAATATGCAGCTAGGTAACTCTTAATAAAAGGGTAGAAAAGAAATGTCCTGTGTGATGAGGGGCAGTTGTCAATCTCTTTTAGGGACAATGGAGGACAAAACTTAGAAAAAGAAGACTTTCTTGAGGAAAGTGTTTTCATATGTGAGTTGTCATGATAGTTGTTTTTACTCAGAATGATAAAAACAGGTAAGATTTGGGTGGGAAGGGGGAAACACCTGTCTTAGGGTAGGAGAGCAGTATACTAACTTGAAAGTGGTATAAGGAAAATGATTAATAGAGGAAATAAAAGTACCTAAGAACCATTCGATCCAATGCCAATATGCTGTGGAAGGTGGCAGCTGCCTGAGATGTTGCCCTGGTCAGTGACAGGAGACCGAGAAGAGGATCCTGGCTGTTTTAAGTAGCAACTATTAACAGCCTGGAATAGATGAAAAGATGTGATTCATCTCTGCAACACTTTATATTTGACCTGTAAGATCTTGCATGGCCCTCAGGGAATAAGGGTCTCAATTTAGATCTCACCAGGTTCCCAGCTCCTCCTGCCAACACTACAGCAGAGTGCCCTGTGCATTGCCTTGGGCTGAGCATCAGTGAATTTTCCCAGAATCAATCTTTACAACCTCCAGGATACTAGATCTGGTGCCTCCTTTGCTAACTCCAGGCGAGTTCATTCACCCAAGCCTAACTAACTCCTAAATTGTCCATGAGATTCAATGGGAGTCCAGGCCAAGGTGACATGGCCTCATGAATGTGAATATGCTGAACTGCCTGTTTTCTATTGATAAGGACATTACCTATACCTGGCAAGAACTTAAAAATGTTTTTTAAAAAATCTTGCCTGAGACCTCATAGTTAGTGCTATCTGTGGAGTTAACTGGACTTCCCAGTCTCATATTTTGATTGTAACATAGTGTTAAGGAGATTTTGTTTGATTTAAAAAAAATACTAAGGGCTATTCTTAAGACTCCTTTGGATATGACCAAAGGAACATTTGCATCCTACAGACTGGGATCATTACACTATATCTAAGCCTTGTTTTAGCAACTTAAATATTGTTTCCACATACTGACCAGGGTATGGTTGAACTTAATTTTCTTTCCTTTCTATTTTCTTTCTCCTTTTCATTTATATAATAGATTCCATATTGCCCATATCCATTACTTTCTGGAGGGACTAGGATATGTTCTTGGCATGTGAAATATGGTCATTTGGAATCCATTATAGACATATTATGGCCTCTTCAACCAATTTTCTGTCTTTTCCCATGAGCAGAGCCCTGAAACTTTGATGCCTGCCAACAAAATCTGAACTTTAAGGGAAGGGAACATTATCTGGATGTTCTCATGTTAGCTTTGTAGCCTTCTCATAGTTCACATTTTGAAACTGGAATAATCTTTTGATATCCTATGAGTGGATTAATTCTAAGAGGACAGAGATGTAGTGATGGCTGTAAGGACCTCCTAGGAACAAAGAGTTCTGTTGCCTAGATACATATGAGTTCACTTGTACACAGTCATTTCTTGGAAACAAAACTGGTAGAGGGATTTCCACAGTTCTTCATAAATTATCTTCTATTTTTGCATAAACAATGGACTAAGGACAACAGAATGAGGTAGAACGGGTAGAGAGGGAGACGAGAAAAATCACCCACCTTTGGCAAGCCGATGATTGTTCCTTTCTACCTCTCTCAAGGTCAGAAGCAAGGGAAACAAGACTGGAAATAGGCAGGGAACATGAAGGGAAGAGAATCATTAAGGTAGGTGCTTAGGTTAACATAAGTAATAACAATAAGCTTCCCCACTGAACATTATTTTTAAAATTTCTTTCTCTGATTCAAAAATGAATTGGATATTAACCCTTGCTTTCTGCAAAATCTAAATTCCACACAGATTTCAAAACATCCACCTTTCCCTATGTCACTTCTTTCATTCTTTTCAGCATCCATTCCACTTTATGGGGTTAAAGAAGTGCCATACTTCATGGCCACTTATAACTCACCCCCTTCCAATAAACAAAATAGTGCAGTGGGAGTTTGGGGAGCACAATATTTTAGCCTCTATATAATATTTAAGATTTCCAAATTACATCTGGCTTATTTTACTACGGTAAATTTTCCTGTGGTATGTAGTACCTTAGAAACAACCATACTTCATATAATTGGAAGCTTCAGATCATTCACAGAACAAAAGTTGGTCCCCAAATGGCACATGGACCCCCCCCCCAAATCATCACTGCAGTTTTCAATTATTTGTTAACTGCCTCCAAGAATTCTCTTAGAAGAGGTCCTTGGATAAATTTAAATTAGGGCTCTGATTGACAGTGTTTAACTTTTGCAATCCCTCTAACTGAAGAGAGAGTTAAATTAAGTGATTCTTAAGTAGATTGATCATTTTTTCTTTGCAAGACATATCTCTTCCCTCATTAAATACAAAAATACAAATGTCAAACATCAATGTTTCTCATAAAAGGAAAATTAAATATTTCCATACATACATATACATGCACTTTTATGTGTTTTTGCAAAAGATGCCCAGAGAAAGGACATTGGTGGAAGGAGTAAATAGGGAGCTCAGTAACCAGAAAATGATGAATTTCCTGTAATTTTTTTAAGTTGAAAATAAAACCTAACAAAGACTTTTGAACTTTTGTGGGGTGGGAAACATTGTGAATAAATTTTTAATATTAATTCAATTTTTATGTAGCATGTGAACCACCAAAATAAAAAGAAACTCAAGAATGAAACTGGGGCAGAGGATTTATTCCAGTGGTTGTATGTGTGAGATGGGTTGGGGTTGGATTGGGATTGGGAAGAACATCTGTGTGTAGAGGAAATGTACATGATGCTATTCAGCAATTAATGCATCAGTGATGGTTGATGATGATAGCAGTTAATGGGAAAGGGGATATCCCATCCAATATGGAATTATTCCAATTGCTCCCATTTCTTTTCCTGCAAGTTAAAAAAAAAAGCAAAGCTGAACAGTGCTTCAAAGTAGAACTCAAACATATGTAAAGAATAAAAAGAGTAATCCTGTTAAATGAAGTGATAAAAAGTCAATAATATACACCAAAAAAACCCTATCTAGAAGTAAGGGTGGAACATTCCAAGATGCATAGGAAGTAAGGGGTATTTCCTGAGGCATGACAACCACAAGTGAAGGTTAAATATTTCAAAAGATAAGAGGAAGCACCCTTCCTGCAACACAATAAAGGAGCATGATTTTAACATGTTTCCCAACCTAATCCTTCCGCCTCCTTGGCCTAGGGCTTTCTGTCTCCAACCTTTTCTTGCATTTACCCACCCACTCATTGGTATGTCTTCCCATGCTCAGAAGCTAATAACTTTCCTTTACCCCAGGGGATGGTGTCTACTGGTTGCTCTCATTAATATTCTTTGCAAAGTTTACAGAGTATGTGCTCTCCTCTGGTAATGATAATGAGGTCTAAGGATCTTAACATGGTTATAGACATGTTTCTTCAATTTATTCCTCAGTTCCTTCCATCACATGGAAATTGGAGAAAAAATATTTCCCTCTCTAAACATAAGGAAATTGTTTAGCAAGAAAGACCATCTCATCTTTTTCTTTTTTCCCCAGTGCCTAGCACTAGGCTTTGCACATAGTGAGTGATTAATAAATGTTTGTCAATTAAGTGATTGATTGAGACTTTAAAGCCCCAGGTCAATAGCTTAATAGGATACCTACTTGCCTATTCTCCCTTAGAATCAGAAATGAACTTGGTTCTGAAGGGAAGGAAGGTAAGAGAAGATTCTTATTGCATCTGCACATTTGGGCCTGCTTTTGCAAATATGTTCCCTGACCTCCAAAGGGAAAAATCAAGTTGATTACAAATACACTTACTTTTCCTTCATTATTTGCCTTTTGGATGCACTGCACTACCTGCCTCCTATGGACCTCATCCAATTTTGGTAGCCTCATAGTGATCCAAGAAAAAAGAAGCTAGAGCTATATATTACATTGTCTCCATGGTGACTCTACCCATTCCCCCTTTCTTGTAAGTGCCACTGTTCATGCGTGCAGTCTGTCTATATTGAAAGGGCCTGACGGCTTAGGAGCTTTGCACCTCATTCTTCTCAGTCATCTCTGCCACAGGCTACTTCAACTGTGGTAGCTTCGGGAGGTTGAAGGGGGTGGGGGGTGGGGGAGGTTGTCGAGGGGAAGCTATTTGTTAAGTTCAAATTTATTTCTCAGATGAACACAGTGATAATGTGATCTTTGGAGTCTATGGATATGCTCAGAAGAGTAACTTTTTTATTGCAAGGAAAGAACATGTATAATGCTAGAGTGCTCAGTGTTAAGCAAACTACTGAAATAAATAAAATTAAAGGAAAATTGATCTTCACCATGAAAATGGATGCTAGCAAAAAAAAAAACCTCAGGTGTTGATTTCAGGGGGAAAATTACTGTTAGAAAGAAAATCCACATTTCTTCTTCTTCTTCTTCTTCTTCTTCTTCTTCTTCTTCTTCTTCTTCTTCTTCTTCTTCTTCTTCTTCTTCTTCTTCTTTTTGGCGAGGCAATTGGGGTTAAGTGACTTGCCCAGGGTCACACAGCTAGTTAAGTGTCAAGTGTCTGAGTCCAGATTTGAACTCAGGTCCTCCTGACTCCAGGGCCAGTGCTCTATCCACTGCACCACCTAGCTGCCCCACACATTTCTTTTTAATGAAACTGGAATTTGCCTATGACAATTCCCTGATATCTTGATCTCCTTTTTTACTTTCAAAATTCTATGTCCATTTCAAATCTCTTGTGGCCCCGAGACTAGTAGTACACATTACAACCCTGCCATTTCTTTATATCCTGACTTTTGTCTATGTTCTCCTATAAATATTACACAATGGAATAGGTACCTTCTTTTGTAGTCTCTTAACACTATAAAATTGTAATAGCCTTATGCTATTATTTCAAAATTGTCAGGAGTAGGGGAGAAAAATAATTCATCTGAAGAAGATTCTTTCATCCCAAGGGAAAAAAAATAGCATGGGTCTAAAATACAGAGTCTTTTGGGCTGACCTTAGCAGATAGCCAATATAGATTGAAAGGACCAAAATGCTTGATCATAGTGGGTGATGTGGCTATGTCTCTTGATCAGTTGTGTCTGGAAATGTGCTTCATTCCCTAAAAATTTCCTTTTACCTCCCCTGGATTTGTTTAAGATGTGGCTTCCCCTTTAGTCAATGAGAATTCCAAGTTTTCCATATATATATATATATATACACACACACACATATGGAAAAATTTTGAGTGTGTGTGTGTGTGTGTGTGTGTGTGTGAGTATAATTGTTCCTAGCAATCAATTGGGACTAAGGTCATTTGCTATTTTTTGTTTGGCTTTCCCAAATGAGGGGCACCTGACTAGTTCATTATAAAGCAAAGGTCTGTCTCACAAAGGAAAACCATTCATGACAATGATGAATAGAAGTACTATCCGTCTTACCCATGGTCTTTTGAAACACTAAAGTCTCAAGATATCTGGAGTCCTTTTCCACTTTGGATCTTATCCCTGCCATGATTCCAGCTGTTGCTGATGTGCTATGCTCTGGATCAATGTATGATAGCCATAATAAATAGGCCAGCTCTCTGTTTTATAGCCATCAAAGGAAGGGGGTGTCTTGAGGGGGAGCATCCTTTCAGGTCCCATGGCGCTACCTTTCCACTCTCCAGGTTCCTTAACTCCCTCAGTACCTGGGTTATCCTCCCTCCTTTGCCTATGCAGGAATGATGTGGGCTAATTTATTGGGCTGCCTTCTCATTGGGCTTGGTAGGTCAAAGAAAATAAAGACACTTTTGGCAGCAATTTGCCTTCTCTGTTGTTTCAGGTTGGGAGGGAAATAAAGAGAGGGGAGTGAGCAAAGCCTTGTTACCAAATACTCCTCCTCAAGGTCAAGTGCTAGATAAGTGAGTGCCCTTAAGCAGCAGTTTGCAGTTCCATTAGTGGAGAGGGATGTGCTCTGGAATTTTAAGTAACCTTTTCCATGTGAGTGTGACTTGCTGAAGGTATATGTGGTACATGCAGAAGGATTTGTGTTGGTCATTTTTCCAGGACATTTATCTCCCTCACACAGGACTCTGGAAGTCTCTGTGTGACCTGGGGGAAGCTCATTTACCATTTAGGAATTCAGGGTAATAGGCTACCACTTACCAGCTGGCCATGTGACTTTGTGTTTTAGGTTATCACAAATCCTACTTAGTAGCCATTAGGAGGTAATTAATGTTTGAAACATTGTTGAGTTTTGGTTTTTTCCTATCTTTGATGTTGTCTTCCTACTTGTACTTGGATTTGGAGAAGAATGAAAATTTGATTAAATGACACTAGCCAGTCAGGAGACTCTGGTCTGAGAAAGTTTCTCCTGAGGAAGAGGGAAATTGTGGGAGGGGAGGAGAAGGTATAGTCTTTTATGGCTTAAGGCTGGCATATACACTCAGATCCTCAGACTTGCTCTCTGACCAAAATGTTCATTTGCCATTTAGTTGGTCTGAGGGAAAATAGCTCTAGTAGCTTTCTTATCAGAGGGGTTGCACTAATTTTTCAGAAATGGCGATGAGATAGCTTAAAAAAATGTCAGAGGCTTTCTTCAGAGCTCCAACAAAAAGCCAGTTTTGTCTCTCGAATCTTCAGACTTGGTCTATGAATGTTTGAAAGGTCAGCTTCTTCTAAAAGATTTCCAAGGTTTTCTTCTTCAAGCCAAGAATATTCTGATTTCACCAACCTTCCTTGTATTAATACTTTGTTTTATTTGAATTAGAAAAGTGAGATAGCTAAAGTCAGAAAATGTTAACAGGAAAATATAGCTAGCTAATTTTTTCCAAGTCTGAATTCAGAGGGGTTTTTTTGGGGGGGGGGTGAGGAAAGAATCATGATAGCATGATTACCAATTATGGATCATGATTATCAGAAAGTAATTCATTCCACCTTAGTAAGAACAAGGTTTCCAACTCTAGTACTCATTCCTCTAAGCAAGGCATTGACGGATCAAATTACAAATACATAATATGTAAATTGATTTAATACTTAGCTTTATACATATCAACGCAGAGTTTATAGATTCAGAAATGAGAACAGAGGAGCTGTAGAATTTTTTTAAGTCATATTGAAAAAAATAGTTTCTTTTAGAGAGGTAGTCAGAGTGCATCTTAAGATATAGTGAGCATTTGTCCATAGGAATTGGTTATGAGGTACAGCAGAGTAGGGAGAAAGCTGGGTAGTCATCTCTTGGACATTTGTAGGGTAAGCTATAATGTAGGCTACTGAATATCGGAGTTAGAATCAGAAGACATGGTTTCAAATCCAAACACCATCAGTTATGACCTTTTGTGACCTTGGACAAGTCATTTATCCCTCAAGCTTTAGTTTCCTCCTCTGCAAAATGAGAGTGTTAGAGTAAATGTTCTCTGAGGTCTTTTCCAGCTTGGTATGATGTGATGTGATCCAATACCCAGAACACAGATTTATAAAAAAATAATTAAAATATAAACTCGCTGATTATTCTCAGATAAAAAGAGAATCCAAAGAAAGTTAATGCTTTCAGCCAGAGGTTAAGATTAAAAGGTAATTTTTGTTAAGTATCCAGATATTTGGAGCCTTCCTGAAGCTGTTTTTTTGAGACTTGACCCTTCTAAGGTTAGCCTGACATTTACCCAAGAGATGAATAAAATCCTGTTTAAGTAATCAGGCACTGTTCTGATCATGTTTTGGAGAGATATTTGAATTTTTTAAACCTCTCCTTAAAAAAGAAAAAGGCTGTTGCTATCTGAGGAAGAGCCAAAAGATAGATTTTTGTATAGGTTAGCAAATTTGATTGAAGAAACAGCAATTTGACTTTTTCCTCTGCAAAGAAAACATTTTCAGAGTCCATATTTTCTATTGTTAATCCTCTAACTTAGTCCCTTCTCGGGAAGCAAAGAAATCTCAACATCTCTACAGCATAATTCTTTCATTACTTTCCTTCTCCTTTATCAGAAAAAGATTCTTGTCAAATCAACAGGAATGAAAAACAGTTTTGCTTGCCACGGTCTGGCAAAAAACGGGAGGGGGGGATGTTTCTCAGTCTTTGCTCTTTTTCATTTAATGTCTGATTTTGTGACACAGAATAAAGACAAAGGCAAGAAGATGAGGGAAAGTTATTGGAGACCTTTCTGAAGCCTGGGGAGAAGCTTAAAGGATGAAGCGGGATTGGGTTCAGTGGTTTGTTTCTGTTTTCTCTTTGTTTTAAAGCATCGTTTAGAGAGCAATATACAGTGGAAAAAGTCAGGGAACATGGTGTTTTGAAAATTTGATAATGATTTCTGCTGGTCTGAGAGGTCAGAAGAATTAAGAAAGAGAAATATATCTCTGATGTGTGGGTATGTGGATTCAGAGGACAATAATCCACAAAATACTTTGGAAGCCCATCATATGTGTTATGTCAAACACAAATAGTTCTCTAACCCCCCAAATCACTACTAGAAAAAAAGCCAAGTGTGGCTCTGCCATATATGTTGGGGACATCTCTCAAAATTCCAAATTCAAAGTCCATGTGAAATTTTGCCCATCACCATTATTGCTGCCTTCCTTTCAAATAAAGGAACTATGAATAACTTGATGTTATCCTACATGCCATTCTCAGCAAAATTAGACCTTTTTTGCCCACCCTGCTTTGGTTCATACTACACCATAAGTAGTTTCATTCCTAGGTGAGGTAAGTTGTCTAAGGGGGTTGTTCTATATTCTGCACTAAGAATTAATGGAACCCTGAAGTAGGGATATCTAAGGAGAATAACCAATGATAGTTTTGTTATGATTGCTTTCTCAATCTAGGCAATCAAGGGCTGTCCAGCCTCCAAGGCTGAGTAAAAGGCAGTGAGGCCTTTATTTCACTCTGCCTCAACGTTGTCCTTATTCAGGGTATTCTGACTACCTGGTTAATTGGGTGTGACCAGTTATTCCAGGGGAACATTGAAGAAGTGGATAATAAATGTTGAAAGGAAAGAAGGCATTGTGGCAGGAGTTTTGCTATCGAATAGCATAGCCACTCTAGCATTTGTGCTGGGAAGTGGCTCTACGGCTTGGGGAAACATTTCAGGGGAGCTACACACTGCACATTACTTTGGGAAACAGAAAAGAGATGGGGTAGGCAATTTGTTCCCACCCCTAAGGGCAAGTCTCTTCCTCAACTTGAAAGGAGCCAGTGCTGGCTTCATAATCATACTTAACCACAATGACTGACGCATGTATGTATGTATGTGTGTGTATGTGTGTGTGTGTGTTCGCATGAGTGTGTGTAAGTATGTGGGGGTGATGAGGGGAACCTCAAAATACATGTCCACTGTGGGGCTGGGTTGCCAACTCAGAGCCTCACCTCTTCCACAGCAAAATGGGGAGGGGGACAAAGTCATAACTTTCCCAGCATGGTGTTTTCCTGGGGAAAGCACAGTCGAACTCAGGCTTGTCTGGACTTTATGAGGAGACCCAAGTCTCACAAATACTCCCTCCCCCGGGCTGTTCTTCCTCCCTTCCTGGCTCTCTGATGCCCCACCCATCCACCTTTTCTTCCCCTGTTCTTTGTTCTTTTTTTTTTTCTGTAAATAAATATTTCTCATTTTGAATATGCAGGGATCCACTGAGATTCTGGAGTTGGGGCGGGGGAGGGAAGGAAAAAGGGGGGAGGATGGTTGGGTGATTTTTTTCTTTTTTTCTCTTGAATTTTGGTGTTTGACCTTGAAAAAAAACAAAAAAAACCTATGTGTACATATATATATATATAAGCAAATTAATTACCTTTAAAGAAAAGAAATGTTGATTCCCCCCCCCCTTTGATTTATCTTGTTTCTCAATGGGGTAAGGGTGGGGGTTTAGGGTGAAGGGGTTTTTTTGGTTTTTTTTTTTGTTTTTGGTGAGTTGTATAGCTTTCCAGTTTGGACTTCTTTAAATGATGCAGGAACAACAAAAACAACAACATCAACAACAAAACAAGAAAAATAAATAAATAAATAAACAACACAAAATAAGAAAAAATTTGTGATGTATAAAAGTTGTAAATAGTTAAAGATTCTTTCTCTTTTCTAATGGCAAATTATTTCTGTCACTTTATATTAAAAAAAAAATAAAGAAATCTACCACAAAAGATCAGGGTAAGAAAGCCCTAAAAAATTCCGTATCGGAGCCTTTTCTTGGTCTTTGTTTTTTCTTTACCTCTGAAATGGTGAAAGATTGGGGAAGGGATGAGGTCCAAGCTACTCTCTTGTCAGAATTATAACTATGGTGAAGGCTCAGGGATTTGTATCAGGGAACTAAATTGAGAGGACCTCAAATTAAGACTCAAAAGCATCATAGAAACAACATAGCACTTAGGAGAGTACCAGGTACTCCTATTCATATCAATTGACCCAGGAGCGATTTGTGGTATTTATCCTGAGTACAAAAATTCCTAGTTATGGAATTAGGTTTGGGGGCAGCCTTAATAGGGGCTTTCCACTTCTGGGTCTCTACTTACTGATTCCAATCTAGACTGATAAACTTGGTTTAAAGAGCGGTTTTCTAGAACTGAACGAGGAATCCACAGGTAAGAGGGATTTAGATGATGAAGATGTTTTCTCTCTTATCCTTATATTTCCCTTATATTATGCCCAACCAACTATCACTTCCTTCTGAAGTTTAATCTTTGGCAGCAATGGGAGAGGCTTCCAACCTCTTTTAGGCAACCAATGGCTTTCAATTTGTAGTCTTCACAAGCATTAAGCTTTGTCAATCGCCACTTCTTTGAAGGAAGAAAGCAATGGGTGGCACCCAGGATTTCACTAATAGTATAAAAGCAGAAATCAAGTCTTATGCACACATATAAAACACTGTGCTAGGTGCTAGTGATTTGGAAATAAAAGAGAAAATAGGCCCTCTTCTTAGGAGCTTTCTTTTTTCCTTTCTTCTTTCTTCTTCCTCTTCCTTCCTTCTTTTCTCCCTCCCTCCCCTTTCTCTCTGTCTCTGTCTCTCTGTCTCTCTTTGTCTCTCTCTCTCTCTCTCTCTCTCTCTCTCTCTCTCTGTCTGTCTCTCTGTCTCTGTCTCTGTCTCTCTCTGTCTCTCTGTCTCTCTGTCTCTCTGTCTCTCTGTCTCTCTGTCTCTCTCTCTCTCTCTCTCTCTCTCTTTCTCATTGGTGTAAAGGAAATGCCAATGAGGAAAATCCTCCCACCAATGTAGATCAGCAACACCTTTGCAGTTTACAATTTATACCCTTAGAAAGTTTCCTGGGGCACAGAGATATTAAGTAATTTACCCAAGGTTGCACAGCCAGGATTTTCAGAGGTGTCAGATCTTCTCATGCACCATACTGCTTCACTCTATATATCTAAAATATAGAGAGAGTAATTCTTGGGGGCAGAAGAGATGAATATCAGCAAGTTGGAAACCAGGATAGGTCTCCATAGTTGCTAAAACTTAAGAAGAGCTCTAAATGAAACTAGGGATTTTAAGAAGCAGAGGTGAGGAAGGAGTGAGCAGGAGATAGAATGTTGTCTTCTGTTCTCATTCTAAGAGGAAGAGGTAAGGAAGCAGTGAATGGGAGATAAATTTTAATCTACTAGTCTACTCATTCTTTTTTTTCTTTCTTTCTTTCTTTTTTTCTTTTGGTGAGGCAATTGGGGTTAAGTGACTTGCCCAGGGTCACACAGCTAGTAAGTGTCAAGTGTCTGAGGCCGGATTTGAACTCAGGTCCTCCTGAATCCAGGGCCGGTGCTCTATCCAATGCACTATCTAGCTGGCCCCTAGTCTACTCGTTCTAAGAAGAAGGAGTGCATAGGAGATGACATGTAATCTTTTTTACTCTTTTATTTCACAGATGAGGAAAGAGAGACCCAAAGGTCCATCAGTTTGCCCAAGATCACACACATAGTGAGAGAAGCACCCTGATATAATAGAGCACTGACTACTTTTGTGACCTTGGGCTAAATATTTTGTCTCTTTAGGCCTTGACAGTTTTAGTGTGTACCTCACAGGATTGTTGTGAGGTTTGAGTAAGGTAATATATGCGAATAAGTCTATGAATCGAAAAGTTATACAAATATATTAGAAGTACAAAGTTCTCCTGGTTCAGAGCTCTTTCTACATTTACAAACCTATTTTCTCCTGAAGTGAAAATGCTGAAAGATGCTATCACTTGAAAAGCAGTGGGGAGTAGTAGATAAATTTAGGAAGTTTCATAGTTAGGAAGAACAAGGATTGAATCCCAATTCTGATATCTACTGGTTGTGTATCCTTGGGCAAATCATCTAATATCTCTATGCCTCAAGTAAGACTTAAATTTCAGGGAAGTTACCAAGGAGACTATGGGGACTGGAAATGAACTCCAGTAATATTTTACTAAAGGGTCCCAAGATCTAGTCCACCAATAAATCTGAACATGAAGCCTATATCCTTCTCTGATGAGTATCCATGAGGTATAATCACAGAATCATGGATTCAGAACCATAAAGGATCTTGGGAGTCATCTAATCCAACATCCTCATTTTATAGTTGAGGAGAATGAAAAGAACTTCCTGGAAGAAACATATCCTAGCACCATTTTGGGTGAATCCATATCACTTCCTTTATATGTAATACAATGGAAACTAGTAGTAAGAAGAACATCCCACTGGAATTCAATCCTTAGGACCTCGACTTTCTAGGATTCTAAGACAAGGAAACAGGAATGGAATGTTAGAAACAGGTAAACTGAGGCAGGACTCCTGGTCTGGTGCAAAGCAGGAAGCCCATCTTATTATGATCTTGCAAAATAGGGCACACACTTTCAAGGAAGTTGTGCACTGTGAGCTTGTTGCAGTGAGTCACTAACACAAAGATTCTGTCTTCCAGTTTACCTTTGGCTGGCTACTCTGGATGCACACTCTTAATGACATTCCTTCATATTAACTCCTAAACCTGTACCCCCACCCTGATCATGTGACACATGTCTATAATGTTAAATCTCCACCCAGGAGCGTGTTGGATGATATGCATGAGGCTTATTAAGCAAGCACATTACCATTTGAAGTTAGGGGACATAATGGGGCCAATTTGGGCTAGTATCCTAATCTCCCTGATTCTGGAGAGAAATTGTCCTTGTGGGAGAACTTCTGATTGGAAGGGGATTTTGTGGTCTTCTTGTTATCTGCCCTTGGCAATTGTAACTGCTAGCTCAACAGACAGGGGAAAAAGGAAGGGGAGGGGGCCCTGGAGGCTTGGCCAACACAGCCTGCTTACAATGAGGAGAGTACTTTTTCCTCATTTCTCTCATGGAACATGTGCAAGACCTGTTTGCAAACAATCCTCACCTGCATCTAAACACATTCATGTATACATTCATTCCATTTGATTCTTTCCTGATCATCTTCACTTTAGAAGTTAAGTCTTGGCAGGAACATTGGACAGAATATAGAAGGCATTAATTTTGAGCCCCTTCAGGAAACAAGGATAAATGGGGATCTCTTGTCAATGGAGGATGTCCTAGAGGATTAGTGAATGGACCTGTGATTTTATGGCATGTCTTTTCCCAAGGTAGGTCAACACTTTCTCTGCAACCTATAGTCTTAAAAGAGTTGCCAAGTGCATTGAGAGTTCTCTTGCCCAAGGTCATATAGCCAGTATATGTCAGAGACAGGATCTAAACAGATGTTCTTGCTTCTGAGGCCAGCTCTCTATCCACTATATCATGTTGCCTCTCATGTCAATAAGAAAGAAAGGAATCAAATATGTTCCAGTCTCAGAGCAATGAAAGTCAATTTGGATGAAGCAGTAATCTTTGCATGCAACAAACCAGGTCTCTGAAAATCTGGAGTTTGGTCTAATATAGGACTAATAGTACCACAACTCTATCCTCAAACCTCCATGAAGTCCAAAGATTAACATTCCCCTACTACAGTTTTAGGTGGCATCCTTCTATCCATGCTTAGGTAGCTCAATCAATCAGTCAATCAATGAATAAACATTTAATAGCCCCCACACTGGTGCTAGTTACTGTGCTAGTTCAGGGGATATAAATGCCAAATAAATGCTGTATTTGACAGCTTACCCTCTGACAGGGGGATGCAACACATGAGATACAGTGATGGATGACCAACTGCCTTTTGTACATCTGAAACTGTTCTATGGGCATAAAAATCCAACAGCTCTAGAGCATAACTTATTTTTCCCTCAAACCACACTCTGTTCTTCCAAACTTCATTGTCAATGTCAAGGGCATCCCCATCCTCCCAGTTGCCCAGGCATATAACCTTGATGTTATTCTCCATTCCTCATTTTCACATCATATATCCAATCCTTTTCCAAATCTTATCATTTCCACCTCTCTCCATTCACACAGCCATTACCCTGGTCAAAGTCCAAATCACTCCTGCCTGGTCTGTTGAAATAGGCTTCTAACTGCCTCAAGTTTATCCCTATTCTAACTCATCCTCTATTTATCTGCCAAGGTGATTTCCAAAGTCTAGGTCTTAGCATGTCACCCTCCTACTCGCTGAGCTCCATGATTGGCTATTACCCCCAGGATTACAGTCTACTCTTGGGTAAAGAGCTTCATAATTGGCCCAATCCTATCCTTTCAGTTGTCCTACACATTTTTCTCTCCTCCACATGCTCCATGATTTGACTACCACTGGCCTAGCTGTTATTCCTCAAATATGAAATTCCATCTCCCATATTTTGCCTTTGCTCTAATTGTACTCCATGACCTGAAGGTCTTCCCACATCCTGACCCCATTTATTTATTTATATCCATTTTATCTAGGTAAAAGATGCCCTTTTCTCTCCTCCTTTCTTACCTAGCCTTAATCACTGAATGTGAATTGCCTCAGGCATACTGAAACCTGTGAAAGACCTTAGTTTAAAGGCCAAGGTCTCCCACTGTAAACCCAGGTCCATCTCCAGCCATGGTGATCCATATCTTACCACACTGGACTGAGATGGTTCTGGAGGAGAGAGTGAAGTTGGTGACTTTGCACAGCCTTCCCTCACTTAAATCCAAACCAGTGCAAGTTATGGCATCGCCTCCCTGATATCATGGTCCTCTTGTAGAACTAAGGACAAACAACAACCTCCAAGCCTAGAATGTCATCTCCTCACCTCTGCCTCTTAGTGTCCTTGGATTTCTCCTTAATGACTGATTGGGTGGTGTTGAAGGAAGGAAGAAAAGAAGCATCTGTTAATCACTTGTGTGCCAGGCACTGTGCTAAGAACTTTTACAAATATTATTTCTTTTGATCCTCACAATGACCCTGAGAGATAGGTGCTATTATTATCTCCACTTCACAGTTGAAGAAACTAGGGCAGGTTAAGTGACTCACCCAGGGTCACACAACTAATAAGTGTCTGAGGCCATATTTAAAGTTAGGTCTTCCTAACTTCAGGCCCAGCACTCTATCCACTGTATCATCTAAAAAAAGGAATTTAGGCCTAGGCAGATAGAAAACATGATAGAACTACAGGGCAGGAGAGTGCCACACCCTGTCCTATTAATAACAGTGGTAATAGGGATATTATTCTTATTCCCAGACCTAACAAGCAACAAGCATCTATTAATTGCCTGCTGTGTTCCAGATAACGTTAGTCACCGAGGACACAAAAACTAAAAATGAAATGGTCCCTTCCCTCAAGAAGCTTACATTTTGTTGGGAATCAATCATTTTGGAGGGAAAGGCACTAAAAATCTAGGGAGATCTGGAAAGACCTCATGTTCACTGGGTTTTGGAGGAAATTCAAGTTTCTAAGAGTTGAGAGTAAGGAGAGAGTGCATCCCAAGCAAGGGAAACAGAAGAGTATGGAGTTAGGAGATGTTGGGTCACCTCTGGATGGAAAAAAAAGCCAATTTGACAATAACATAAGGTGTTAAGGGGGGTAGTATATAATAAGGCTGAAAAGACAGTCTAGGGTCAGGTTGTTAAAGTCTTTAACTGTCAAACAGAGGAGTATATATGTATTCTAGAAATCAAATGTATATTTGATCGTACAATTCAGACCTTGAATGTTTTTTTTTCTTTTTGTGAGGCAATTGGGATTAAGTGACTTGCCCAGGGTCACACAGCTAATAAGCATTAAGTGTCTGAGGCTGGATTTGAATTCAGGTCCTCCTGAATCCAGGGCCAGTGCTCTATCCACTGCACCACCTAGCTGCCCCAAGACCTTGAAATTTATTAAGCAGGGAGTGATATACTCAGATTGTGCTTCTAGGAATATCATTTTGGCAGCTGTGTGAAGGATGCATTGGATAGGAGAGAGGCATGGAAACTGATTAGGAGCTTACAGCAAATGTGGAGTGGGACACTGGGAGAAGGGATGGCACAAGCAATGGCAGGAGAGGTGACAGTATGTCTATCCTGGTTAGACCCTGGTGTCCTGGTGAATGGCCAAATGGGCTGTAAAACATGGCCCGGAATCTGGCTAGATCTAATGGGTAAGGTGAATTTGCATTCATTCACTCATCAAGCAGGAACACTCAGCCAAACGCTGGTTGGTCACAGCTACAGGGGAGCACTCCAATGCTTTAAAATGTTTAGATTGTCCTAGATGTGGAGGAATGTGTAGCTAGATGGCTCATTGGACAAAGCATTGGGTTGGAAATCAGGAAGACCCATGTTCCTGATTTCAAATCTGGCCTCAGACTTACTAGCCGTGTGACCTGGGCACACCATATGGGCTTATTTGCCTCTGTTCCTCATCTGTAAAACGAGCCGGACAAGGAAATGGCAAGTTGGTCCAGTAACTTTGCCAAGAAAACCCCAAAATGGGGTCACAAAGATTCAGGAAGTACTGAAACTCCTCAACAACAATAAAAGATATGGAGGAAAGAATTTCTGCCTTTTGGGACAGAAGAGAGCTAAAACAAATAAAAACAAAATAAAACCTCTTGAACATCAAGCAAATGGCTGGGGGGGGGGAGGGCAGAGCTACTACAAGATAATAGAGGTGGAAAGTACAATACCTTCATTTTACAGATGAGGAAACTGGGGCCTGGGAACTTAAGTGACTTTTCCAAGGTCATACATTGCAAGATCAAATTTTGGAACCCAAGTCTTCCTGATTGTAAGCTTGATGTTCCTTATACTATAACATGCTCACTCCCAGCAAATGTTTTCCCTTGAAAGATTAAGCATACACAATTCCATTTATTATGAATCCTGACCAGTACTGAATTTCTGGTGTGGTTCCATCAGATCTCAATAAAATCTCAGTGTCTGTGGTAAGTAATTCAAAAGTTTAATTGTAAAGGGTTTTTTGGTTTGTTTATATTTTGGCTACCTTCCAGAAACTTTGGAGGTGTTGCTTTCTGACAAGTTCCTAAAAACACAATTTATTGTTGCTATCTCTGCAACTAATCATAGAATCACAGACTTTGATATCAGAGTTCTTACAGAGGCCAACTTGTCTAACCCATATCTGAAAAGAAATTATATTATATTATAACATCGCCAGGGACAGCTAGGTGGCACAGTGGATAGAGTACCGGCCCTGGATTCAGGAGGACCTGAGTTCAAATCTGGCCTCAGACACTTGATACTTACTAGCTGTGTGACCCTGGGCAAGTCACTTAACCCCAATTGCCTTGCCAAAAAAAAAATTAAAGAAATAAAAATAATAAAAATAATATCGCCAACAAGCATTTATTCAGCAGCTACTTGAAGGCCTACAGTGAAGGAACACTCATACCTGAGGCAGGCCATTCCACTTTGGGATAGCTAGAGGAAGCTTTTCTTCACATTTGACCTAATTTTCCCCTCCATTTACATATATTGCTCCTGGTCCTTCCCTGCTGGGGCGAAGTAGAACAAATATAATACATTTTCCACATGCCAGCCCTTCAAACACTTGGAAGATAGCTACCATATCGCACCCCAGTCTTCTCTTCTTCACACTATATATCTCAAGTTCTTTCAGTAAGGCCCTCAGGCAGAAACTCAAGCTTTCTATATCTTGGTTGACCTCTCCAGGTTGTTCTTGTCCTTCCTAAACTGTGAGGCTCAGAATGAAACACAATATTCTAGGTGTGGACCAAAAAGGAAGTCATACCTCCCTTAATGTAACCCAAGATTTCATTAGGTTTTTTTGGTCATCCTATCACATTGAGCTGATAGTCCTCTAAAATCCCTAATCTTTTTCAGACAATTTGTTTCCTAAGCATATCTCTTCCATCTTGTACATTTAAAGTTGATTTTTTAAAAACCTAAGTGTGACTTTATATTTATCCTCATTATATTTCTTTTTTTTTTTAAGATTCAGTAAAGAGGTAACAGAGTGTAGATGGATTTTTGGACCTGGATTAAGACCATAACACTTTGTTGGTTTTGTTAACCTCTTGACTGAAACAAAATCAATATGTCAAGACTCTCCTGCCTACTACACATTTATTATAGCAACATTTGTCTGTTAGTTAGGCATTGTTTTGCTGTTTGTATATCTGCATATGAACTTATGCATATTTGTTATTATTAGGCCTAATATTGCCATTGCTAACCTTTTATTTTTCTGTTTCTGTTTATTTACTTGTAAGCCTAGGAGCTATGGATATGCATATACCATTAAAAAGTATGCATGGGGGGCAGCTAGGTGGTGCAGTGGATAAAGCACCCCTGGATTCAGGAGGGCCTGAGTTCAAATTTGACCTCAGACACTTGACACTTACTGGCTGTGTGACCCTGGGCAAGTCAATTAACCCCATAAAAAAAAAAAGTATGCATGGACTGAAAAATTTCTCTTCATGGGACAAATGCAGATTTTTCCTGCCCACAAAGTCACTGACACTAAAACTGACTCTGATGCAAAGAAACTACCCAGACATCTCAAGATTCTTATAGGCTTGGGTATGGGAGATCATTTTCACAGAGAAAGCTTGGGTAGGGGTGTGTGTGTGTGTGTGTGTGTGTGTGTGTGTGTGTGTGTGTGTGTGTGTGAGAGAGAGAGACAGAGACTGAGACAGAAAGAGAGAAAGAAAGAGACAGAGAAAGACAGAGACAGAAACAGAAACAGAGTCTGAGGTAGAAGCACAGAGATTATAAATTTGGGTGAAGAGAGATTCTTAAGGGACAGTAAGCCAAGGAACAAGGTAAAACCCTTTGTTGGGTGAAGGCTGGGCAATTTGTGCTGTAGCTGCTGAGGATAGCAAAGCTGCTAGAGTTTGGTGTTGCTACAGCTGACTAATGAGATTGATATTACAAGCTAATGTCTGGAACTCATATTACAAGTGGACTCTAACATTATAAACATGAACACCCATTACACATGTGGGACTCTTCTACATGAATATACTGCACTAACCAGTCCCTCTTTTATTACTCCTTTTTTAAAAAATTGAGTTACAGTGCAAAAAGATATATTTCAGTCCTTTCATGAAATGTCAGCAATACCTATATAGCTACATTTGCCTTCTTGCATTATGCTCTGTTGTTCATCTTGCTTTCTAGTTGGTACATTTATTTATAGACATTTGAGACCATAGTTTTTTTGTTCACTCCTTTCTTAGACTTTGTCTCCTGTAAATTTCTGGATATTTCTGCTATTACTTCTCCCACCACTATTCCTTTCAGTTTAAAGACCATTTGGTGTTTTGTTTTGTTTTTTAAATTCTGAATTTAACAAAATTAAATAATTTGTTGTTGTTGTTGTCGTTTAGTCATTGTCATGTCTGACTCTTCATGACTCCATGGACCACAGCATTCCAGGCCCTTCTTTCCTCTGCTATCTCTCAAACTGTCCAAGTTCATGTTCATTGTTTCCATGATTACCTAGCTATCACATCCTCTGCCATCCCCTTTTCCTTTTGCCTTGAATCTTTCCCAGCATTGGGGTCTTTTCTAATGAGTCCCTTCTTTTCATTATGTGGCCAAAGAATTTAACCTTCAGCTTCAGTATTTGACCTTCCAGTGAATAGTCTGAATGAATTTCTTCAGTTTGGGCTGATTTAACCTCTTTTCTGTCCCAGGGACTCTCAGAAATCTTCTCCAGCACCACAATTAAAAAGTGTCAGCTCTACGATACTCAACTTTCCTTATAGTCCCAAATCTCAAAACCATACATTGCTACCAGAAAAACCACAGCTTGGACTCTCTGGACCTAGCTCTCCTAAATAAAATGGCCATTTCCAAATACATAGTTGAATAGGAAAAAAAAAAGGATTGAACATGAAATTGCAGATGTCTATTATGTGTAACTTGCTTTTCAAGTATGTTAATTTCAACTGGTAACTTTAAAAGCTGTACTACTTATCCATGTTTCTTTTTTGCTTTTATTTTCAATTCTGCATTACTAAAAAAAGATGACTCTTTTATTTGCTTTTTTGGGGGGGAGGGGGGCTATCCTATCCCTGTACGAGGGTTTCTACTCCCTCATTGTAAAGAAGAAAACAAAACAAGAAAAAAAACAAACACAAAACCCTTTGTAACAAATATATATAGTTAAGCAAAACAAATTCATATATTATCCATGTCTCTAAATGTATGTCTTATTCTGAATCTTAGGTCCACCACTTCTCTGTCAAGAGGAGGATAGCTTACTTCATTATCAGTCATGTAGAATCCTATTTGACTATTTCAAGAATATGTTCTCAAGTCTCTCAAGTTCTGTTGTTGTTGTTGTTGTTTTTTAAATTTCTAATGTTATTGTATAAATTGTTCTCTTGGTTCTACTCGCTTTGGGCTGTATCAGTTCATAAGGCCTTCCCAGGTTGCTCTGAAATTGTTCATTTGGTCATTTGTTGAAGTGCAGTTAATAGTCTATTCCATTAACATATAAAATATTTAGCAATTTCCCAACAAGTAGGCATCTTTCTTAGTTTCTAATTTACAGATTATTATTATTAACTTCTAATTGACAGTTGTTTAGAGAGTTATTAATATAAATAATTTTCTACTCCTGAGTCCTTATCCTATTTCTTTGATTTCTTTGGATTATGGGCATAGTAGTGGTACCATTGAGTCAAAGGGTAACCGTTATTTAGTGACTTTGGGGGTATAATCCTAAATTGCTGTTTCTAACTTTTAACAGCATGAAATCATTTTGACCAGTCCACAACTTCAGGCTATGTTTTCTGGTTTCACCCATGTGCCAACTGGTTTACATTCTAATCTGATTTAGAACTAGTGAATCTGGCTACACTCCAGTGCTGCCCATCTGACTTGGTCAGTTCTGGCTGCACAACTGGAGTGTGTTGAGATAGTGCCAAGATAGCACAAGAGAGAGTACAGTATGACACTAATGGTGCTAAGCCCTTGGGATCATATGCTGCTTCAATCTCTGAACTCATCTCCATGCTCTCAGTCTATGGTATGGTAGAGAAATTTTCCATAAGAATCTCTGTCATTGGGGCAGCTAGGTGGTGCAGTGGATAAAGCACCGGCCCTGGATTCAGGAGGTCCTGAGTTAAAATCTTACCTCAGACACTTGACACTTACTAGCTGTGTGACCTTGGGCAAGTCACTTAACTTTCATTGCCCTGCAAAAAGAAAAAGAAAAAAAAAATGGAAAAAAAAGAAAAAAAGAATCTCAGTCACCTTTCAGAACTCTTAACTCTTCACCTTTCACATTTTCTATATGAAATGAGGAAAAAAGTAAAATGCCTTATAAACTTTCAAGTGCTTTATAAATGTTAGATATTGGAGCAACTAGGTGGTGCAGTGGATAGAGCACCGGCCCTGGAGTCAAGAGTACCTGGGTTTAAATCCGGCCTCAGACACTTAACACTTACTAGCTATGTGACCATGGGCAAGTCATTTAACCCCAATTGCCTCACTAAAAAAAAAAAACCATAAATGTTAGATATTGTTATTATTACTATTATTAGTGGGGAACATAAGAAATAAAAGAAGATAAGTTCAGTGTCTTAAGGATTGGAGGTGTCAAGGCTAGAGTGCCGGACCTGGAGTTAAGCTTTGTACCAGAATTTTCCCTCTACTACTTGCTGTGTGACTCAAACTACTCAACCTCTCTGAGCCTCAGGCATCTCGATTTGTAAAATAGAGATAGTAAGACCTGGAGTACCTACTACACAGGGTTGTTGCTGTGAGGCTCAAATAACACAATGGTTTGGAAAGCAATTTCTAAACTCTAATGTGCAATAAAGGAATGTCATTTATTATTACCATCAGCCCTGGTTGCTAGGATACTTGGTTTTGTTGCCACTATGAATGCCTCAATACCGTACATCTTGCCAAAGACCTCCCAGACCCTACATTATTAAATGTTTAATTTAAGAACACATGCTCAGTCTTCTCACATATGACACAACATCCCTTCTATTTATCTGTCTCTCCTGGTATGGAGTTTGGGGGCATTACTGTGACTTCCACCCAAAAAGGTGCATCATGGGAAAGGACCAACATTTCCTTTGATGTAGCTTCTTTCCTCCCATGCACAACATAGGGACCCTTGACCCAAAAGGAAAAAGAAACTGCCCCCGGGGGGAATTGATTAGCCCCAACTTGATTTCCAGCTTCTTCCTCTATGCTAACACAAGATAAACCCAGAATAAAGCTACCACTGGGAGCTGATTGGCCCTGATTTCCCTAACTCGGCTTCCTGGACATCTAGGGGCACAAAAAAATCCTGGCCATATGGAGCATAGACTTTACAGCTTGGTAGATGCCTAAGACCACTTGAGTCGCAATATCCTGATATCCTGATCACATACATTTGCCTGAGTAGGCAAGGCTATCCACACCATCTCCTTGTTGCCTATGTTTGCTGTGTTAGGGCCTTTTGTTGAACCTGAACCAAGAGAATTCTAGTTTTAGAGCCCCTCCTCCAACACATTCAGAAGAGGAAGAGGAGCTCAGCTGGAGTAATGAGATTTGGTGTTTCACAGAAGGAGAGAATAATTCTTCACAAGGGTTTTTTAATGGTAGGGAATCTCCACTAGCGTGAAGTGACTTCATTTCTGAGGACATATAGAACTGAACCGTTCATTCCCTTTCCCAAGAAGGCTGAAGACCAGACAGCTTGATTAGATCCCCGTTTCAATTCATTCCCTCTCCCTGCTGGCTCTATCACTAAGAAGCCTAGGATCATAGAACTGCAGTTGGAAGTCACCTCTGTGGTCATCTAAATAGCACATGCAAATCACAAATTGCCTCTTCAACTTCAACTAGGGACCATCCAGCCTTTATTGTAAGACCTTCAGTGCCTCCAGGGCACTCACCTACCAAGGCAGCTTAAAAAAAAAAGTGAGTGTGATTATAAACAGGATTAAGGGAGGCATAGTGTTTGCCAACTCTCCACAGCCTGTTTTGTTTGTTTAATGCCCTGGACAACCAGAAAGCCAGACCTGCGGTTCAAGTCCTAGTCCTCTGAACTAGTCAAATCCTAAGGATCCCTTTAAAGAGAAACTATTCCAGACAATACGAAACAGATAATGTTTCTGCCATACTCACCTTGGGGGAAAAGTTCCAATAAAATGATAGTGAGGAAAGCAGGTTCTAAAAGGACTAAAGAGTGATGAATTAATGAGGAAATGAAGAAAGCACAGACTTCTAGACATTTGTTTAGGAAAGAGAAGAGAGGAGATTAAAGTGATTGCTTGAGGGGGTAGCAGGGTCAAAGATCTCCCTTTGAATTAGGGACATCTTCAGAGGTTTGTAGGCAAAAGAATGAGAGAGAAATAGGTTGGAGATGACCAATGGAGCAAATTCCCTGAGGAGACAGGAGAGGATGGGGGCAAAGGCCTCAAAAGGTTTTACTAAGGAAGAGCAACTCCAGTTCTGAATCTAGGGAAAGGGAGGAGAGGATGGGAAAAGACCCATAGAGATTTTGCATGTAGAGGAGAGATGAGGATCATCAAAAACAGAGGATGAAAATCTGTACCCAGCTCTAGTACCTCCAGGACCCAGCTCCACATCTGATGATTCTTCAGAGATCATTGATTCAGCATTCCTACTTACCCAGTAAGGCATCTAGTTGGCACAATGGATAGAGTGCCAGGAAGATTCATCTTTGTGAGTTCAAACCTGGCCTTAGACACTTACTAGTTGTATGACCGTGGGCAAGTCACTCGACCCTGTAAAATTAGCTGGAAAAGGAAATGGCAAATTATTCCAGTATCTTTGCCAAGAAAACCCCACAAGAGGTCATGAATTGTTGGGCATGACAGAAATGACTGGGAAGTAACAACTCCGCAAAGCTGTAAGGACAGATTACCTCATCTATATATTGTTGCTGATTGTCCTTAGTTCTTTTTTTTTTTAATCTTTTTTTTTTTTATGAGGCAATGAGGGTTAAGTGACTTGCCCAGAGTCACACAGCTAGTAAGTGTCAAGTGTCTGAGGCCAGATTTGAACTCAGGTCCTCCTGAATCCAGGGCTGATGCTTTATCCACTGTGCCACCTAGCTGCCCCCTGTCCTTAGTTTTTTGAGAAAAAGGACAATGACATCAAGAGGTGATGTCATGACTTACACTGAATTGGATTTAAGGGAGTGTGTTTAGGTGAACTGTGCAAGGTCACCAACCTCACTTTCTCCCCCAGAGCCATCTGGATCCTGTGGCAAGATATATATAAGGACGACTGGAGATGGCCCTGCATGTTTGAGGCAATTGGGGTTAAGTGACTTGCCCAGGGTCACAGGTGTCTGTGGTGAGATTTGAACTCAGATCCTCCCAACTTCAGGTCCAATGCTCTATCCACTGTGCTACCTAGCTGCCCCTACCTCATCTATAAGATGGAGGCAGAACTAGATGATACATAAATCTCTTCTAGTTCTGATTTTCAAGATCTTTAGGGCATGGAGAAAGCAAGGAAACTACTTTTTATCTTGGGGCAAGATATGTATTTTCTGTTTATGATCCAAGAGACTGGTTTGAGCTTTGCTTTCCATGCTTTCTTCTCCTTCTGACTTCTTACTTGCTCATGAAAATAAGTCTCTCAATATCTGAAGCCTTGGGACAATGCTCAGGGACTTCTCACAAGTTATTCTTCTCCTTTTAAATCCAGACCCATACTGTCATGCTTGTTGAAAACCCTATTGCCTTTGACGTCCAGGGAAAGTCTCTTGAAAAGTTCTAGGACTCTTTGAGGTTGTCTTCCAGAGGAATGACAGGTTTTGCTACCTCATACAAGGTAAATGGGACGCATGGGCGGGCATCACATGGTGCAGCCCTGGAAGTAAAGGTCCAAAGCTGCTTGTAATAGGGCTGAATCTCTATGGATACCATTTAGGCCTAGGTAATTTTATGTTCTGTTCATACCCCAAACTAAGCAGTCTAACAGGTCTCAAAGCACAGTTCTTGCATTCAAGTGAAAGGACCCCACAGGAAGCTTCTAATTCACTGAAGTTATTCTGATGAATGAGAACAGAAGAATAATAAGCTTACCTTGCTTGAGTCCCTTCAGAGTTTTTGGAATCCCAGGGCCTATGTCTCTGGGAACCATTCAGTTGTATTTATTTTTTCCTTTCATAAATGCAGCAGTTTCTCAGGTGGAGCTTGGCAGGGGCGAAATATCTGGATGAGGAGAGAGCAACTAAAGGCCAGGAGGTAAAAGAATGCTACACAATAGAAGTGGAAGGGCTAGGAGAAGGGAGATTTCACAGAGCACAATGCAATTTCTTGAGCTGGAATTGGGCCTGACAACGAAATTTTTAAAAATAATAATAATAATAAGTCCCTCACCTTATGAATATCACAGTATGCTACTGAATAACACTTCTAATCATAATAAACCTTTTGTGTGTACAGACTTACCATTTCTACAATTCCTTTCATGTAAGTTCAAAAACACATAGCATATATATCATTAGACACTCATTCTGATACCTGAATGGGTAGAAATAGACATTATCCAGAGTCGACTAAATGAGGAAACTGAGGCAACCATTAATTGACTTGTCCAGTGCCCCCCCCACCCAAGAATCAGGTTTAGAAATAGTAGCCTGGTCTTTAGACTTCTAGTGGCCAAACACCTTACCTGGGCATCCTTTTGGGGGGTGCCAAGTATGTAAGTTATATGGCAGGACTGACTGAGAGTCTACTGCAAATATACAAAGATGAGCTCCACCTTTTCTGATGTTTGTCCCAGGGGTTTCCCCACTCTAAATCTATATAAACCTGCTCCTGCTTAGCTTATGAGTGCTGTCTGACATCTGCCACATTATCTCTTTTTCTTATTTCCTGATTCCACTTTACCTCCTACTCTCCTCCATTGTTCTTCTTTGAGAGATTCAAAAGCATGACAGACAAAGGTTAAACCTTATCACACTGACTGCCATATGGATTGAGAAGAACCAACCTACCTAGAACCTGTTTGTTCTAGGGTCAGTAGAAGGCATACCAAGATCTAGGATGTACATAACTTGTTTCAGCAATTTCTTAGGCAGCAGTTACCTTTATCATAACTAACATAGTCTTTTAACCGCCATCCAAAACATTTCAGTGTCTTGTCATCATTTGTCTCTGGGAATCAATCCCACATATAGATAAGCTAAGCAGAACATGGAGGAATCAGACAGGAGAAGATTAACTAAACATGAGGATAAATCATACAAGGGGAATTTTGCCTAAGGAAAAATGGCAAAGTCATGTGTAGCCCCTGGCACCTCCATTGCAATAAGGCCCTCCAGGGTGCTACCCAAAGTTTGAGGAACATTGTATGTATCTCAGCATCCACTTGAGGATCCTCCACCAGCATTTCTGTTGCTAAACAACAAGAGGAAGCCTTAGTTCAAATCAAAGGATGTTTAATTGAAAAGTGTAACAAACTAAATATTGAGAATATTTGCCCACACAACCACTAATATACTTTCCTGAGTTACCACACCACTAGTGGGAGGGGAAAGATGTATGCAAAATTCTTGACTAAGTAATTTACATGGAGGGGCACACACTTGTGTGTATATAGCCAGGGAATAAGTGTGAAAGGGATCCGAAGGCTCTCATGTGCCCAGGGAATTTATATGGCTGGGGCAAGTCATGTGTCACCTGATGATGTCAGTAACAGAGCTGCTTTCTCTCATGCTCTGTTCTCAGGAAGGTGGTATATATAGCATAGCAGAAAGACTGCTGCTGGAGTCAGAGAGCCTCTATGTAAATATTGGTTCTGTCTGTGTGATCTTGAACAAGTCACTTAACTTCTCTCAATTTCCTCATCTGTAAAATGAGGAACATTTGGACTTGAGGTCCCTTCTGGTGCTAAATCTATTATGATGGGTATTACTGATGCTACTCTCTGCTACCATCTGCTGGTCTTCTGCTGCTATGCAACCTATTTCACCATAAGGGGAAGCCTGGCCAATGACACCCAACCAGTTAGCTAGAGAAACGTAAGCATTGTGAAGTCTGTCTTTTGAACTCTGAGTGGACTTACAATTCATAACTTCTTTTAAATCATTTCATATACTTGAATCATGAGTCTGGGTGACCTATAAATCATCCTGCTGCCTTGACCTTACAAAACTGCCAAAGTCCAAGTGGAGGTGGTGAAACTGGAGGCCACTGTCCTACTTTCCACCAGCAATCAAAGTCTCTTTGCAACCTACACTCTTTCTCCAGTAAAAAAAAAATAGTCTTCAAGCAATATATAAAGTGTAGTTATATATATATATATATACACACACACACATATATATATATATACATATTATATATATATGTATATATCAGGATTGTATACATTAATCAGACACAGTAACCAGATTCTATGAAGTAGCACACTGTAATACAAGCACATATAACAAAAAATGTAAAATATAAAAAGCTCTATAAATCAGATATACAGCACATACAATACATATTGCAGTTACATACATCATATTTGTAATGGGGGAACAATACAGTAGAAGAGGAGTCCTTGAAGCATGTGCAGGTATCCTTTGACTGGTTTCATTCCAAGTGACCTCATGTATGACTCAGGAAAGTGTACTATGTGATGACAAAAAGTCTTTTAATTGGCTGCATAGCCCAAAGACTGGATGACTCAGGAGTTGCTGAGCCAGAACTGAGTGGGTATACAAAAGGGATAGCCTGTCCCTATGCCTCTCTCTTTTTCTTTGTGACTATGAGGAGGTAAGACTGCTTTGAACTGTCTTCCTAGAGCTGGATAGGTGAAGGACAGCCCTCCTCTCTCATAGTGACTATGAGTACATCTTTATCTCTGGTGTTCTTTCCTAATCTTAGGTAAATAAATATTCCATGATGGGTGCCGAGAGGTGCTATCAGCTGTCCCACTGGTGACAAGAATGATGGTAGCAATAGACATTGGAGCAACACTGGCTAACAGTAGAGGAAATAGCTGCAGACAGATGTAGAATGACAGTCACTCAAGAATGGCAGTTGCTTCAAGGAATGTAATACTTGAAGAAAGATGTGTTGGCTACAAACTGGTGAAAGGTACAGATACAGTTTGGGAGACCAGGTGAGTGTTCAGCTCATAACAAAGCTACACCTAATTAGATCTTGAGGAGGGTGCCACAGAGGAAAGAAAAGGACTTCCAAGGCTAGGAGTGGGAAGTACCCCTTTCCTATATGTTCTCTTAAGATATGCCTCATAATCTTAATATTCTCCCTAGAAACCTTCTATGTCAAAGGGGAAGCCCTCCCTTATTTTTCTGGGGGGGATGTTTTATAACAACTATTTGTTTTTAATTTAACTTCTTCATCAATCAATTTTCTAAAAGTTAATGCAGTTAACTTGGAGAAGGGAATAGCAAACCACTCTGGTATCTTTGCCAAGAAAACCCCAAGAAGGAACACAGCTGAAACAACTGAACAACAACCACAATACAGTCAATTGGATGATTGCTAATGGAGAACATACTGGTGACACCTCAAAAATGAGAATAGTAGAAACCCCTGCTCCTCAAGGGAGAGAAGTAGACAGATGATTTCTTAGGATTCCAGTCTATAAATACAAGTGTCCCAGATGTAGTGCTGCATATTCCTTCTATCGGTGGGTGTCATTTTTGCTATCAACCAATAAAAAAGGAATCATTAATTGCTACACTATGCCAGGCAATGTGCTATGCACTAAGAATACACACACAAAGAACAAAATAATTCAAAACCTTAGCTTACATTCTAAAGGGGGTAAAGAAAGGCCAGTTAAAGGAATTCTGAAGTGCCACCTCATACTCATCAGACTTGCAAAAATGAATGAAATGGAAAAGAATAATTATTAAACAGAATCCTGGAAAACAGCAACACTAATGCACTGTTGATAGAGCCATGAATTGGTACTCACCTTCTGGAATGTAATTTAGAACAATGACCTCCAAGATCACTAAAATGTATAAAATGGGGTACATTGAAAACTCTGATGAATACAATGACCAAATAAGGATTCTAGATTCTAGAGAATGAAGCATGCTACCCACTTTCTGATAGAAAAATGAAAGACATAAATTTTAGGACATGGTCAAATTTCAGAATTTGTTTTGCTTAACTATATGTATTTGTTATAAGGGCTTTGTTGTTATTGTTTTTCAATTGGAATGGGCTTTAAGAAAGTGGCTATAAAGATAAGATAGCAAAAATAAACCCAACAGAAAGGTCTTTGAGGCATCTCTCTCAGTCTCTGTCTCTCTGTCTCTCTGTCTCTCTATGTCTTTCTCAGAGAAAAGAACATAAAGAAGGCTGAAAGGATAGACAAGCAGGACAGCTTTGAAAACTACAGGTTAAACTATATACTTAAAAGTAGGATGTGCAAAATAGAGATATGTAGTTTCAAGAACAACCCTCTCTGTTTTACTCTACATGTGAATGACCATTTTATTTTATGTGTATTAAATTACAAATAAAAATAAAATTAAAAATACATCTTCAGTAGAAAAATTGAGGGAAGATGGTGTGTTAGTACCTAGAAGAACCAAGATTCCTTACAAATATCTCCACTAAAGTTTTAAGAAGGCACACAGAGAAAAAGTGATAAAGAAAATAAAAAATATATGGCTAGAAGCTCTTCAATTTACGAGACTACTAGAATCTCTGGAAGTTTTGGGTGGAGGTAAGCCAAATTAGAGAGAAGGCAAATGTACACAAGCCACCTAAACCCATAACAGGAGCCTGGTCCCTACCGTAGTACCTAGGAAGCCCCACCTAAGCCATGGCAATAGACACAGACATATGATGATTTAAGCAGACTGTGCCCAACCCAACATCATGGTAGCCCATGCCCAACACAGATCCCAGTCAGCCTACCTATAGAATACAGGAGTAGATTGGGCCAGACCTGTACCCAGGCAGCCCATACCTGAACCACAGCTGGTAAAAAAGATCCAGAGTAGCACCTGGGAATGAAAGCGCCTGGAGATTTGAAGGAGGCCGACTATCATGGTAATCAACATCTGTTTAGGGCTTATCAGGGTCATAGCAAGAAATAAGATAAGCACATAGTTAAAGAGAAAGAGACAGAGAAGGGGGTCAAAACCCAAACTGAATACAACCCAAGAGATTGAGCCAAAACCCAGGAATTTCTATAGAAGGTGAGAACTATTTTTTTTAGCTTTTTTTTTTTTGGAGGGGGGGAGGGCAATGAGGATTAAGTGACTTTTCCAGGGTCACACAGCTAGTAAGTGTCAAGTGTCTGAGGCCAGATTTGAACTCAGGTCCTCCTGAATCCAGGGCTGGTGCTTTATCATTGTGCCACCTAGCTGCCCCCAGGTAAGGACTATTCTTGGCCACTTCAGGGCCTACCCACACAAGCCAAGGTTATGGGAGGGAGCAGTCTGATCTAAATACAAAGCCCCAACCCAAAACAGAGGTTGTACATATGAGTACATAAAAGAAAATGGCTAACAAATACCTTGAACAGAGAGAAGTTCAAGGGGGCAAATCCAGAAGAAAAGAGGAACTTGACAATAAGTCCAAATACTTCCTAGGTGAGAAAAGAATATCCTAATCACATGAACTATATAAGAGTACCTGGAAGAAATTAAGTAAATTAAGTGATGGCTATAAAGGAAAGAACAGGAAGAAGAAAATAACTTAAAACAAAGGATGGTAAACCCTTTAATTAGACTCTCTGAAAATTAGAATGGGCTAAACAGAAAACAGTAACTCCATGAGAAAACAAGAAATATTAAAATAAAATCAGGGGGCGGCTAGGTGGCGCAGTGGATAAAGCACTGGCCCTGGATTCAGGAGTACCTGAGTTCAAATCCGGCCTCAGACACTTGACACTTACTAGCTGTGTGACCCTGGGCAAGTCACTTAACCCCCATTGTCCCGCAAAAAAAAAAAAATCAAAAGATTTTTTTAAAAAGTTTTATGATTATTATTTTTTCTTTTGGTGAGGCAATGGGGGTTAAGTGACTTGCCCAGGGTCACACAGCTAGTAAGTGTCAAGTGTCTGAGGCTGGATTTGAACTCAGGTCTTCCTGAATCCAGGGCCAGTGCTTTATCTACTGCGCCAACTAGCTGCCCCAAAATTTTATGATTATTAATCATTGCTATTATTTTTTTGGGGGTGAGGCAATTGGGGTTTAGTGACTTGCCCAGTGTCACACAGCTAGTAAGTGTCAAGTGTCTGAGGCTGGATTTGAACTCAGGTCCTCTTGACTCCAAGGCTGATGCTCTATCCACTGCACCACCTAGCTGCCCCTCATTGCTATTATTTTAAAAAATAATTAACCTATTTTTTAGGAAAATGGAAAACAGGTAATGAGAGATCCCCTAAGATACATTGGACTACCTGAAAATCATGATTTAAAAAAGCCTTGAATACCATAATTCAAGAAATCACTTTTTAAAAAATGATCTCAATCTATTCACACCAAAGGATAAAGCCAGCCAGCCACTCAGTCAATAAACCCTTATTAAGTACCAGCTATGTGCTAGACCCTGTGTACTGGAGATACAAAGAAAGCTAAGAGATAGTTCCTGGTTTCAAGGAGCTCATGGTTTAATGAGGGAGACAACATGCAAGATAAGTTGGAAATAATCAGCATAGAAAAGGGACTATAATTAAGGCAGAGGGGTAGGGGTGAGGAACAGGTGGGATCTTAGCTCTGACTTAAAGAAAACTAAGAGTACAAAAGGCATAGATGAGGAGGGAGAACATTCCATGAATGAGGAACAGTCCATGAAATGCAAAATGCCTGGAGTTAGGTGATGGAGTATCTTATTTGAGGAATGACAAGGAAGACAGTGTTACTTGATTGAAGAGTATGTGGGGTGTTAGAAAAGTGGGGACAGGAGAGGGGGCAACTTATGAAGTACTTTAAACATTAATAGGAGACTTCATATTTGACCCTAGAGGTGATAGAAAGCCAGGGGAATTTAGTAAGTAGTGACATGGTCAGACCTATGCTTTTTTGGGGGGGAAGGGGGGAGGCAATGAGGTTTAAATGACTTGCCCAGGTTCACACAGATAGTGTGTAAAGTGTTTGAGGCCACATTTGAACTCAGGTCCTCCTGAATCCAGGGCCAGTGCTTTATCCACTGTGCCACTTAGCTATGACCAGACCTATGCTTTAGGAAAATGTTTTGTTACCTGAGTAGAGGATGAACCAGAATGGACAGAGTTATAGCAGGCGGACCAACAAACAGGCTATTGCTATAGTCAAGGTGTGGAGTGATGAGGATCTACACTAGGGTGGTGGCAGTGTCACAAGGAGAGAACAGGGGTATATTTGATTACAAAGGTAAAATCAACAGACTGTTAATAGACTCTATATGGGATATATACAGTGAGAGAGAGTGAGGTGTTAAGGATGACACCTAGGTTGCAAGCCCAGGTGACTAGAGAATGATGGTGCCCTCAATAGTAATAGGGAAGTTTGGAAGGGAGGAAGGTTTGAAGGAAAAGATAATGAATTCAAACAATCCACAGATCATCCATTGGGGGAAAGAAACAAATGAAAATGCCAAGGAATTTTATAAGCCAAAATCCAGAGCTTCCAGGTCAAAGAAATAAGCAAATAATGCAAAGCTGAGAACAACAGCTCAGTCTCTGGATGACAAAATGGAGATTTAAAAAGATCTTGACAGCACAGAATGATTGCCTGTATCTAATAGGATGAAATTTAATAGAGGTAAATGTAAAGTCTTATACTTGGGTTAGAAAAAATAAAGTTTTTAATGCAAACTATTGAAGGTATGGCTAGACTCTAATTCCTGTTCTAGTGGAGTTCTAGTGGATGGAAAGGATAGGATATTTTAGTGAATGACAAGTTCACTGAGACTCAATAGTGTGGCATGGAAGCCAAAATACCAATGCCCTCTCAGGGCACATTAAGAAAGGCATAAAGTCCAAAACTAGGAAGGTGAGAGTTTCTCTGTACTACATCCAAATATGATTACAATTAGAATATTGTCTTCAGATCTTGCCACTCACTAAATTTTAAGAAAGATGATCTCAAGTTGAAAAGTATCTAGAGAAGGGTAACCAGTATGGTGAGGGGCCTTGAGGCCATGCATGAAGGGATCATTTGAAGGAAGGCCCGTCCTATGGAGTTTGGAATAGACATGTTCTATTTAACTCTAGGAGACAGAAGTGAGAGCAATGGGTAGAAGTTACAAAAAAAAGAGCAGAGTTAAGTTTGACTGAAAGAAAAATTTCTGAGTCATTAAAGTTGTCCAAACTGTACTGCCTTATGAGTTCACAGTCTCCCCCACCTCCTTGTACTTAAGATCTCCAGGATAAGGTGAGACAAATGCTTATTTGCCTTACTGTAGTGTGGAATCCAATAAAAGTATGAATTAGACTTCATGGTCTCTGAGGTCTCTTGCAACTCAGTTTCTGTGATTCATTAACTTGAAAATGGTGGTAGGAGAAAGAAAGTACTATGTGAAATTTGAGGGTAGTTGGGGAAAAGTTTATGGAAGATTATTTGAATTAGACTTTGAGAAATGGGAGGAAAATCAACAGACAGAGATAGTGAAGTTAGGGGAACATCCATTGCAGGGCTCAGGGATCAAAGTTACAGAGACAGGAGAAAGCAGGACAATACTAGGAAACACTTTCATTGGAACATAGCATTTACAATGGGGAGGATTATAAAATCTGTTCTGAAAATGAGGTTGGAGCTTAACTATGGAAAGCCTTGCATGCCAAGATCAGAAATTGATACTTTATTCCTTAGGAAATGGGAAGCCCTTGAAGATTTCTTCATGGATAAGTGCCACAATCAGCATTATATGAATTTAAAAGATTTTTTTGGCGGCAACGTAAAGGCTTGGAGAAAGGATGGACTGGAGGCAAAGAAACCAGTGAGGAGAATATCACCCTAATCCAGACAAGAAGAACCTTAATTAGAGCGGTTGCCATGAGAGTAGAAAGGGGACAGATGTGAGGGATATCATTGAAGTAGAATTGACAGGACTTAGCAACCAATTAAAGTGAAATAGCATTGGGCTATGTTCTTTGGGGTTGACAGGATCACAGCTTATGATGCTAGGACAGATAGGAGGCCCCACACATCAAGAAACACTGAAATGCTAGGCTGTCGGACACTCTATGCCCGTGAAGAACAAAATCACAGGACTGTCAGGTTTACTGAACAACCAAGGCCTCTCAATAAAATCTGTCACTAGAGGACAGAGAGTCTGTTGTAGGGCCCATTAAACTATGATTGCCACAATTCATTTCATAGTGTTTATTTTGTCATTTCTATTACCCTTCTTATGATGTAATAGGGACAGGTTTGCTGCTTAGAATTTTGTAACAGCAAATTCTGTCCTTCCTTTCAGGAATTCAAATGAATGTATACTACTTGCTGGAGAATAGATGCACGCATACACAAATGTATACATGGCTATATTACTAATTTAGGCCCTTTCACCAATGTAAAGATATTTGGATATTGTCAATTTATTCCTCTTACCTCCATAAAATCTCAACCTGCGTTCATATATTGAATCCCAAACTCTAAGAATCATTACCAGTGAGCCTACCATCCACATTTCAGGGAACAACCCAAGGCCATCGTCCTGTCAGTGGCCAAGCAATTTACAAGCAGAACTCCCAGGGAAGAATCATGGCCATATTAATTGGCCATTATCCTGTGTACCTATAGAGGCTTAATTGCTTCTCACTTGCTTTTTAATTCACTCCTTAAAAGAGAACTGAGAAAGTCTCTCCCATCTCTCAAAAATATAACTTCTTAGATCATTATATACTTTTACCCCAAAAAGATTCCCCCACATGCCCCTCAATTGCTGACCTCAAGGAGATCAGGAGATATTCCAGTTTTATGTCTTTCATCCACTCCAAACATTATAGTACTTAAAGATTCCAAAATATAGATATGAAAATGGAGGTAATAGATGACGTCTTGCTTCCCAACAACTCTATCCTGAAACTTCTGAGAAGGATAGAAAACCCCAAATATGTCAGAGAGGTATGGGAAAGCTTTGAGACCATCTTAGGAGCTGCCACACCATCATCCCAATAAGAGTACAGACTTGGAGGACCATGGCACCTCCCATATGTAGCCTTCTGAGACCTTGGTCATCTGTAGAGAACTTTTTAAAAAATAAATCTCATTTGAACAGGTAAGTGTTAAGCATGGTTTTTTTTCCTTTTCCCTTCCCCAGTGTCGATACTGAATTACCATATAATTATTCTGTTGGAAAGAGTTTTCTTCCCAAATATGAGAATGACAGGGGGAAACTGAACAAGTCTCCTCATGTTAACTTTCCTAGAACTCACACAGGGAACTTTCATTCAAACTGCTGCTTAAGTGTTCAATCCATAAGACATTAAAGCTGAAAGAGAGCTTCAAAACTTGTATTTAATGTCAGGAACCAAAACTGGCAATATGAAAACAATAGGAAAAGACAGGTCTTAGACTCAGAAGGGCTAGGTAAAATTCCCAGATTTTCTGTTTCCTCACTGTGACTTTGCGCAAGTTGCCTTATTTCTCTTAAGACTCCATTCCCTCATCTATAAATGACAGACTTGGATCAGATGATCTCTAAAATCACTTTCAGCTCTAAATCTGCTTCTGTAATGATGATCATTGACCTTCTCTTCTCTCATTACACTCTTTCTCATGGCAATTTCATCTACTCCCGTTGGCTGATTTAGCACCTCTGAGCAGGTGACTCCCCAAACTATCCATCCACCATTCAGCTCTCCACTAATATTCAGTCCCATATATTCAGCTCCCTGCTTCACCTCTCTGCCTGATGTACTGCATTTTGAACTTATCACATGCTAAAGAGTTGATCATTTCTTCCCCCTGCCCTGTAATCACCCCTTCTCCTAATATCTATATTTCTGTTGAGGGTACCACCATCTATCCAGTTACTCAGACTCTAAACTTCAGTCATCTTTTAATTCTTTCCCCTCTTTCACCTCCCACATCCATATCTGGCTCTAAGATACTTTCTGACTTCACTGAATTTAATTATATTTCTTGTTTAATTACAATTTTTCTTAACTGATCTGTAAGCGATGGTGTAGCTCAGTTACTTGGAGCCCAGAAGGGAATACATCATTTAACTTATGCTCAACACCATGTAATTAAAGAGCAGCTTCGGTGCATGTGATTTCCTATGTACTTTGCTTTTAATGGAATTTCGGCCAGTGGCATGGGAATGAGAAAAGGCAGTGTACACAGTCTAGTGAAATGATCACTGGACTCAGAATCAGGAGACCTAGCTCTTTGCACTGCATTCACTAACTAGCCATGTGAGCTTGAAAAAGTCACTTAATATTTCTAGAGATAAATTTCCTCAAAAGTGAAATAAAATAGATGTACTACATAATAAGAACAGCTCACACACACACACACACACATATATATATTTACATGCCATATTCATCACAATTACTCTAGCGAAGGAGATAATTGATGATGATAGATAACACTTATATGATACTTTATGGTTTACAAAGTGTTTCATAAATATTATTTCATTTTACCCTCAAAACAAAACAAAACAAAAAAACAGCCCTGGAAGGTAGGTGCTTTTTTAATTTCCATTTTGTAGATGAAGAAATTCAAAATCCTCTCTTCACCACCATTTCACTGGAAAATCAGCATTGTTCAATAAGTCGAGGCTTTCTATAATAATTGAGACAGTTAGGGGGTACAGTGGATAGAATGTTAGATTTGAAGTCAAGATGACTTGAGCTCAAATCCTGTCTCCAACACTTAATAACTGTGTGACCTTGTACAAGTAATTTAAATGCTCTCTGCCTCAGTTTCCCCATCTATAAAATAAGGACAATGATAGCATGTACTTCACAGCATTGAGGAGCATGAGAGATAACATGTAAAGTGCTTTACACACCTTAAAGTGCTGTATAAATGCTAGTTATTATAAATAATAACAATTATTATTATAGGTGGGGCAGATAGATGCCACAATGGATAAAGCACAGGCCTAGGATTCAGGAGGACCTGAGTTCAAATCTGGCCTCAGACACTTGACACTTACTAGCTGTGTGACCCTGAGCAAGTCACTTAACCCTCATTGCCCTGCCCGCCCCCAAAAGGAAAACAAATTATTATTATAGGTATAAATATCTTAATCTAGGATTGAGTAAATATTTGTTACTAAATATGTGATTTACTAACAATGAGGTCAATAATAAAACAAACATAATTTTTATACTATTTTAGCTGTGATGATCACAACCAGAGTCCCCTCAAATCTTCATATAGTGGCAGATAATATCGTTTCACTTCTGGGGACATAGTCGCACAACATTTAGTTCATTCCCAGGAATAGCAAATAATCTCTTCACAAGAATTCTATTTGTGCTTTTTTAAAATAAAGGTTAAAAACGTTTCATGAGCAAAAAAATTCTCTCCAATATATTTTTCTTCCCAGTGCCCCATACTAGGTGCTTAATAAATGTTTATTAAATGATTTTCTTCTCAAGCTTCTTCTCTTCAGGCATTATAGAAAAATAATGTATCATGCCTTCTAAGTCAGATCATTCTCCTCCCTGCCCTCCCCACAATCCCCAAATCCACAAGGCAGAAGGTCAGAGCCATAGCTAATCATTTTGAGAATCAGATTTTTTGTTTGGTTTCCTAACAAGTTTGAGACTTGGGGACTAGAGTGTAAAGAGATGCCTCAACTCCATGACAAGTTTGAGAGCTGGTGAAGTTTGGAGGAAGGAAATGGAACCAGATATTGAGATGATCCCTGGATGGCCAAGAGGCAACTTCAGTATTTCAGAATATGAACTTATGGTAAAGTCTTGACCTCTTTCAGTATCACAAGAATCTTGTCTGTTTGCTGGGACTGTGAGAAAACCTATACAAGCACCTAGGTGGCACAGTAGATAGAGTGCTGCACATGAAACGAGGAAGACTTGAGTTGTAATGTGGACTCAGATATATACTAATTGTGTGACCCTGAGCAAGTAAGTCACTTAACCCTTTTTGCCTCAGTTTCCTCATCTGTCAAATGAGCTAGAGAAGGAAATGGCAAACCATTCCAGTATTTTTGCTAAGAAAACCCCAAATAGGGTCACAAAAAGTCAGATATGACTGAAACAACTGATCAACAGCGAAACAGTGATGAGAATGAAATAAAAAGCTTTTGTCATACCAAAGTTACCTCTGAAAGAACTTATTTTCAGAAGTCAGCCAGCACCTGTTTCTCACAAACTCAGTTTAGCAAAGATGAAAGAGCCTATATCTTCATGTCTATTCTACCTTTGGGCTCACCCTGAGATTAGAACTTTCTCAAGGACTGACCTTTCTGAAGTGAGAAGGAGAGAAAGCCAACTAAACCTGGGTTCCTGGATCCCCAACAAATTTACTATTAATAATTATTTTCTCACAAAGAGAAAGTCTCATCCTGCTCAAGACTCAGTAGGAAGAGATAGGGTACTCTGTAAGGATTTTGGCTCCACTGTTTTCCAGTTGAGGAAGAGTAGAGACAGGACAGCACAGACTACTGGTCACTTTAGCAACATCTAGTGGTTACAACAGTATCTTCAGCTTCTCTCAAGTCATCACTTCTAACAGACTCTTCAAACTGACAGTTAAAACTGCCATTTTCCCAACATTCCATTTATCTCTTAAAGCAACAGTAACAGTAATTATATAGCCTCTGTAGGTTATGCTTTTGAAAACAAAATTAAAGCTCTGAATTCTATAAATCTTTCTTTATCCAAATCACTGATAAAAAATGTTGACAAGCACAGAATCAAGGGGATATTCTTGCTATATGACACTGGAGATTTCCTACAAGTTGACATTAATGTAGTAATGACTATTCTTTTGATCTGGTTTTTCAATCAGTTCCAAAATAAATATATCCTCCTATAATTTAATCAACATCTTTCCACCTTGAACATAAGAATAACATGAAAGACTTTGTCAAATGCCTCCATGAAATCTAGGTATACATAGACCACTACAGGATTTATCTACTGAAAATAGGATTAAAGTTACTATGACATTATTTGATCTTGATAAAGCCATGATGGCTCTTAATGATTTACTTTTCCCTTCCTAAGTGCTCTCACAACACTCCTTTAATAGTATGTTCTAGAATTTTTCTAGGAATAAAATTCAAGCTTACCACCCTATTGTTTGTAAGGTCTACTGTCTTCTCTTGAAAATGTGGAAGAATATTTCCTCTGCTCTAGTTCTACAGAACTTCTCCTATTCTCTGGTTTTTCAAAGATCACTGACATTTTAAGCTACTGCAGTACCACTGTGATGTTGTTTGTCTGGGTCTGATGACTTGGATTTACGGAGGCCAACTAGGTACTCTCTTATGATCTCTCCACTCATCTTGAGTTTTAATTTCCTGTTAACCATTTTTGTTTTTTGATTTTGTTATCTTTACAGCCATCATTTTTTCTTGGTAGAGAAAACAGTAATAAAATAAGACTTGAATAGTTCTGTCTTATCTTCATCATCAATTATTGTCATTCTCTCACTCCAAATAGTAAGCTTATCTCTTTTTTTTAAGCTTCCTCCCCGGGCCCTTTCCTTCACTATAGCTAAAAAGCATTATATTATTGCCCATAGCATCCATTGATAGCCTCTTTAGTGTCCCTGACATTGTTCTTTGGGGACCCTATATATACATACACACATATAAATATACACACACACACACACACACACAAACACACACACACGGGGCAATGAGGGTTAAGTGACTTATCCAGGGTCACATAGCTAATAAGTGTCAAGTGTCTGAGGTCAAATTTAAACCCAGGTCCCCCTGAATCGAGGGCCAGTGCTTTATCTACTGTGCCTCCTAGCTGCCCCAAGATATCTTTTAATAAGATTCATTTGATTAACTTCATCCCTGGCCAAATGCCCATCATTCTTCTAAGTTAGGTTTCCAAAATCCCATATTCAGATACCATCTTCTGAAATAGCTTTCCAGTTTGCCATCAGGAACACTCTACCCCACTACCTTGTGTTCTCCTCTTAACATCTCCACCAGCTAATGTATTTGGGATAGTAAGGCAAGGCGATGACTATTATTACCAGGTGTAAACTTCCCTCTTATTTTTCTTTTTTACCCCAGTTTCTCTATGTTTCTCAAAGCTTAGATGGGCAACAATTCCATTCTTCTGATGAAATGGAGGACTTCCAGGCTTTTCAATCTTCCTACTGCTGCTTCCTAACATCCTCTAGACATTCCTTTCTGCCCTGTCTCTATGGTCAGAAGTACTCCTGCACTTATCTTAACTATTTAAGTAACCTATGGACTGTGGACCTTGCCATCTACCCAATTCTGAGGACTTCTGGAGCATTGTATTTGCCTTGCAACTGACCTTTCTTTTGTTGTCTCTCCCAATTAGATTGTGAGCTGGATGGAGAAACATGCTTTTTTCTATTTGTGTCTTGAGTCCTTAGTACAGTGCTTGGCACACAGTCAGCATTTAATAAGTGTTTTGATTAATTACCCTAACTAATTTAATGTTTTTCCTTTCTTTTCTGAAGCCATGTCTTCATCAACAACAGTAAGTGAAAATACCACCTATGTACCAAAGATCTTCAGTTTTCTGCCTATGTATTCATAATTTTTAAGTACCTTCTGGTACTATCATTTCCATTCACATAACACACCAGGATTTGGCAGTGATTGTTGTCAGGTTTGACATGTCTTAGGATACAATCTGATGTTTTGGAACATATGCTATGTGAAGACAGCAAACCTCTTTATTGTTTGTGTATAGTTAAACAAATTGCTGCCTCAGTACTCCTTTTCAGGGAACTACCAACCATGAATACACCTCTGATTCCTTTGACCATTATTGTGTGATGTCTTTCTTGGTGGTAGCTGTATATTTATATCATATCCTTGGGAGCACAAGGTGATGCTTCCTCATCAGAATAAGCTCCCCCTCTGTGGAAAGTACATCCTGCCTAATTAAAACCTCTATGTGTAAATAGGATCATAGATTTAAAAGAAACTGAGGCACAGAGAGCCTAAATGACTTTTCCAAGTTCACAAAGGTCAGTAGTACACTGAGTAAGAGCACTAAATTTGGAGTCAAGAGAGACTTGAGGGGGCAGCTAGGTGGAGCAGTAGACAAAGCACCGGCCCTGGATTCAGGAGGACCTGAGTTCAAATCCAACCTTGAACACTTGACACTTACTAGCTGTGTGACCCTGGGCAAGTCACTTAACCCTCATTGTCCCGCCAAAAAAAAAAAAAAAAAGAGAGAGACTTGAGTCCAAATCCTGCTTCAGGCATTTACTAGTGGTGCCACCCTGACTAAGTCTTTCATCACCTTTCAGTGTCATATTCCTCGCCTGTAAAAGAAAGATAATAATAGCACCTATCTCACAGAGTTTTGTGAGGATCAAATGAGATAACATATGTGTAGTGTTTTGTAAGTCGTATGGGGTTATCAAGATGCTAGTATTATTAATATTATCAGTGATTGTCATTAATATTATAACTACTATTACTAGTATCAGAAGTGGGATTTTAGACCTTGGGTCTTCTAGCTCCAAGTTCAGTGATCTATCCGCTACTATAGGGTGGCCATTCATCTTTCTTCCTTTTCTTCTCTTTGTCATAGTCTTTTTAACCTCCTGTAATTTTTAGTATTACCTTTTGTTTTTTTAGTTTTTTTTTCCTCTTAGCTCAAACATCCTCCAAAGTACCAAAGCATAAGAAAACCAGTGTGTTTCACAATAATAAAAAGTTGCCTATGCTCTGCACACATATTATCAAAGTTTTTCAAAGAGACTTCCTTTTTAATGAAATTTTTAGAACAAAATTTAATATTGTTTTAACAACTTGAAAAACTAGAAGTTGTCATTCATGCATATTTCTTCATACACTTATGTAATCTGAATTGCATTAAAGATCATATTTTTCACAAGTGTTTGTAAACTAACATTTAATTTTGGCATCTCGATCTCATATGTCAGTTAATAAATATTTATTAAGGAACTATACTATGTGCCACTATGTACTAAGGGCAAGGGATACAGAGAAAGGAAAAAGATAATTCCTATCCTAAAGAAGCTCAGTGTCCAATATCATTTCCTACATTATATAATTTTAATTTTTAAAATTCTATCAGTTGTATTTAAAATTTCTTCCCATATTGCACTACAATCTATTGGTTTGCATAGTAACAAATCTTCCTTAACATTGGTTTCCATACATAGCAAATATAATTTTAACTACATCACTTGCTTTATCCACTTGCAATACAAAATAGAAATGGTTTTGTATTTAAATTAATTACAAAGGTCTTAAGAAACATAAGCAATTCTCCCTACATTTGTAAGTGTGACTAGTTGAAGCTAATTTGCATATATATGATCCTTCAAACATTATTTTGATCAGATGGGTGCAGCTGTAGCATCAATGTTTCTTCTATCAAATGAAGCTTTTCAGCAATTCTATAAGCAACCTTAGATACAAGCAATCATCTGATATTACAAACATACTTTTTGAAAATTTTTTATTTTGCTTATTAAAAGCATCTAATTTTCTATGGAAAAATTTCTTGTCAATGTATTTTGCAGATATACTTTCAGAATGTTATTTAAATTTCTTAGTTTTCATGTTTTCTGCAGCTAAAGCATTTATATAAACTTTTTTAAAAAACCTTTTCCCTGCTCTGAGATGAATGGAAAACCCTGAGAGACAGAATTTCTGGGTAATTAATAATCAATTTATTAATTAGGCTAGCCAGCAATCAATAAATTGAGGGTTAGTGGTTTCGTTTGGAAACACTAATACACTGTTGGTGGAGCTGTAAACTGATCCAACCATTCTGGAGAACAATTTGGAACCATGCCCAAAAGGCTTTTATACCATGCATACCCTTTTACTCAGCAATATACTACTAGGTCTATATTCCCAAAGGGAAAAGGTCCCACATGTACAAAAGTATTTCTAGCCACTCTTTTTTGTGGTAGACAAGAATTGGAAATTGAGGGGATGCCCATCAATTGGGGAATGGCTAAACAAGTTGTGGTATATGAATGTAATAGAATACTGTTGTGCTCTAGGAAATGATAAGCAGGTGGATTTCAGAAAAAAACTTGTAAAGACTTACATGAATTGATGCTGAGTGAAATGAGCAGAACCAAGAGAACACTGTACACAGTATCAACAACATTTTGTGATGATCAATGGCGGTAGAGTAAACTCTTCTCAGCAATACAATGATCCAAGACAATGTCAAAAGACTTATGGTGGAAAATGCTCTCCACATTCAGAAAAAACTATGCAGTCTGAATGCAGATTGCAGCATACCATTTTCACTTTTGTTGTTACTTTTTTGTTCTTGTTCTTGTTTATTCTTGTGGGGTTTTTTTTTCCATTTTGTTCTGATTAATGTGGAAATATGTTTAACATGATAGTAATGTATAACGTATTTCAAATTGCTTCCTGGCCTCAGGAGGGGGAAGGAAGGGAGGGTGGGAGAAAAATTTGGAACTCAGAAAATATCCTTACATGTAATTAAGAAAAATTAAAAATAAAAAACTTAAATAAAGAAGTAAATAAATGAATGAATGAACAAAAATAAATAAATAAATACATGAATAAAAAATAAATAAATGGGTGGATGAGTAAATAAATAAATAGATTAATGCCTTTTTCCCTTGAATAGGGAAAACTCAACCTTGATTGGTAGATTTTTGAGGAGGAGGTAGGTAGGTAGCAACTCCTGCTGAGAATGTGGCTTGATCATGAGACTCAGCAGCCTCTGGTAATCTGGACAGAGGGAAGTTATTTCCATCTGGACCCCTCTGGCTGATTTTCTCCTTCTTGAACAGGTCACCCTAAACTCTAAAGGAGGAGATCTAGGACAGGTTCCTTCCCTCAGGGTAAGGGTTCACCCAGACTGATTTCTGTTTATACTCTAAACAGAAATCAGGTCTCCTAGTTGGGTGGGATTGATGAGCAAGTTCCTTGAGGGGTAGGAATAATCTCATCAGTCACATCCTTCAGAGACTGACATAACAGAGCTGGCCCTTAATGAAGAAATAGAAGGAAAAAACCTGGATCAAAAATCAATAAGTAGTTATTAACATAACAATATAATAATAGTTTCTCTCATCTCCCTATCAGTAGCAGTATTTGTTAATATCACTGATAAATGTATAGCAGGTAATACTTTCTGGATCTGGGGCTGTTTACTTTGTGTATTTCCACAAAATGTCTCTTTGGCTTTGCTTATATGAGTCTCAGCTGCTGCAGTTGATTTCCTCTTCTACCCGCTCACATATTTCCCCATCAGGAAGAGACGTTATTTCACTTTCAAAAACAACTAGAGATAATGGAAGTTTGAACACAACCACATTGAAATTTAATTGTCAAAAATGCAAATGATTATTGAAAATTATGCTTTTTAGAGAACAGGTTATTAAATTATCTTGACTAAAATGAATTATTATAAAGAAATAGAACAACTATAAAGGTACTTTTAACTTCCACACAAAGATTTTTTAACTTTGGGATAAAATGCTTCATGTTCAAATACTGCAAACAAAATGATGAGAGAATTCATCCGTATATCTAGTCTACACTCACTGATGTCAAGTGCTAACTTGGCAGATGACTCCCATGTCAAGATTCCATATTGTGGACTCAAATTTGAACTCATTTGATCATGTCATTGAACTGAATTAATCACATTTGGAGAAAATTCAGCATACAGTTCTTGCTTTAATGTTGAGATTTATTTTCATTTTAAAATACAGATACATTTATGCATGAATCATATTTAAAAATAAAAAAACATCCAATCCTTTTGAGCATGGCATCATGTTTCACCCCTCCCTGCCCACCCCCTAGCCCCTAAAGGAATAGCACCCTTGGGGATGGTGTGCCATCCATTTTGGGACACTTTACTGAGCTCTCTTCCCTGACAACTTAAAAGATCCTTGGATTCCCTCCATCAGGTATACTTTGCATGTGGACAGTAGCAAATATTCTCTGATGGGGTTAATGTATCTAAATTTGGTACAAGGAGACAACAAGCTCTGAGGGGCAAATCAGAGTCTGCTGTAGTTTTCCTATTTCTCATGCTGTTAGGTCTTTGCTTATCACCCTTTCCAAACCATCTAAGGGTTGTCATTCAGGGCTATGGACGGCTGCCAGTGGCATCAGTGGCATTCTTGCTATCACTGCCAAGAAACAGTGATGGGCCTTACAACTTTGACAATTCCCTGACATGAGCTTAACAAATTGCATCAAGAACCTGAAGATGTGTTGTTGCCCTTTGAAGGCCTCCTGTTCTCCCCATGTCTTCCTCAGCCAGGTATTCCTGTTCTCCTCCCAGCCATCTTTTCCTCCTCATTTTTACTACAATTTTTCTCTTCCCTATATTTGTGTGGTGAATTTCCCTTTGATTGCTTCCTCTTATTTTCCTTTTAAGTTATTTATTTTTGTTGGGGGGGAAAAAGAAATTGAATGCTGATTAATTATAATGACCTAGCTTGTCCCTTAAAAAGAGATGAAATGATACATCTTGTCTTTTGTTGCCTTCTTTGCAGAGGTGGAGGACTATGTTTGTGAAACACTGCATATTACAACAGACTCAGGTTTTTTATTTATTTATTTATTTTTTTTGCAGGGCAAAGAGGGTTAAGTGACTTGCCCAGGGTCACACAGCTTGTAAGTGTCAAGTGTCTGAGGCCGGATTTGAACTCAGGTACTCCTGAATCCAGGGCCAGTGCTTTACCACTGCACCATCTAGCTGCCCCCTAGACTCAGTTTTGATGAAACTTTTTCCCTTTCTTTCTTTTTAAAAATTCGTTGTTGCAAGAAATAGGAATGGAAGTGCCTATTCTGTGCCAAGCACTTTACAAACATTATCTTATTTGAGTCTTCCAACAACTCTGGGAACTTAAGGAAACTTAGGTTAAGTAACTTGCCCAGGGTCATGCAGCTAATACTTGTCTGAGGCTTGATTTGAACTAAGGTCTTTCTGACTCTAGGCCCAACAGTCTAGCCACTGTGCCAGCTAGTTGCTTGATGGATTGACAGGTAATAGAGAGACAAAGGATATCCTAGGAAATGAAGGCAATGTAAAAACAAAATATATCAATACAAGTTAAAATGTTTTAAATTTTATTTTTGTATAAATTCAAAAGAAATTTATATCTACAAAACAAAACAAACAAGAAAACCCCTGGGCAAACACATTAACTTTGTAAGCTACTCCTCGGTATCTCTATTTTTTCTTCCATAGGTATTTCTTCAAACATTTACAACACAAAGACTCTATATACATATGCATGAGTCCAAACATATACAGCCTGAATCACAGCAGTCTGAGATTTCATTGCATTATACTAGGCAAAATTCTCCAGTAGAATAATTCTACATTAGAATACAAACTCATATGACTAAAAGGTAAATTTCATTGTAAGACATTCAAATAATTTTGTTCCTCCTCCAAATCCAATTGGATAAAAGAGGCATAATCTTTTTCTAACATGTTTTTTCCCAATAGAGTTCTGATGGTGATCTGGATCTTATTAGAGTACAAAAATTTATGAAACTCTAGTAGGCCCAATTGAAAAAATAAAAATAGCCCCAAGCAACAGCTATTTTAAATGTCAGAAACAATGCTACCATAAAAAAAATAAATGAATGAGCAAACAAATAAATGAATGAATGAGCAGTGACCTCTGGAGCTCATTTGAAAAAGAAAAATTAGGGGGCAGCTAGATGGTGCAGTGGATAGAGCATCGGCCCTGGAGTCAGGAGTACCTGAGTTCAAATCCAACCTCAGACACTTAACACTTACTAGCTGTGTGACCCTGGGCAAATCACTTAACCCCAATTGCCTCACTGAAAAAAAAAAAAGAAAGAAAAAGAAAAAGAAAAAGAAAAATTAATTCAATGCATATTAGATAAAAATAAAAGAACATCCAATGAAATCCAGGAGAAAAAAATACCTACAAGGGGTTTCTTAGAAGGGAAAGGTTTGAGTTTTATTTTATTTCCCTTTTGAAAGTTTAATAAGAAAGACATAATTACTATATTTATTTCACAGACATAAATGCACATACCCCAAGAGCATGAAAAGAATGAATATCTAAAAAATTTCCACCCCGATCATGTATATACTTACAATATACATTTAGAATTTTGGTATTTAAATAAATATACATTACTATGCACTTCTTTCTAATGTTACAAACAATTGACTGAATTTTATCTTTAAAAAAAATTAAAACAACTGTGCTTTTGGTGGTGGGAAGGGAAAGGACAGAAGGAAAAATCAGTACAGAATGTCCAATTCAGGTCATTTATCAGTTTACCTCCTCTTGGCAACTCGTTAAAGGTAGACATGCTGCTGAAAACATCAAACCTTGGCACGCATGAATGGTAAGTCAGGCAGGCTCACAAGCACCTTGGCAGCCTTTTCCCTCAGATATGGTTTTCTTTGAGCCTTCCTGGTAGATATTATTGTCCTTTCTACTAGAGGCATGAGAGTCACAAATGTGTCCCTTTGAAGCTTGAGTTGGTGCTTGCCAGCTTTAAAGTCATCGATTCATACAACTTTGGATCCCTCTTGTCTAAAGGATGAGTAAGATCATAGTCTTGTTCTAGTCAAACTGGACAGATGGTAGCAATTCCTATTATTAATCAGCTGTACTGCATTCATCTAACTAACTGAAACATTTATTTTTCTGCAGTAGACAGTGATTTCAATGGCTCTTTTCTTGGCTCAAGCATACTCAGTCTTATTGAACATTCTTGCACACTCTGAGAGGTTGCTTCCTATGACCCATAAGAGGATAAATTATACATCAATATCCAAGGAGTACAAGTTCCATGTCACTCTGAGTGCCCACTGGTATCTCAAGCCATGTTTATCATGGGTAACTCCTTTCCCCACATTCTATCTAGTAGATTTCCACTTTCAGCCAAAGCTTCTCTTGTTATTAATTGCAAATGCCATACCTTTAGTCAGTACTTTGGTAAAACAAATTCCTCTCCAGTTTCTGAGACAGAGAGGGAAGGAAAGCAAATTCGAAATATTTGTTCTAGGTGGTTTAACAATGTTATTTCAACCAAAGAAGGTTAATATGTGCAAACTGTAATGGCAAGTTGTTTTTTGACAAGTTGCCAGGACAATGTGAGTCTTTTGGGTCATTAGACTATCAATACTTTCATCTTTCCTCTATGACTAATATGCCTCTTTTCTGTGGTGAGATTCAGCACCTGCTCATCTCCCAAAACAGGATCATTGCAATTTTTTCCCCTTTCATGCCCTAAAGCATACCAAGTCTGTTTGGTTAAGACCAGCTAAAATGAAATATGCAAAATTATTAGTCTTGAAAAATATTGTAGTCATTTTGATTTGGGGCCTTTAATCAACATTCCCAAATTGACTATAACAAAAAAATAACAAGCATTTTTTAATAATGTAATAGGTTCAATTCATGACACAGCTTCCCTTGAGACATCATCCTCCTCTGATAAAATATTAGAAGTTTACTTGAGACAAGCTATTTGGTGCCATGGAGAGAGACCTCAGGGACCTAGAATCAGGAAGTTCTGAGTTTAAATCCAGCCTCAGACACTTACTAGTTATGTGACCCTGGGCTTGCCTCTCTTCCCTCAAATCTAAAATGGTGAGAATAATAGTGCCTACATCTCAGGCTTATTGTGGATCAAATGAGATAATATTGGGGCAGCTAGGTGGCACAGTGGATAGAGTACCAGCTGTAATGATTGGAATGATGCCACCTGCTGGAGACTTACTGTAGAAGAGTTCCATCCATGAAGCGAAGGTCTTTGAGGGCAAGACCAGGAGTCTTTTCTTTGGCGTCAGGAAGTGACGCGGGCTAGTGGGAGGAGGAAGGAAGAGACTGGCGTCTCAAGCCCTTTCCTGAGGACGCTGGTGGAGAGCGGAGCTAGAAATGTGCTCTCCCTTGAATAGATAGGAATCTAGACCTTTCTCTCTCTTTACCAAAATTCTTATTCTCCTTAATAAATGCTTAAAAGTCTAACTCTTGCTAAAGCTTATAATTTATTGGTGACCACTCATTAGATATTTTAGACAGTTTAGCTAGAATTTTAGCCCTTAACACAGCCCTGGAGTCAGGAGTACCTGAGTTCAAGTCTGGCCTCAGACACTTAACACTTACTAACTGTGTGACCCTGGGCAAGTCACTTAACCTTAATTGCCTCACTAAAAAAAAAAAAAAAAAGAGATAATATTTACATATTTGGCACAGTACCTGGCACATAGTAGATGGTTCATAAATGCTTATTTCCTTTCTTCCTTATTTTTTCCCTTTATTTGAAGAAATATTCTCTCTTGCCAAGTAGCAATATCTATGCTCACTCTCTACTCCTTGAATGAGAAGGGGCATTAACCTGGTTCACTGAAAGATGGAAACTGTGGATCCTTTAGCTATTATGCCCCTCATTGAATTGTGAGTATCATTAACAAAAAGTGTAAGTTGCCAAAAAATCCTATTTATACATAAGACACACAAAGTGATTAGTACTGTCACTACTTTTCAAATATGTAGAACATGGAGCAGCATGTAGAGTATAGTCATTGAAATCTGGAAGACCTGAGTTTAAATCCTGCCTTAACTGTTGTGTGGCCTAGTCAAGTCACTCAACCCCTCTTTGCCTGTTTTCTCATCTGTAAAATGAAGACAATAATAGCACCTACCTCCCAGAGTTGTTACAAAGATCAAATGAGAGAATATTTGTAAAAAGCTTTGTAAACCTTAAAGCACTCTAGAAATGCCATCACCATCATTGTCATCTAAAATGTTTTCTGGGGGCAGCTAGGTGGCGCAGTGGATAGAGCACGGACCCTGGAGTCAGACACTTGACACTTACTAGCTGTGTGACCCTGGGCATGTCAGTTAACCCCCATTGCCCCGCAAAAATAAAATGAAATAAAATAAAATGTTTTCTTCTGTAAGAGTTATACCAGTATTTCAGATGATAATAAAGGTAAGAGTTTCCTGCTTTAAAAGACTTTGTCAGGGCAGCTAGGTGGCACAGTGGATAGAGCACCAACCCTGGAGTCAGGAGTACCTGAGTTCAAATCTGGCCTCAGACACTTAACACTTCCTTGCTGTGTGACCCTGGGCAAGTCACATACCCCCCCCCCAAAAAAAAAAAGACTTTGTCCTTTGTTAGGGAAATCTTTAAGCTGTTCACATTCAGGCCTAAGTGTTTGGCTGAAGAAATTAAGTTGATGGGGTGAGGGGGTTTTGTTTGTTTTTGGTTTTTTTGCCACATTCTCTATCATCCAGTCACAGGAGGAGTCTTGTCAGTTCTACCTCCATAACATCTCACCCTGGGGCTAGACCTCTGTTCACAGGCCCATACCCCTGGCTAACAGCAGCATCCTCTCAGCTGCTCAGAGAAGACGACAAGCAGATGAAACCTCAATAGCAGTGCTTCTCTTTGGCTTCAGTACCCATACCTAATCAGAATCCTTTCTAGCTTCTGAACCTCTGATTGGAGGATTAGAGGGTGGAGCAAAAAAGAAAAAAGCCATAGAAAAAGGCTCAGAAGCCCATAAACTTGGTTTCCCATCAATTGCACTCTTTGGATTCTTTGGGTTCTATTCCACCATTATCATGCCTCTGAGCACCAGCAGAGTACTGCTCCCCTTTCCCCTTTCCCCTTTAAGCTTTCTTTCCTGTGTTGTCTTCCCCTAGTGTTAGCTCAAATAAGCTCCTTGAGGGCAGAGACTGATTTTCCTTTAACTTAATTGTATCCCTAGAGTTTATCAGGGTGCTTGACATATTTTTGCTCTTGTTGTTCAGTAGTTTTCATTCATGTCCAACTCTTTCTGACCCTATCTGGGGTTTTCTTGCCAAAGACACTGGAGCAATTTGCCATTTCCTTCTCCAGCTCATTTTACAGATGAAGAAACTGAGGCAAACAGGGTTAAGCAACTTGCCCAGGGTCACGCAGCTAGTAGGTGTCTGAGGCCAGATTTGAATTTAGGAAGATAAGTTTTCCTGACTCCAGGGCTGATGCTCTATCCATTGGGATGGACCACTAACTATCCAAGTGGGATAGGTAGCTGCCTTCCTAGCTTAATAAATGTGTATTGTATTGTATTTCACAAGGTCATGCAAGTAATAAGTGTCAAAGAAAAGATTCAAACACAATGCTTTAACTCCAAATGCAGTGCTCTTATGAGGACTTCGCTCCATCCCTTTTGAGACCTACTCATATCCTTTCAAATTCAGGTGTTTGTGTTTTGTGTTTTGTTTTGTTTTGTTTTTCCAGTTATTTTCTATGTCAGGATCCTCTGCTATATATGACCTGTGCAGCTCACTGATACATGCTACTGTGCAAATCTGTATAGTGTGTTTTAAGCAGGAGACATAAAATTGGGCCAAAATACATGAATTCCAGTTTGAGGGAACTCCCCTTTAACCCTTTTTTCTTTGTTATTTTTATTTCATGAAAATAAGAAATGTCATTACTGTTTTAGGCACCATGAAGAAAATCTAACTCTTTAGAAAGGGGGAAGTAGAGATAGGAAAACCAATCCTTCCCCTACTATTTTTCCTCCCTTACCCCATCTGGAGTTTCTGGAAACCAAAAATAAAATCCGAAGTTCAGCTGTGCAAAGCCTCCCAAGGGGACAGCTTCCATGTGGCTCCTGGGGCTAGAATTCCGTTCACAGGCTCACACCCCTCTCTCTAACAGTAACATACTATCAGCTGCTAAGCACAAGCACATGAAAGCACAAGCAGATGAAATCTCAGCAGCAATGCTTCAAACAAAGAGCATATGGGAGGAGTAGGCATGGCAGCGTGGGGTAGTCTGAAACCTCTCCAGTTTGCAGTGAAGCTGTAGTGCTAAGTCTTAAAGCCCATACACATTATCTTGGCAGACCTCTGCAATGAGTGTTATGTGGTAGAAAGAGCCCAGGAGACTTGGGTTTGACTCCTGACTGTGCCATTTCCCAGCTGTGTAACCAAAGATAAATCATTAACATCTCGGAGAATCTCTTCATTGTGTAACCTGGGTTTCCAACGAAGCCTGGGGTATTTTGCATGCCTGTGCATATGAGATATGACTTGAGAGAATTGTGGGAAGTGAGTGAACCGAACTGATTCCATCTTGTGCCTCAGTTCTGGATCTAGCTCAGTTCCTCTTCTATTTGATTATGGGTCTAGCCCAATTTCTATCTTGTGAGAAAACTCTATTTGATTATGGGAATTGTGAGAAAACCTTATTGCATTGTTTGAACTTAGCTCTGCGTGGCCGGGAAGCTAGACCACCTCTACCTGCTGCTTAGAGACCCCTTACCAAGGACATAGGTTATGCCAACCAGAAACCCTGTCAGAGCTGAAGATTGATATGAGGAGTTTTCTCAAAATTATATATCTACATGTCTTATCTGAAAACTGGTGCTGTACTGGTCAGTCAGTTATTGTTTCCATGTTCCTTTGATTATTTACAGACACTTAGGGGGCATACAGCACCTCTTTTTTCTGATTTCCTGGAATTATATATCTATTTGTTCTCCCTCTCCCAGCTTGGAAAGCCCCTAATCTTTCCTCCAATTAGAAATAAGATGACCTAATCTTGCTCCTGTTGTTTTCTTTTAATTAATAAAAATCTGTCTCCCACTATATTCAGATTTGTTATGCAATTTGCATGCATTGCTTAATAAATTTATATGTTCAGAAGCTTGAATCTTTGTTTCCTTAGTCATTTCAGATTTCACCTGCCACAGATGCCAGATTGTTGAAGAGAATGTTCAACGACATGGCACTGGGCACTTCAATAAGAGACAGAGTTGGTACAAGAGATTCTTGGGAGAGAGACATGGGTGATTCAACATAGACTCCAGGGAGTGGGAAGAGAGACAGAAATAGACAGAAAGATGGGAAAGATAGACAGAAATAGAAAAGGAATATAGAGAGAAACAGAGACAGACAGACAGACAGACAGAGAGGGAGATACAGAGATACAGAAAGACAGAGATAGGGATAGAAAGACTTTGGAAGCTGCAGACATGCTGCACATCCCAGATTTTCAGCATGCCCCCCCTTGAGACTTAAGAGACTTTCCCTTGTGTGAGATCAAGTCCTCTCTCCTAGTTGAGCTGAGATCTCATCTTGCTCCAATTTAAAGAGCTCATTCACTCTTGCGAATTAGCCAAATACAATTTATAAAACTTCTCCAGTTCCTGTTTGTTGTTTTGCAAGGCTAATTGGGTTTACTTTCCATTTACCATTTGTGATTGTCTTTTGTGTAACTGTGTCTAGTGGGAAGGGGCTAAGCTAGTGAGAGCAACTAGGAAAGCAGCTTTTTTGGTATTATTTGTATTAGTGTACCCCTAAACTAACAACGTTTAGATGGGGCAGAAAAATACAATTCTAATTTACTACATTTTTTGGAAACTGGAGAAAAGACTGCCCAAATATGCATTTTGTGTGGGCATATTCACATCTTACATTTGGTAACAAAGAGATGATAATAATTGTACTGCCTATATCACAGAATTACTATGAAGAAAGTATTTCATAGATTTTGAGAACTATGTAAATATGAGTAATAGCTATTATACATAATGTCATGTGACTAGGAGATCACTGGGCTGATCAAGTAAAGGATAAAAGAAAAATAGAGGTGAGAAGTAACTTATTACATCTGTGATTGGAGAAGAAACAAACAAGGAAAGATACAATGATTCTAGGAAGTGCATCCTGGATATTTCCAGTATGATAGATGATCCTTGGATTAGATAGTGTAGGCATTCAAGAAAGTTCAATTTATTTTGTAGTTCAGATGCTTTGAAAAAGTTGCTTTCATCCAAGGTTGGGGCCACCAATTAGGGCAGGCAGGTAGGTTAGAATGAGACTTAAGTGGATGAATATGTGGATAAAAGAACCAGAGGAGACAAATGAGAATATAGCAATGATGGTCTAGAGATAAGACCTGGTTGAACAGATGTTTTTGGCAGTTGGTGATAGTGAAGTTCAGATAATAGTACCTTATTTCACCCAGCTTTACCCATAGTTTAAACTCCAATTGCTTTTTATTAGAAACCCATTTTAGACCAAAATGCTTATTCTTTGTTTTTATATTATTCAATACTGCTCATCAATTATATGGCCATTTACTATGATTTTACCTAAGCCCACAAGTTTGTGGCTTGAAGTAGAAAGAGAGGAAACTATCTCTCAGGAGAAGAAATTTTCCTAGTTTTACTCTATAGCGAGGGATAAGACAATTAGAGTTTCTGCAGTTTGAGTCTTTTTATTGAGAATATTAATTTTCCAAAGCATAGCCATTAGATTGTCTTTGGAGAGAGAGAGAGACAGAGACAGAGACAGAGACAGAGAGAAGCAGAAACAGAGACAGAGAGATACAGAGAGAGAGAGAGACAGATAGACCGACAGACAGACACAGACACAGAGACAGAGACAGAATTATGGAGACAAGCCTGAAGTGGAGAGGGGCAAAAGTTGGTGCAATTATCACTGAATGTGCCTGAGGTATGTTTCATTATCACTACCACCACCACCACCACCACACACACACACACACACACACACACGCACACGCACACGCACACGCACACACACACACACTAAAAACTCAGGAACACTCACTCTTCCAAGGGCATATAAGCATTGAGTGGGTTCTGTTAGGGGTCTTTGGCATTTGAGATTACAACTAAAACCTTTTATTAATCATCTGCTAGTATAATTAATAAAATGATTAATTACCCAGAAATTATGTCTCTCAAACTTTTAATAAGTCACAATGCCCTGACAAATCCCACTTTAAGAAGGGCAAAGTCTCTGTGTGTGGGTGTAGGCCTATACCTTGGTATCTAATGGGACAATCTACTTTATTGTCTATGAGACTTCTGTGTTTCACAGGCTCTCAGAATGATTGAAAGGGAACTCTGGTGTAATCTAGGCCAATTTGTACCTAAGCCGGAATATCTTCAATTATAACCATGCAAATGACAAAGCTGTTTAATGACCTTCAGAGCTTAGGAAAGTCACTACTTGTCTAATCAACTCATTCCACTTTTGTCCAGTTCTAATTATTAGGTAGAAGTTGCTTATATTGAGTCAAAAGCTACTTCTTCATGTTTTCTACCATTGCTCCTAATTCTACCCTCTGGGGTCAAGTAGACCATGTTTAATTCTCTGACATGATAACATTTTAATAACTAAAGTTAGCAATCATCTCTTTCCCTGCCTCTTTTTCATTTTAAACATTTCTGGTTATTTTAAATAATTTTTGTGTGCCATAGTTTAAAGTTCCCTCAGCATTCTGATCAACAAGTCAACAAGCATGTATTAAGTCAACAAGCATTTATTAAGCACCCACTTTGTTTCAGGCATTGTGCTAAGCCATGGGGATACAAATAATGGCAAAAACAGTCCCTATCCTCAATAGGTCACAGTCTAGCAGGAGACAACAAGCAAATAACTACATACAAATAAAATACAAATGGGATAAATTGGAGATAATCTCAGCTGGAAGGCACTAGCATTAAGGGGGATGGGAAGGGCTTCTTGAAAAAGATGAGCTTTTAGCTAGTACTTGAAGGAAGCCAGGAAGTGGAAAGGAGAAGGGAGTTAGAAGATGAAGGAACAGGAAAGGGGCTAGTGTCAGTGGAATGCAGCTTACATCTCCTACTACTTGAAGCAACATTTCTTATTGATATTTCTACTAAATGTGGTACCCATAATTGAATATAATACTCTCTATGTAGTTTTACTAGAGAAGAGTATAATAGAACTGTAATCTCTCTTGTCCTAGAGGAATGAAGGGCAGATCTTTTATTGACAGTATTGGAATTTGTCTCAAGCACCACATTTGAAAGCTCCATGCCTTCTCATCTCCTGTGATATACGTCCTTATCTTTTGTAAATTCTTAATAAGAGTATCACTGGATGAGAGATGGAAGGAACATCATTGGTATCAAGTCCAATCCCTTATTTTACAAATGAAGAAACCAAAACCTGGAAAGCCTAAAGTGACTTGCCCAGAGACACAGAACTTGTGAATGTCTGAGGTAGAATTTGAACCCAAGTCTTTCTGACTCCAGTGTCTTGTATACAACTCCACATATGAACTAAGACAAAATGAAGTGATCAAAACCTAGAAAACAATATGCAAAAATGCAAATGGGAAGAACAATGACAATAACAAAATGAAATTGTCACTGAGTTATTATAGTGACTAAGCTTGTCCTGGAGAAGAGATATGAAAAATATATCTCTCTCCCTTCTTTGTAGATGTAGGGGACCATGGATATAGAACATTGCATATAATGCCAGAGTTAGTTGTCCTGTTAGTTTTGCTAAATTGCTTCTTTCATCATTTATCTTGTATTATTATAAGAGATGACATTATGAGCAGGATGGAGGAAGGATATATTTGGGAATGAAGGTGTGCAAATAGTCAATTTTTTTTAAAAGAAAGAAAACTACATAAATTCCCAAATGCAGCAGTCTGCTTTCCTCTTGCTAGGTTTCCCCCCCTATTCACAATACTTGTTTGAGATACACATAGTGATGGCTTAATTCAATGGCTTCTCATCCAATTTCATGTCACAATCTGGGCAACATGCATATTTTCATTCATTTTTATTTTCCATTGGGGATGGTTAGAATATTTTTCTCTCACTTTGCTAGGAATTTCACTAAGGAGATTTTGTAGTGTCCCAGGGCTCAATGTAATTAGTAAAATGTCATCTGCAGATAGAAGCATTTGGAGAACTTCACCATCAATAGAAAATCTTTTACCCTTATAGAGGACATCTTCGATGACACTGGCAAACATCTTAAATGAGCACATATCTCTATTTAGCAGGTTGACAGCTGTCAGTACTCTGTGGAATTTGGGTTAAGGTTACTTTGGTAGCTAGGTCTGTCATAAATTTTTTGATGATTTTGATGATTATGTGGGAGACCCTTTATCTGAGAAGACATTGTATCTTAAAGGACACATTTTACCCTATTGAGAAAAATGCTTTCTTAAAATCAATATGCAATAAATATAGAGAGATATTTTTATAATAACTGAGAAATAGCATGGCATAATAGAGAGATTGTTGATTGTGGAGAAAGGAAGACTTCCTGTTCCTAACATACTAGTTTTCAGCACACGAAGCAATTTTAAGAGTATAAATTGCAGATTAGTTGCTTCATGGTTGTTTGAGTACAGGAAAAAGAAGAAGATGAAGATAAAGATGAAGGAAAAGGAGGAGAAGGAGGAGGAGAAGGAAGAGGAGGAGGAAGATGAAAAAGACAGGAAGGAAGCCCCTATTCATGGGGTACTGAGGAAGCTCTATTTAGACTATTTAACTATTTATTTTAAAAGAAATAGAGAAGTCTATTGTTTCCTTGGAGCCTTCCAAAGACATAACAGAGAAAGTTCTAAGACATCAAGATGGGTGACAATTACCCAATTCTGATGCTTTACAAGAATGCCTGTGACACTTCCAGGAGGAAGTTAAAATATATTGCCAATTATTATGAAAAATTGGGCAAGAAACTGAAGACCAAGGAATCACAAGTTGAATTTTCCTTTGTGATACAAATTTAAGGCAAGGGATGCAGAACAGAAAAATTAAATTTGGTATTAGAATTTCTGAATAACAGCTTACAATGTAGAGTTGACAGATTTCTGGCCAGAAATGGAGTATACCTAACACAATAATGTATTTGCCAGTTGTCTTGCGAATACAATAAAAAGGCTTTAAACTAAAAATAGATGTGGGAGGAAGAATTTCTCTCTCTCTCTCTCCATATGTGTGTGTGTGTATGTGTGTGTGTATGTGTGTGTGTGTGTATCCCCTAAATTAGGCATTATAGACAACATACACAAAGATTAAAGAATAGCAGCTGAAATATCCAAAAATTCACAGAACATAAAATCCAAGAAAGGATTCAGTAATAAAACCCATGGCTTCAAATTTTTGAAGCTAGTCCAACACAAGATGAACTAGAAGTCTTAATGCAAGATGAAAGAACACTTGATCTCATATGTCTCACTGAGACTTGATAGGACAAAATCTATGACTGTATGATGGCTCTAGTTGTGTATGCTTTATTTTTTAAGTATAAGCAAAATTGGTAAATTGAAGGGAATTTTATATTTATATTAAGAAAGCATATTCATCTAAAGAAATCCAAGAACCGTGACAGAGAATACTTGGGTGAAGATTAAAAGAGAAACAGAAGCAATTTTCATTATTAGAGTTTAATACAGAGTACCTGGACAGAAAGAGTAACTAGAGGAGGAGATTGGAAAACAGATCACAAACCTGGCACAAAAATATAATATAGTAGTGACAGATGATTTCAATTATCTAGACATGTTTAGGAGTTCTTTCTCTAAAAGCAGAGTAGCTAATACCTTGTTAATTTCCTTAGGAATAATTTCTTTCTTCAAATAGTGGAGGAAACAAGGAGAAATTCTATTCTGGATCTAATTTTCTCTAAAAGTGAGAACTGGTCCTGGGGGTTGAAATGATTGGAACTTGAGGCAGAAGTGACCACTTCATCCTAGGGTTGGTGATTAGGAAAAGAAAATCTCAATGTCATAGTGTGACATTCACTAAAATTTTGTGAAAGTGTATTTCAAAAAGTTCAGAGGAAAGATAGGTAGGATGTCATGGAGTAAAATGCTCAAGGGAAAGTCAATCCAGGAGGGATAGGAGAAGCTCAAGAAGGAAATTCTGAAGACACAAAAGAAACTATTCTAATGAGAAAGGATTTGGGATTTGGATGAAGAGATTGATTTGGATGTACAGGGAACTCACCAGTAATTTCAAAAAGATATTTATTTAATTATAGAGAATTAGCTAATTAGTCATTACTAATGGTAAAGGGTCTCTCCAGTTCATTAAATAATTAATAAATAATTATCTTAATAGAAAAAGAATAATATTTTATTAATGAGAATACATTATCAAAATATAACCAACCCCTGGATCAAGCTAAAGATCTGAAGGATAAAAATAAGGCATTGAGTTGAATGATAGGCTGAGGAGTAACACACAAATGAATTTGGTTAACCAGATTATAACTAACCAGACATACATATGAAAGGTTCTCTTGAAACATTTCTCACACATACATATCCATAAATATATATGTATATTATATATAATGTATATATGCATGTGTGTATATGTATATATACATATATACATACATAAATGTATTTATGTGTGTGTGTATATATAAATGTACTTACTTAACTGTGTGCATGTTGATCCTCTCTTGCTGCCCCCACACCACCAATAAAATGCAAGCTCCTTGAGGGTAGCAACTGGCTTTATTTATTTGTTTCCCCCCAATCTTCCACTATGGCTGGCATGTAGTAGGTACTTAATAACTCTTGTGAGTGAGTGAATAAATGAATAACAACAAACTGACCCAAGATCACCAAGGTTCCTTCTCCCACTAATGGGCTCCAGCTTCTAGGCTCCAACAGACTGGATTCAGCCTTAGGAAGTCTTGCCTCTAAAAAGAGGGGTCAGCTTCATTCTTTTTGTCTCTGTTTCTTTATTCCCCTTTCCTGGCTTTATGCCCCTTGACAAAAGATTAAAACATAAGCCATTAACCCAGAACAACTATAATATTCTCCAGAGAAGAACTTGAGACATTAAAAGTAAAAATAAAAAATAAAAAATAAAAAATGTGGGGCTGTTGAACAGACATTTTTTTAACTCAAAAATTTATATTTTATCTATTTTGTATATCATTTGTATATTTATCTTGTATATCTTTCCCAGGAGAGTTAAGCTTCTTTTTTTAAAAAGCAATAAAGATTTTTATTTATAATTTTGAGTTCCAATTTTTATCCCTCTTTCCCTCCTTGCTCTCCTCCCTCCCTGAGGTAGTAAGCAATTAGATATGGGCTATACATGTATGATGATGTAAAATATTACCATTTTAGTCATTTTTACAAGAAAACTTGAATAAAAGAAAAAAATGAAAGAAAGTAAAAAATAGTATGCTTCAGTCCGCGTTCCATCAATATCAGTTCTTTCCTTGGAGGTGGATGGTATGTTTCATCAATAGTTCTTTGGAAATGTCTTGAACCATTGTATTGCTGAGAATAGTTAAGTCAAACAATATTGCTGGCTCTGTGCACAACATTCTCTTGGTTCTGCTCACTTCACTATATATCAGTTCATACAAGTCTTTCCAAGACT